>NC_136925.1:2210200-2561784 GCF_949752795.1 Hyperoodon ampullatus | reverse complement strand
ATTTTGTCAAATGCTTTTTCTGAATCCATTGAGATGCTCATATGGTTTTTATTCTTCATCTTGTTTATATAATGCATCATATTGATTGATTTGTGGATGCTGAACCATGCTTGAATCCCTGGAATGAATCCACTTGATCATGGTGTATGATGCTTTTAATATATTGTTCAATTCAGTTTGCTAATATTTCGTTGAGAATTTTTGCATCTATGTTTATCAGGGATATTGACCTATATTTTTTTTCTATAGTGTCCTTGTCTGGCTTTGGTAATACTGGGCTGGTAAAATGAGTTTGGAAGTGTTCCTTCCTCTTCTATATTTTGGAAGAGTTTGAGAAGGATCGGCATTAATTATTCTTTAAAAGTTTGGTAGAAATCACCAGTGAAGCCATCTGGTCATGGACTTCTGTCTGTTGGGAGGTTTTTGATTACTGATCCAATCTCTTCATTAGTAATTGGTCTGTTTAGATTTTCTATTTCTTCATGATTCAGTCTCAGTAGGTTGTATGTTTCCAGGAATGTATTTATTTTCTCTAGGTTGTCCAATCTGTTGGTGTATTTTTTGAATTCTATGTAGTGGACCTAACTGTAATCAATAAACCTTCTAAAGGCTATACATTCATCAATCACTGAGCAAATGTTTGGTGAATATCTACTACCCTTCACATACTGTGCCAGGTGTTATGGTGATATAGTATCTGTCCTCATGAAGTCCTCAGCCCAACTGGGCAGACATAATACATATAATCATGTAATACTCCAAATATTAATTCCTATAATAAGATTGTTATAGAAGATGTGCAATGTGTCAGGCCAATATGGGGGGTAAAACAATTCTCTCAAAGGTCTTAAGAAGTTTCATAGGGAAAGCAATGTTTGTTGAGACTTGACAGAGTTTGTGAATAAGAGGAAAATCATCCTGAAAGATGTGGAATTCACAAATGTGAATATGTAAAAGTTTGTGATTAGTTTAAAAAATGAGTTATTAGGTGCGGTTAGAGAGCAGGCTGGTGTGTTTGTATGTGGGTGTATGTGTATGTGTGTGTGTGTGTGTGTGTGTGTGTGTGTGTGTGTGAGTGACAGAGACAGAGAGAGAGCAAAAGTGAGAGAGAGAGGGCAAAGCCTGGGAATCAGAAAGGAGGATGATGTTGCAGGGAAATAGAAGTTTGGGATCTTGTCAAACTGAGAATTTTTTTTTGGTTTATGAATCAGAGATAGAAAACACGTTCTAATCTTTATGTCAACTTTAGTTTGGCTGCTTAAACTACTATGTTGAGAAGAATCCTGAATCTACACCTGAGATCATCAGGAAAAGTGACATGAAGTATTAGAAATACACACATGAACTTGGGAGTTTGTGATGATTAATTTTATGTGTCAACTTGGCTGGGCTGTGATGTCCACATACGTGATCAAACAGTATTCTGGATATTTCTATGAGGTTGTTTTGGATGAGATTAACATTTGAAAGAAAACTTTTTAAAATTCCTCACAAGGCTAATACTCTCTCCTCCTGTATTAGTCAGGGTTCTCCAGAGAAACAGAATCAATAGGATGTGTATATATGGATTTATTTTACAGAGGCTGTGGAGGCTGGTTGTGAAGGCTGGCAAGTCCAAAATCTGCTGAGTGGACCAGTAGCCTGTAGACTCAGGGATGAGCCAAAGCTGCAGTTCAAGTCCAAAGACCATCAGCTGCAGAATTCCTTCTTGCTCAGGGGAGGTTAGTCTTTTATTCCATTCAGGCTTTTAACTGACTGGATGAGGCCCACCCACATTATGGAGGGCAATCTGCTTTACCCAAAGTCTACAGATTTAAAGTGTCACATAAATAGCCACTGTTGCAACTCTTCTGGAAAAAGTAAGTTTGAGTGGGAAGAGAAATTCTAAAATATCATGTTGGCTCTACCTTGAAAATATATGCAACTTCCAACCACTTCTCAGCCTTTTTTCAGGTACACTCTGGGGTAGACCGTCATCCTCTCTCCTCTGGATACTGCAGTAGTCCCCTACTCATCCCTCTTCTTCTTGCCTTGCTCCTCTACTGACTATTCTCAAAACTGCAAAAGGAAACTCTTTGGAAACAAATAAGATCAATTTGCTATTCTGCTCAAAATCTTCAAAGGCTCCCAACCTGAGCAGAAGCAAACATCATCACAGTGGTCTACAAGACTGTACAGGGTCTTCCCCTATCCCATTTACTCTCTGACTTTATGTACTTGCTCTAATCACACTGGCCTCTACCATTCTACAGGCTCACCTGGCAGCACTCCCTCTGCCTGAAATACTCTGCCCAGAGAGTCATAGGGCTCACTCCCTCAATCCTTGCAAGTCTTGAAGTAAATGCCACCTTCTCAATGAGGACTACCTTACCCACCCTATTGAAAATGGCACCCCTTCACTCCCCACTTACCTTTTTTATTTTCTTTCTGTTTCAACAGCAGTTAAGAATGTTATAAGTGCTCATTTACTATTTGCTGAATGAATACACACTACACATTTAACTTGACCGTTTTCCAAAGGCTTGAATCCACTGCCTGGTCAAGGACCATTAAGGGGCCACAATCTTACCACCAGCTAAGACTTCAGTTTTGTCACTACTGCTTAAGTTTGGACACAGGTGCAATTGACTTTTCACCCCCGTAAGGGTGCAAATTATGGGGTTCCCAATGAAGGCAATTTGGAGCCATAGGTAGGGAAGTTCTCCTTTAGCAAAGAAGAAATTCTTCTGCATGTCTATTTCTGCTTGATGAGTATCTAAGTTCAATTTCAATGTCTCTCTCTATTTTAAGACTTCTCTGAAAGTATCTTGTAGCCGACAACACTTTCTCACATTCTGAATTTGCTATACTTTTCCCCTTACGTCTGGCTTCAGTACATAGGTAATATGCCTTCCAAGGGGATAGCCTGTCTATGTTTTACTATTACATTACAGTGGTCACTGTCTGTCTAGACTACAGAATCTGCACCACCTACTACCCAACTTCCTCTGCTATGCCACTGCCACATTTTAGTTTTTATTATTGTAGCATTCCATTACCAGTACCAAATCCTACCACATAGTTAGGAATGTTTGGCTGCATATAAAAAAAAAAAAACTGGCTTAAACAAAATACAAGTTTATTCATCTCTCATGCAACAAAAGACATAAGAGATGGAGACATCTTTTAGCACTCAGCTCCAACAACTGAAAGTATCGACTTCATTCTTATGGTTCAAGCAATATGCTAAAGCTCCAACAATATCCTCCTTTTTCCAGGTACTGGATAAAGGAAAGGGGCATGAAAAAAGCAATCCTATCTTTAGCAAGATTTCTAGGAATTCACAGGCAACACTTATGCTTACTTCTCATTGACTAAATAGGTCACCTGGCCATTCCCAGATTCAAGGAAAGCTGTGAGAAGGAGTCTTTTATCATGAAGGAAATAGGTTTCTCTAAAAATCAGGATTCTCGCTTCTAACAAAGAAGGATAGAATGGATATTGGGACAACTAGCAAACTCTGCCATGAAAATTAACCCATTAACCTTCCAAGAGAGGAAGATAGACTATAAAGACTTGAATCTCAAAGGCTCTCCAAGCATTACTGCATGTCATCCTATAAGTTTGAGAATTATCTATCCTACAGTATACACTTAGCCTCAGAGCATTCTGCAAAAAGACCAAAATCCAAATGAGACCCGACATCCAGCTGGACCTACCTCTCCCCTCCATCACAAAGCATACTATTGTTCATTCCAAACAAATTGTTCCAACAGATTAGCAAAGTTCTTGTTCACCTGAACTAAAATGTGAGGAATATGACATATAGTGTTAAAACACCACTCTTGACACAGTTCCCCACTTTCCATTCCAACTTAGGAAAAAATGCTAAGCATCATGTTCTTTGCCTTTGGTTAAATATCATATCCTCCTGAAATATTGAAAGGAATGAGTATAAACAAATGTTAAACCAAAAAAATAAAATTAAGATCTCTAAAGTGTTTACAGTTTCAAAATATGAACTAAACACATTATTTGAAAAACTATGCTGTGGAATTAAGGAGAATTGGCAGAAATGCTTTAATTAGCTCTTTTGTTACATTTCATGAAGCTAAACCTAACTTGTATTTAAGAATCAAAAGTAATTGCATGGAAAAAAAGAAAAAAAACAAGAGAAATAAAAGAAATTCCAAGAGTCAAATAATTTATTTACAGAGAATCCTATCAATCAGAATGGACCACCTTTCTGACAGTTGATAAATGCAAAGTTGTGATGCTGGGCCACAGTCTATGTGCCCTCAGTTGGCTTTCCTTAAGCTAAGCAGAGTGTTGCTTAAGGCTGAGGTTCCCTTGCCAGTGGTCATGTTCCAGCTGAATATTCATTACAGTTTAAGGGTAATCCACTTGGAGGAAATGAGATGGGCTCCACAAATGCAGGCAAGCCTTATAGGGATAAATGAGTCCAAACTTTGTAGCTTTCACTTATTATTTCAACTCAAGAAGACAAACAAACCTACAGCTTTCTGCCCAGGAGCATTTTTAAACTGCCAAGGAGAAAACTAGTACCATAAGCTCAGTGGAGAAGAAGCTGTAATACCCAGTGAAATTTTTAAAAAAGAAGGGAAAAAAATTCTAGAAACAGACTATCACCCCCTTTGAATCTTGACACTGGACAAAATCTGAAAATTGTGAGAGATTAATTTGGAGTAAAAATAATTCAACTCCCATTGTGACAAATTTCAATAATGAAAGGCAGAAACTTCCAATGTGTGTACCATATTAGAGGAGGGCTAAATGATTTTCATGATCAAAAATACACTCTTGAGCACAGAGGATTTTTATGGCAGTATTTGTGTTACCATGTTCCTTTTATAAAGAAAATGTTTTTAAAACAGAAAACCCAAACTTATAAAGGGGAAAACACTAACACAGTACATATTTATGTTATGGCAAATGTTTACAAATGACAGACTGGAAAAATACATGCCATATAACTGACAGACAGACAAAAGGATAATATGTCTAATGTAATAAAAGATCCTAGAAATTATTAAGAAACAATAAGCCCAGGAATAAGCAGAAAATATGAACAAACCCATCAGAGAAGAGGAATTCAAATCATCTGTAAACATGAGTATGGACTCTGTCCTACTTCCCCTCCCACATAGTTCCAACCCTTTGGAGAAAAGGTGAAAGTCAACTGCAGCCTAGCCAGGAAAATTTATATATGGCATCAGGAGAGTTAGTTTCTGTCTTTTCCCAATCCATGGTTCCTCTGAGGTAGCAAAGTCTATAAAAAGTACGTGGATATCCTATGGTATTTATCACCTACACTGCCCAGACAAGAGTTACCAAGAAAAACAACAGACCAGTAGCTCTAAGAAATTTTCTCTCAAGAGTGCAGGCTAAATTTAATCCTTTAATATAGATTCAAATTCTATTTTCCTCCCCACTTGTGTGAGGTAAAGTCCCACTAAATTTCTCCTGAGCTCTCACCCCAACCAAAGTAGAACTAGTAAACCACATATGATGCCACCTGCACTTTGGACCCAGTTCTCTTCAAAAATATATCTACTTCCAGACAACCAAGACAATACCACATGTGATATCCCATAATACTGCCAAGTGTCAATGCCATCTTTTAAAATGATTATAGGTTTATTTCAATTTTCTATTTATTCTTGAGTCTATTTTGACACATTTTAGAAAATGATCTATGTTTTCAATTTTTTTCTACATTAAAGTTTTTGTTGCATATTATGTAACATCTCCAGTATATTTAGTTATTTCCTATTTTTATTCCAAACATTTTTAATTGTGTTTGCCCTGATCAATGTTGCCAGAGTTCTTTAACTGGTGTAATTAGTCTTTTCAATAAACTGATGTTTGCTTTGTTGATACTTTTTAGTGTATATTTTCATCTACTTCATAAATGCCTGATTCTTATTATGTCCTTCTTTCTACTTTGTGTATTTTAAATATTTTTTACCTTTTCTGTATTTATGATGGGCTAGCCAATTCTTAAAGATAGGCAAGAACCCAAGAATGAGCATGCCTTTGATATGCAGACTAACCAGCCCAGAGTCACGCCTCCTCCATCTGGCTCTTACACCCCAGAGGCAATATTCCTCTGCCTTTATCATCTAGGGCCAGAAACTACTCAACCAGGGATCGCTCCTAAAGCCCAAATCCCTTCCAAAATTATTCAAATAGCTCAACCTTAACTGTTCACGCTGCCTTACCTGCCTTTTCCATGGAAACCCCAATAAAGTCAGTGGCGTAAATATTCCCCTGGCTTTTGCCTCCTGATCATCTTGGTATCTTTCCCATGTGGTCGTGCATGTGCGGTGCCTCCTCTCTAGGATCTGTGAGTAAAATAAACTCGTTTTCTCTTAAACCTCTCCTCTTGTAGTCACACCTATCTCATAAAAGACTACAAAATGATTTAGGTTCATTTTAATTTTTTCAAATTATTGAGAGATACTCTTAGCTTTTCAAGATTTAGATTTTATCATCTTGTCATGTAAGAATCTAAAGCTATATGTTTCCCTCTAACCAAGAGTTCAATTGCATTCCACAAGCTTTTATATGTAATAAGTTATTTATCATTTACTTCTTAGTATTCTCTAGTTTTTATTATAAAGTTTTCTTTAATCCATTAATCATTTAGAATTGGATTTTTTTGTTTGTTTCAAATATACAAGACTATGATTTCGAGGCTGTATAATATTGGGACACTCTTATTTGTTCTTTGACAGACTTACTTTATAACCTAATATATGGTTAATTTTCATAACGGTTGTACGAATACATAAGAAGAAATTATGGTCTAACTGATGGGTGCAGAGTTCTATAAATGCTCTTTAAAGAAAGCTCATTATTATTCAAATCTTCTGTATTCGTTCCAATATTTGGACTTCCTGATCTATCAGTTACTTACAGAGATGTGTTAAAATCTACCACTATGACAGTGGAATTGTCAAACATCTCTTTTTAATTCCAGTTAACTTTCACTTTAGAGGAGAGGGGGAAGATGGCAGAAGAGTAAGACACAGAGATCACCTTCCTCCCCACAGATACATCAGAAATACATCTACACGTGGAACTGCTCCTACAGAACACCTACTGAACGCTGACAGAAGACCTCAGACCTCCCAAAAGGCAAGAAACTCCCCACGTACCTGGGTAGGGCAAAAGAAAAAAGAAAAAACAGAGACAAAAGAATAGGGACCGGACCCGCACCAGTGGGAGGGAGCCGTGAAGGAGGAAAGGTTTCCACACACTAGGAGCCCCTTCATGGGTGGAGACTGTGGGTGGCAGAGGGGGAAGCTTTGGAGCCGTGGAGGAGAGTGTAGCCACAGGGGTGCGGAGGGCAAAGCGGAGAGATTCCCACACAGAGGATCGGGGCCGACCGGCACTCACCAGACCCAGAGGCTTGTCTGCTCGGCCGCCGGGGTGGGCGGGGCTGGGAGCTGAGGCTCGGGCTTCGGTCGGAGCGCAGGGAGAGGACTAGGGTTGGCGGCGTAAACACAGCCTGAAGGGAGTTAGTGCGCCACGGCTGGCCGGGAGGGAGTCCGGGAAAAAGTCTGGAGCTGCCGAAGAGGCAAGAGACTTTTTCTTCCCTCTTTGTTTCCTGGTGCGCGAGGAGAGGGGATTCAGAACGCCGCTTAAAGGAGCTCCAGAGACGTGCGCGAGCCGCAGCTAAAAGCGCGGACCCCAGAGACGGGCGTAAAACGCTAAGGCCACTGCTGCTGCCACCAAGAAGCCTGTGTGCGAGCACGGGTCACTACCCACACCTCCCCTCCTGGGGAGCCTGTGCAGCCCGCCACTGCCAGGGTCCCGTGATCCAGGGACAACTTCCCCGGGAGAACACACGGCGCGCCTCAGGCTGGTGCAACGTCACGCCGGCCTCTGCCGCCGCAGGCGTGCCCCGCCTCCGTACCCCTCCCTCCCCACAGCCTGAGTGAGCCAGAGCCTCCGAATCAGCGGCTCCTTTAACCCCCTCCTGTCTGAGTGAAGAACAGACGCCCGCAGGTGACCTACACGCAGAAGCCAGGCCAAATCCAAAGCTGAACCCCAGGAGCTGTGCGAACAAAGAAGAGAAAGGGAAATCTCTCCAAGCAGCCTCAGGAGCAGCGGATTAAATCTCCACAAGCAACTTGATGTACCCTGCATCTGTGGAATACCTGAATAGACAATGAATCATCCCAAATTCAGGAGGTGGACTTTGAGAGCAAGATATATTATTTTTTCCCCTTTTCCTCTTTTTGTGAGTGTTTATGTGTATGCTTCTGTGTGACATTTTGTCTGTATAGCTTTGCTTATTTGTCCTAGGATTCTGTCTGTCCGTTTTTGTTTGTTTGCTTTTGTTTTTTTTACTTAAAAATTTTTTTCTTAATAATTATTTTTTATTTTAATGACTTTATTTTATTTTATCTTACTTTATTATATTTCATCCTTTCCTTGTCTTTTTCTTTCTTTCTCCTTTTCTTTCTTTCTTCCTTTCTTTCTTTCTTTCTTTCTTTTCTTTCTTACTTTTTCTCCCTTTTATTCTGAGCCGTGTGGAGGAAAGGCTCTTGGTGCTCCAGCCAGGAGTCAGTGCTGTGCCTCTGAGGTGGGAGAGCCAACTTCAGGACACTGGTCCACAAGAGACCTCCGAGCTCCATGTAATATCCAACGGCGAAAATCTCCCAGAGATCTCCATCTCAACACCAGCACCCAGCTTCACTCAACGACCAGCAAGCTACAGTTCTGGACACCCTATGCCAAACAACTAGCAAGATGGGAACACAACACCACCATTAGCAGAGAGGCTGCCTAAAATCATAATAAGGCCACAGACACCCCAAAACACACCACCAGACGTGGATCAGCCAACTAGAAAGACAAGATCCAGCCTCATCCACCAGAACACAGGTACTAGTCCCCTCTAACAGTAAGCCTACACAACCCACTGAACCAACGTTAGCCACTGGAGACAGACACCAAAAACAATGGGAACTATGAACCTGCAGCCTGCAAAAAGGAGACCCCAAACACAGTAAGGTAAGGAAAATGAGAAGACAGAAAAACACACAGCAGATGAAGGAGCAAGATAAAAACTCATCAGACCTAACAAATGAAGAGGAAATAGGCAGTCTACCTGGAAAAGAATTCATAATAATGATAGTAAAGATGATCCAAAATCTTGGAAATAGAATAAAGAATATGCAAGAAACATTTAACAAGGACATAGAAGAACTAAAGATAAAACAAGCAATGATGAACAACACAATATATGAAATTAAAAATACTCTAGAAGGGATCAATAGCAGAATAACTGAGGCAGAAGAACGGATAAGTGACCTGGAATATAAAATAGTGAAAATAACCACTGCAGAGCAGAATAAAGAAAAAATAATGTAAAGAACTGAGGACAATCTCAGAGGCTTCTGGGACAACATTAAATGCACCAACATTCAAATTATAGGGGTCCCAGAAGAAGAAGAGAAAAAGAAAGGGACTGAGAAAATATTTGAAGAGATTATAGTTGAAAACTTCCCTAATATGTGAAAGGAAATAGTTAATCAAGTCCAGGAAGCACAGAGAGTCCCATACAGGATAAATCCAAGGGGAAACACACCAAGACACATATTAGTCAAACTATCAAAAATTAAATACAAAGAAAATATATTAAAAGAAGCAAGTGAAAAACAACAAATAACACACAAGGGAATCCCCATAAGTTTAACAAGTGAACTTTCAGCAGAAACTCTGCAAGCCAGAAGGGAGTGGCAAGACATATGGAAAGTGATGAAGGAGAAAAAACTACAACCAAAATTACTCTATCCAGCAAGGATCTCATTCACATTTGATGGAGAAATTGAAACCTGTACAGACAAGGAAAACCTGAGAGAGTTCAGCACCACAAAACCAGCTTTACAACAAATGCTAAAAGAACTTCTCTAGGCAAAAAAACAGAAGAGAAGGAAAAGACCTACAATAACAAACCCAAATCAATTAAGAAAATGGGAATAGGAACATACATATCACTAAATACCTTAAATGTAAATGGATTAAATGCTCCCACCAAAAGACACAGACTGACTGAATGGATACAAAAACAAGACCCATATATATGCTATCTACAGGAGACCACTTCAGACCTAGGAACACATACAGACTGAAAGTGAGGGGATGGAAAAAGATATTCCATGCAACTGGAAATCAAAAGAAAGCTGGAGGGGCTTCCCTGGTGGTGCAGTGTTTGAGAGTCCACTTGCCGAGGCAGGGGACACAGGTTCGTACCCCGGTCCAGGAATATCCCACATGCCGTGGAGCAGCAGGGTCTGTGAGCCATGGCCACTGAGCCTGCACATCCGGAGACTGTGCTCCGCAACAGGAGAGGCCACAACAGTGAGAGGCCCGTGTACCGCAAAAAAATTAAAAAAAGGAAGAAAAGAAAGCTGGAGTAGCAATTCTCATATCAGACAAAATCAACTTTAAAATAAAGATTATTACAAGAGACAAAGAAGGACACTACATAATGATGAAGGGATTGATCCAAGAAGAAGATATAAAAATTTTAAATATTTATGCACCCAACATAGGAGCACCTCAATACATAACGCAAATACTAACAGCCATAAAAGGGGAAATCGACAGTAACACATTCATAGTAGGAGACCTTAACACGCCACTTTCACCAATGGACAGATCATCCAAAATGAAAATAAATAAGGAAACACAAGCTTTAAATGATACATTAATCAAGATGGACTTAATTGATATTTATAGGACATTCCATCCAAAAACAACAGAATACACATTTTTCTCAAGTGCTCATGGAACATTCTCCAGGATAGATCATATCTTGGGTCACAAATCAAGCCTTGGTAAATTTAAGAAAATTGAAATTGTATCAACTATCTTTTCCGACCACAACGCTATGAGACTAGATATCAATTACAGGAAAAGATATGTAAAAAATACAAACACATGGAGGCTAAATGATACACTACTTAATAACGAAGTAATCACTGAAGAAATCAAATAGGAAATCAGAAAATACCTAGAAACAAATGACAATGGAGACACGATGATCCAAAACCTATGTGATGCAGCAAAAGCACTTCTAAGAGGGAAGTTTATAGCAATACAATCCTACCTTAAGAAACAGGAAACATTTCAAATAAATAACCTAACCTTGCACCTAAAGCAATTAGAGAAAGAAGAACAAAAAAACACCAAAGTCAACAGAAGGAAAGAAATCATAAAGATCAGATCAGAAATAAATGAAAAAGAAATGAAGGAAATGATAGCAAAGATCAAAAGAACTAAAAGCTGACTCTTTGAGTAGATAAACAAAATTGATAAACCATTAGCCAGACTCATCAAGAAAAAAAGGGAGAAGACTCAAATCAATAGAATTAAAAATGAAAAGGGAGAAGTAACAACTGACACTGCAGAAATACAAAAGATCATGAGAGATTACTACAAGCAACTCTATGCCAATAAAATGGACAACCTGGAAGAAATGTACAAATTCTTAGAATTGCACAACCTGCCAAGACTGAATCAGGAAGAAATAGAAAAGTTGAACAGACCAATCACAAGCACTGAAATTGAAACTGTGATTAAAAATCCTCCAACAAACAAAAGCCCAGGACCAGATGGCTTCACAGGCAAATTCTATCAAACATGTAGAGCAGAGCTAACACCTATCCTTCTCAAACTCTTCCAACATATAGCAGAGGGAGGAACACGCCCAAACTCATTCTACGAGGCCACCATCAAACTGATACCAAAACCAGACAAAGATGTCACAAAGAAAGAAACCTAAAGGCCAATATCACTGATGAACATAGATGGAAAAATCCTCAACAAAATACTAGCAAACAGAATCCAACAGCACATTAAAAGGATCATACATCATGATCAAGTGGGGTTTATTCCAGGAATACAAGGATTATTCAATATACGCAAACAATCAAAGTGATACACCATATTAACAAATTGAAGGACAAAAACCATATGATCATCTCAATGGATGCAGAGATGCAAAATTCAACACCCATTTATGATAAAAACCCTGCAGAAAGTAGGCATAGAGGGAACTTTCCTCAACATAATAAACGCCATATATGACAAATCCACAGCCGACATCATCCTCAATGGTGAAAAATTGAAACCATTTCCACTAAGATCAGGAACAAGACAAGGTTGCCCACTCTCACCCCTCTTATTAAACGTAATTTTTGAAGCTTTAGCCACAGCAATCAGAGAAGAAAAGGAAATAAAAGGAATCCAAATTGGAAAAGAAGGAGTAAAGCTGTTACTGTTTGCAGATGACATGATACTATACATAGAGAATCCTAAAGATGCTACCAGCAAACTACTAGAGCTAATCAGTGAATTTGGTAAAGTAGCAGAATACAAAATTAATGCACAGAAATCTCTGGCATTCCTATATACTAATGATGAAAAATCTGAAAGTGAAATTAAGAAAACACTCCCATTTAGCATTGCAACAAGAAGAATAAAGTATCTAGGAATAAACCTACCTAGGGAGACAAAAGACCTGCATGCAGAAAATTATAAGACACTGATGAAAGAAATTAAAGATGATACAAATAGATGGAGAGATATACCATGTTCTTGGATTGGAAGAATCAACATTGTGAAAAGGACTCTACTATCCAAAGCAATCTGCAGATTCAATGCAATCCCTATCAAACTACCACTGGCATTTTTCACAGAACTAGAAGAAAAAATTTCACAATTTGTATGGAAACACAAAAGACACTGAATAGCCAAAGCAATCTTGAGAACGAAAAACGGAGCTGGAGGAATCAGGCTCTCTGACTTCAGACTATACTACAAAGCTACAGTAATCAAGAGAGTACGGTACTGGCACAAAAACAGAAATATAGATCAAGGGAACAGGATAGAAAGCCCAGAGATAAACCCAGGCACATATGGTCACCTTACGTCTGATAAAGGAGCCAGGAATGTACAGTGGAGAAAGGAGAGCCTCTTCAATAAGTGGTGCTGGGGAAACTTGATAGGGACATGTAAAAGTATGAGATTAGATCATTCCCTAACACCATACACAAAAATAAGCTCAAAATGGATTAAAGACCTATATGTAAGTCCAGAAACTATCAAACTCTTAGAGGAAAACATAGGCAGAACACTCTATGACATAAATCACAGCAAGATCCTTTTGGACCCACCTCCTAGAGAAATGGAACTAAAAACAAAGATAAACAAATGGGACCTAATGAAACTTCAAAGCTTTTGCACAGCAAAGGAAACCACAAACAAGAGAGAAAGACAACCCTCAGCATGGGAGAAAATATTTGCAAATGAAACAATGGACAAAGGATTAATCTCCAAAATTTACAAGCAGCTCATACAGCTCAATAACAAAAAAACAAACAACCCAATCAAAAAATGGGCAGAAGACCTAAATAGACATTTCTCCAAAGAAGATATACAGATTGCCAACAAAAACATGAAAGAATGCTCAACATCATTAATCATTTGAGAAATGCAAATCAAAACTACAATGAGATATCATCTCACACCAGTCAGAATGGCCATCATCAAAAAATCTAGAAAACATAAATGCTGGAGAGGGTGTGGAGAAAAGGGAACACTCTTGCACTGCTGGTGGGAATGTGAATTGGTACAGAGACTATGGAGAACAGTGTGGATGTTCCTTAAAAAACTACAAATAGAACTACCATATGACCCAGCAATACCACTACTAGGCATATACCCTGAGAAAACCATAATTCAAAAAGAGTCATGTACCAAAATGTTCATTGCAGCTTTATTGACAATAGCCAGGAGATGGAAGCAATCTAAGTGTCCATCATCGGATGAATGGATAAAGAAGATGTGGCACATATATACAATGGAATATGACTCAGCCATAAAAAGAAACGAAATTGAGTTATTTGTAGTGAGGTGGATGGACCTAGAGTCTGTCATACAGAGTGAAGTAAGTCAGAAAGAGAAAGACAAATACCGTATGCTAACACATATATATGGAATCTGAGAAAAAAAAATGTCATGAAGAACCTAGGGGTAAGACAGGAATAAAGACACAGACCTACTAAAGAATGGACTTGAGGATATGGGGAGGGGGAAAGGTAAGCTGTGACAAAGTGAGAGAGTGACACTGACATATATACATTACCAAATATAAAATAGATAGCTAGTGGGAAGCAGCCGCCTAGCACAGGGAGATCAGCTCGGTGCTTTGTGACCACCTAGAGGGGTGGAATAGGGAAGGTGGGAGGGAGGAAGGTGCAATAGGGAAGAGATATGGGAACATATGTATATGTATAACTGATTAACTTTGTTATAAAGCAGAAACTAGCAGACTGTTGTAAAGCAATTATATTCCAATAAAGATGTTAAAAAAATTTTTTTCACTTTATTTGAGATTAATATTATTAGCTGCATGCAAGTTTGGTTGTTATATCTTCCTGATAAATTAAAACACTTTAATTTATTTGCAGAAATATTTGCAGATAATGAATAGCAGAAATATACTTTCGTTGAATCTGAAAAATCTCCAAATTTAATTGGTAAGTTTAATTTATTTACATTTTTGAGATTGTTAATATTCTTGTATTAGACTGATTCTTAGAATTACGATTGTATTTTACACTGGACTATTTCATTTATGCTTCTTTCTTTCTTCTTTTTTGCCTTCCTCTAAATTTTCCTCTAATAAGTAGGAAAGATACACTCTATATTCTTCTATTAAATATTCTATTTCTATTCCTTTGGTACTTAGTTTTAATATTTAAGATAAATTAAAACAAATTGTGATGTTTATCTATATGTCTACCCTCTTCTTAAACAATACATGGGCTTTAGAATATTTAAATTTTGTTGTCACCCTCCCAATTTACGTTATCCCTCCCCAGCATTTTAATTATATAATGACTATTTTATTACCCATATGAGACATTTTCATTGTTTTTATACGTATGTATATGCATATATATGTAAACATATACAATTATTAGTTTATTAATTTAGATTTACACATTTAATTAGATTTGCCCATTTGTCTATCATTTCTGCTTGAGTCTTATACCTTCCTTTTAGGTAACTTTATTCCCTCCTCTTGAGTTGTGGTTGAGCCTGATATATAAATCAGGTTTGACCTTTATTTCCTCTCATCACTTTTACAGTATTATTTTAATGTCTTCTATCTTTATTGGTGGTGTTGAGAAATTTGATATGACACTAATTATCTTTCCCTTAAAATTAATTGATTTTTTTTTCTTAGTGCTTTTAAGATCTTCTCTTTGCTTTTGTTATTTGGCAGTTTCCTCAGATGATTTGTAATTTTGGATCATGAGTTCATGTTTAGCTGTGCTCTATCTGTGGGAATCTTGCAATACCTGGTTTGTGTATCCAATAAGGGAAGATTTGTTTTTGCTTCTGTCAAGATATCCAGGACACTAGAAACCCAGAGTTTCCTAAACCATGAAGGAAATATAAATTCAATTACTGAAACTGTATCAGGGTAGACCACTGGTTACTATTTCTAAAGGGAGATTTTTTTTCACCAGTGCTCAGGCTTAGATTATTAAATTCCTTTGCCATCTCTCTTTTTTAATAGGCATTCTTTTTCCTGCTCCTCTAACCTCTCACTGTGTATGTGTCTCATTTCCATTGCCCACCTTTCCCACAGGACTAACTCCTTGTTGGCTACCCTAATGTGGCTAATAAAACACAAGCTGCTAAAAGACAAGTGCCCTAAGATCAGTTGCACATTCAGCATCAGCTACCACCTTCATAAAAGATCCCATAGAGTGAGAGAGGGTACATAATCCACACTTAGCAAATGAGAGTTCTTGTATAGGTTTTTTTTTTTTTTTTTTTTTTTTACTTAGAACTGAGGAAGTTCCTGCACTAGTTGTAGGAACAGTAAACCAGGAAGCTTTGAGGCACTTGACATCCATGTTCTGCTTCATGTAGATTAGGCTGGTCTTTCTGTTTTGTGTAGAGTAGCCTGGTATTTCTGCTTCATGTAGATGAGGCTGGTCTTTCAAAGGAGAGAACAAGACTAAGGTGCAGAGTGATGCAGAGACAAGAAGTTGTAACAGATATCCTGAGAAGTGAAGTTCCTGCTTCTACTTGCTCTTGACTCTCAGATGATCCAGTTGTGTCTCTACCTGTCCTACAATTCATTAATTCTCTTCCTTTAATTGTTTCTTTCAATTGCTAAAGAACGAAGTACCATTCTAATAAACTTTTCTTTGGTGTAAACTAGTTCAGGTTATGTTTCTGACATTTGCAATCAAAGGAGTCATGACTAATCCACAATTATTTTGTTTTACTTATCTTTTCTTTTTCATATCCTACAAAGCCGACCTACTGCATGACAACGATGAATTAAAATGACTTGAATAAGATGGGCACATTAGCTCCACCCAGACCTGAAAATTTAACACTTGGTTTGGTACCATACTACTTTCAGTTGATTCTGCTAATATGTTCCAACTATCAGGATCAAAAGGAACAAGGCAACTCAAGAACTGATTCAGAATAGTCTCAACCCCTCAGTGGACCAAAAATTATGCTCCCTTCCACCACAAAATTCACATGCTTCCTTAAGAGCCCTGAGAATCAACCTGGATATGATACAGATGTTCAAGTACTAATCTGAACTGTCTGAATATCCAAAATTTTTCCTGAAGTCTCTGGAGAGGAAAGATCTCATAGTTACAGAAAGAAAAGAGAACACATAGTGAAATCGATGACTAAGTGCACACAAACAAAGAAGAGTGAAAGTCTGAGGCAATTGATCAAGTAATTTATGCTCAAATTTGATATTGTATAAAAATACCTTTGGGCCCCAAGTTAGCCATGTTGCCTGTCATTAATGATCAAATCTTTGGCATTGCTTTTCCCCTCTTGGATGCACAGAATCAATGCACTGGGCCACTGGTTAGAATGGAGCTAGGGGTATAAAAATTAAATCTTTATGCTATCTTGGAAGTTGGCTCTCACATAGTGAACATACAGTAATAAAGGCCTTATTCTCATCACTTCTTTCCATGCTTAAACTCTAATTTATACAAATGCATCCTTGTCTAGTAGTCCTCTATGGACTTATTCTCACTCTAAATATTAAGAGCAAGGTTTGTGTCCTATGTAAATATATTACTTGACTAAATTTTGAAAAGCAAAGAAGCAATCAATATGAAAGCCAAAATGCATCATTTTAAAAAATCGTTTTAAGCTTTCATATGCTAACATTTTAATTTAAATCCCAGATTATGTAATTCAAGATAAAGTGTACCCATTCTCAACCCATTATCCTTTCACCTCCTTTCTTAAACTTCAGAATTTATCTATTTGTTCTTTTGGAAAACACAAGTCTTCCAAGAAATCCACTCACTGGCTATTTTTGTCTTTGAGAAATGGGCTCCTTCCCAGTGGAAGCTTCTAAAGGGATTTTTCTGAAGGAACCACACCACAATGGAGTGACTGCCCAGGCAATTATTGTAGGAAAACTATCCCGGCAAGTTGGCCAGACAAGATAAAATTGGATAATTTTCTTTAAACCCTAAAGAGAAGAATAAGGCACTTGGGAATAAAAAGGGATGAAGTGCCAAAAAGAAAATCCCACCACAGAGGAAAGAGTGTTTGAGGACCAAAGCAGAAGACAAAGAACGATGCCTCCACTGGACCAGGAGCTTTGCTCTGTTTTCTCTGTGGTCCTCCTTGCAGTTGAAACCTTGTTTTTCGGTGTAAATTAAAAATAACCCAAATGAATAAATAAATAAATGCCTTTCATAGATGATGTGTGCCCAATAGTCAAGCATTAAAAGTCCACTTTTAAGGTGATATATTTGACCCACTGAAAATAATACACCACTGGAACTAGTGAAGTCTACTTTTGTAATCAGCAAAACTTCTTGGCTTAGTCCTTCAATATTTTATCAGCATGCTCAGAAATATTTCCTTTAACTGGAATCCTTGTCATGATGGGTTTTTTAAATTTGGAAAATAACTTTAATTCCCATGAGGAATTATCTTTGAGAATTATAACTGTTATTAGCACTGAGAGAGGCTGCAAAACCCCTTCTCATTTTGCAAGTAAGAAAACTAAGATCTAGAAAGGTGTTCAGATTCATTCAGCTGATATGTAGCAGCTGGTTAGTGGCAGGGTCACAGCCAGACATAAGTGTTCAAGATTCATAGCCCACTGTTCTAACCAACCGATCACTAACCAGTATTCTGTTAAGTAGGATATAAATATAATAATGATGCATGCAGATACAAATATAAGTTATTTCTGTAAGGAAAACAGAGTTAAATTCATGAATTGCAAATTTTGTCATCCTTTCTCCATGGAAAGTGTTGATAAATTTGGCTTCTCTTAAATTTTACCAATTCAGTGCTTTCACTATATTTTATTTTTTCTATTCAAACATTACAGTCAAAAAATATCTGATTATAATAAATAAAGAAATTAATTCCACTTTTACACTGTCCACAGGTGTACTACAGTCATTCTGACAGCTATGAAGAGTAGATAGTGAACTAATTCCCAAAGTTAATCTTAATAAATTCAGGTTGACAATGAAACAGATCACAGAGCATAATATTATGTACTGCAACCCTACAATATATATTCCTAACTCACCCCTCAACTTGTGAAGTAGGTTTTTATTGCTACTGTTTTTCCTAAATTAATATCACTTCTACGAAGATCTAAATGGGAAGAAATTTCAGGTTAGCCTCCATATAAAATATATGTCTGAATTCTGTGGTTGAACAAGGAGAAATAATACTGATGTTAATCTAAGTGACATAAAATAACAAGAAAATCAGAATTGATTGAAATGGCATATTTGGGTGTTTTTCACAGTTATTAATGAAAAACATACTGTATTTGTGTAAACAATATACTCAAAAATGTGGCCTTAAACTTTAGACATGTAGCAAATGAGAAATTTCCCTGGAAATGGTGAACGTTTGAATAACAGCTCAAAAGCTGCTGAGTGTAAAACGTGAAACTGAAAATAAAGCAGGCAGTGAGGAAATCTGAGTGTGAGGCAAGAGGGACAGCAAAATTGAAACCACAGCCTTTGCACTCAAGTTGCCTCATGTCTAGTTAGCAGGCACAAATGTAAATGTAACCCATATGTTGGCTGGGGTTATTCCATCCTTTGAGAGTTCCTATAAAATGGGACTAATTCCCTGGAGTTTGTATTCTGAGGCTAATTTCTGATTCTGGTACTTTCTTGCAGAACTTTCTACCTCACCACCACTCTTCTGCCTTGCACCACCTAGATGGTCAGTAGAGTCCCTTGTGCTTGATTTCACCTGAAACATCACTCACACCAAGGCATCTTCGAAGGTGGCAGACTTCACTGAAGGTTTGTGGCAATTAGTGTTAGACCACAAAATCCAACAGCAAAGAACTTGATCATGGAACTGAAGTGATTCCTGTGCTCAGAAGTCCTTTGGCCACTTTTCTCTGTTCACTGTTCTCCATTTCCCCACTTGCCCATCATTCTCTGTCTCCCCTTCCCTCTCTTCTCTCTTCTGCTTACTCTTTAGGCCCTAATTCTCCTTAATCCCTTTAAGTTGTTTTTCTTTATTTCACTGGCTTCTAGAGTATGCTTTCAAATCTTCCCCTAAAGCAATGTTAGTAGCATGTTTTCCTAAATAGAGACAGCTGCCTCTCTAAGAGGAACTCTAGAACCCGGTGTGAAAATAGGAAAGTTCTCTGTAGCAATATACATGATATGGTATAACAATTCCTATAAAACTCAGGCAGTACAAGCATCAGCAGATACAGAGTAAGAAAGCAATGGGGACCCTGGTTTTATTAACTGTATTAGTAAACGTTATCAGTTAGTTCTTTTCTCATGCAGCTACTGTGAGGATCAATCAGTTTTAAGTGCGAACTCTGAGTTATATTCCTATGACACATATATTATTCAATACCTAGCCATGTCTGGTCCACAACAGGCCTCCAACTAATTTGGTAGGCACTCTTCTAGACCTTCCACAGAGCAGGGGATGACTGAGAATGTTTCAGGAACAACAACGACAAGAAAAGCATCAATGATGACCCTTTTAAAACATTTAGCTTTGAAACAGACCACCATGGGGGTATTCTAGGAAGAGGAACAAACTGGCAAAGATAGAGAGGAAAGAAAACACACCACAAATTCATACTGGGGAGTAGTGGTGGATAAAATAATACAGCTAGGTAGGGCAGGGCCTTGAAGTCACGATGATAATTTTGGATTTAATTCAATAAATGGAAAAGAAAAATCATTGCTGTCACGTGTGATGTGATTGACAAATGCCTTTGATTGCATCATCTCATCAAAGCTCCCAGAGGGAGAGATGTCAGGCTCTGTGTCCTCTGCTCTGGTCAAGCTAATCCTATGGAGTTGTTTGCAGCTGAGGGGCCCGCCCTTTGAAGAACTTTGATAAACTCCAACTCATTCAAAAGAGAGGAATAGCAAGGAAGCCTAGCATGGGGACACATGAGGAATGACCAAAGGAACAAGAGGTGATACCCTATAGAGTAGAAACTCCAAAAGGCTGTAACAGATGTCAAAGACTGGGGCATTCTTGGAAACATGGTTTGGTATTTTTGACCTTTGCATTCTCAGTGCCTGCATATGGCTGCAACTCAATAAAGGTCTGTTGAATGAGTGAATGAATAATTGAATGGCTGGCTGTCATAGAGAACAGGCATTGAATTTGTTCTTTGTCTCCCCAAAGGGCAGAGGGTGATGGAAGTTGCAGAGATAGAGATAGAGATGGCGCTTGACATAAAGAAGACTTTTAACATATAAATCCTCAACAGTGAAAGGAGCTGTGGCCACAGCTGGTACGGTTTCCACTCCCAGGCTGGGGTGAGCAAGCTCATGTTTGAAAGTGGATGACTTAAGCACCCCTGGCACTCTGTGACTCTTCAGTTCAATCAGAAATTATTTGCATGATACAGCCCTTTTATAATGACTGGTTAGCATTTTGTTAATGTCATCTGTGTATGCAGTAGCAAACTGCCCTGCCAAATACACTTCTTAGACTTAGTTTTCGAATTTTATTTCGCTATGTTTCATGGGTCACAAATTGGTGTGAAGAGACCGTACACATGTACACACACAGACAACCCCCACTGCTGCCACAGACACACAGTAGGTGAAGTTTCCAATGCATTCAGCTGAAGATGTCAAGTCTTATCAGAAGTCGGCTGGTCTCACCACCAAGGCAGATGTAGCGTATCTGAACACACTTTCTTTTGCCCCTATTGCTCCTGAAGAGGGCATGTAATCGTTACTTATATTTGCAAGCGAGGAAGTGCCATGCCTGGCCTTTTTCTATTTGTATTTACACCTTCATCTTGGAAGAACTTCCGCATTCACAGTTACATTATTTTGTGTACTGCAACCAGTCCCCTTACCTCATTCTTGAACTAAGTTCAATACCAAAAAAAGAAAAACTTCATCTTGGGGAGAAAACAAAGTCACTACTCAGGTGTGGCTGAATAATACCTTAGCCCAGGCTGACCACAATCCCCCAGAACCCAGTACTGTGCTTGTTATAAAAGTAACTTAATTCATATGTTTTGTTTTCCTAAGGAATTAAATGATCTTCACTGAACACATTGTCTAGTAATTTCTTACTTCAGCCATTCTCTCTAATAGTTCCTGGGAAGTACAGACAAAAGAAATCTTAGCACTTACATAATTATGAGAGGAGATAAAGAAACCCTAAGAAGGTAAGAACAATGTAAAGAATCCTAAGAAAACATGAAGAAATGTGAGAGAGTTTTGTCTTTGATAACAAAACCAAGCATCTTGCTATGGACTGAAGGTTTCTATACCCCCCAAATTCATATATTGAATCCTAACCCCAAATGAGATGGTATTAGGATGTGGGGCTTTGGGGTGATGAGATCATGAGGGTGGAGTCTTGTGGGATTAGTGGGTTTATTTCTCTTTCGACCATGTGAGGTTACAATGAGAAGACAGTGGTCTATGATGCAGGAAGCTGACCCTCACACAACGCCAAATCTGCTGGAGCCTTGATCTTGGACTTCCCAGCCTCCAGAACTGTGAGAAATCAATCTTTGTTGTTTAAGAGATCTAGTCTATGGTATTTTTTTTTTTATAGCAGCCTGAATGGACTAAGACAATACCTTGACATCTGTGCAAATGTAATAGTAATTTAAATCTGCTTAATGACAACCATCTTTCCAAAAATTGTCAGAACAAAATTCTGACCCTTTTTAAAAAAGATAAAAAAGCACAATAATTTAAATGACTACCTTTGGACACTCTTAATAGTAACAACCGAATCTAAAAGAACCCAAGCCCAGTTCTAAAATGATGAAAAACTGGAGTATTAGAGAACTTTTTAAGCATATTTATGTCAGTTGTGGTTTTAGGACATATGACCCTACCCTTATGGCACAGAAGTTCATTTATTTATTGAATATGTATTGAATACCTACTCTGCGCCAGATACTGTCATGATTTTGCTGTATTCAAATAACAATAGGATAAGATCCTTGTCCTATAAAGTTCCTTAAAAATTATACTATTTCATTGTTCCCTTTTATTATATTTTAACCCTAGCAATTCCTGCCTTGAGACATGATTACATAAAATTGAACAAATTTTGAAAAAGTTTTTAAATAGTATCATAAGGAAAAATAAGTTTTGAAGAAAATATTACTACTCTATAAATCATTGTTGTTTTCACACTTGATGCTTAAAACTCTAACAAAAATAAACCCATTTAACATAATTTAGACTAAAAGTCATCATCTCCCGAAGTGTTCCCCCAAAATTCTATACAGATTATTCCCTCTCTCCCTCTCTCTTTTTTCTCCCCTTTTCTCCCTCTTTCTTTCTCCCTCTCTCTTTTTTCCCTTTCTCTCTTTTTTTTTCTTCAGCTTTCTCCCTCCGTTCCTCCCCCCTTCCCTCTCTCTTGATCAGATTTTCTTTTTTTCCCACACTCGGTAGAAATGCTGACTTTTATAATGAGCAGCAGACTGATCTGTGATGAGAGAAGGAGGAAATAGATTTCATAGCAGAGGAAAACCAACCCGTCACAGTCGTAAATGAATAGAGAAGATAACAATGAATAACACCCAACGGTGAAAGCAGAAAAGAAGATAATGTTGTCTGGAAAGCAAAACTTTACCAAACTTACATTTTATCTTAAGCAGAACAAGCAGAACTCTAGTGCACAGAGTCAAAGTATGTGTCCCAAAGAACATTAGGGCTGCAGAATGTAAGCAGTTGCTAAGCAGAAACATCAAACAAACAAACACAAATGCTAGTCATGTAGGGATGATTTCTACCATGATATGTAAGTTAATGAAACACTGTTTATATAAGACTGCTCAAGATCTTTAATTTTCTAGTTAAAGTTACATATTATAACTTTCCACGAGGAATATGTAATTTCTACATTTATGAAATGTGCTTGACTATGGAAAATTTTCTTGAAGAAGCACTTTCCCAAAGTTTCCAGGAAACCCAGATTCAGGTATTGGGAGGCTACAGGAAATGACGTATGTAAAGCACCCATTGCAGCGCCTGGCACAGAGCTGGTGCTCACTGAAAGGGGCTGGTGATGGTGGCTGTAATGGAGGTACTGTCTCTTCTATCACTGGACAAAGAGAGTCATAGATTTTATATGAAACACATATAAAGTGTTTTTGAAAACAGGAGGAGTCAGGGAGAGGGGGAAGCTAGCAGCTTTTTCATACCATGACATGCTAAGTAAGCATGCCAACACATTATCATTTAATCATTACACCCATACTATGAAGTCCATTATCTATTATGTCCATTTTATAGATGAGGAAACTGAGGTTCATAAGTATGCTAACAGTTCCACAGTGAGTTACTGATAGGCCTCTCTGAACTCGGAACTACTTTTCCTTTGTCAAATCCCATGAATTCCTTAAATACACTTTTTTTTACAACTTTATTAGATTATAATTGCTTTACAGTGTTGTGTTAGCTTTTGCTGTACAACAAGGTGAATCAGCTATACGTACACTTATATCCCCATATCTCCTCCCTCTTGAGACTCCCTCCCACCCTCCCCATCCCACCCCTCTAGGTGGTCACAAAGCACCGAGCTGATCTCCCTGTGCTATGCGGTAGCTTCCCACTAGCTATCTATTTTACACATGGTAGTGTATATACGTCAATGATGCTCTCTCAATTTGTCCCACCCTCCCCTTCCACCCCTGTGTCCACAAGTCTGTTCTTCACATCTGCATCTCTATTCCTGCCCTGCCACTAGGTTCATCTGCACCATTTTTCTATATTCCATATATATGCATTAATATACGATATTTGTCTTTCTCTTTCTGACTTACTTCACTCTGTATGACAGACTCTAGGTCTGTCCACCTCACTACAAATAACTCAGTTTCGTTTCTTTTTATGGCTGAGTAATATTCCATTGTATATATGTGCCACTTCTTTATCCGTTCATCTGTCGATGGACACTTAGGTTGCTTACATGACCTGGCTATTGTAAACAGTGCTGCAATGGACATTGTAGTGCATGTCTCTTTTTGAATTATGGTTTTCTCAGGGTATATGCCCAGTAGTGGGATTGCTGGGTCGTATGGTGGTTCTATTTGTGGTTTTTTAAGGAACCTCCATACTGTTCTCCATAGTGGCTGTACCAATTTACATTCCCACCAACAGTGCAGGAGGGTTCCCTTTTCTCTAAATACACTCAATTTTATATAGGACAGAGGGTTTTTTTGGTATTTGCC
Source organism: Hyperoodon ampullatus (assembly GCF_949752795.1). Lineage (NCBI taxonomy): Eukaryota > Metazoa > Chordata > Mammalia > Artiodactyla > Ziphiidae > Hyperoodon > Hyperoodon ampullatus. Next base: position 2,537,006 of record NC_136925.1, on the reverse strand, counting down.
TTGTATTACACCAAATGGAGTAGTGCAAAGAGGAGAGCTCTAGGGAATAAAGCAGAGCAGAGGGTGAATCTCATTTCTGCTATTTACTTAGTGTTACATTGGGCCTCAATTCTTTATCATAAAATAGAAATCTTCCCTCTTCCCTCCCTCCCTCCTTCCCTCCATTGCACATAATACCAGTGATATTTGAATGAGTGAAGGGAAGAGTGAGAAGAAGTAAGACTGAGGGGCTAAGCAAGATGAGGCGAGATAGTCTAGGTCATGGGAGGAAGGCTGAATTTTATGTTAAATATAAGGAGAGCCATTGCAGGATTTTAAAAGCAAGGGAAGGGCGTTATCAGATTATCATTGAGAATTTCCCCTTTGCTGCTGCCTGAGGAGTGGTGGGGGCAGCTATGGGGGGAGAGGGTGAGGCACAAGAGTGAAAGTGGAGAAACCAGTTAGAGGCTGCTGTGTTCACAGAGGTGAGAGACACTGGGGGCCTGGACTAACAGGGTGGCCGTGGACATGAAGTAAAGAAGAGAGTTTCAGATATATTTTCAAAGTAGCATCCATAAGGGTTACTAATATATGTGATCTCTAGTTTATCAGAAAGGAAGGACTCTTAGATTTTGGCTTGACTAACTTGCTAAAGTGCAGTGCTTTTTACATGAAAGGAGAAGAACAGGGGTTTGATAAGGTAGACGTGGAAGGGGGAAAATCCAGAATTCCATCTGGGATCTGTTAAGTTGCAGAATCGAAGACACATCCAAAGGGAGATGTCAGGAGACACGGAAACATGAAAGTAAGGCACTCAAGGGAGAGTTGTGGACTCCAGTGAAAATGTGGGAGTCATCAGCACAGGAGAGCTTGCAGCCCTGGGAACTGATGAGATCACTAGGGGACAAAGGTCAGAGATGGAAAAGATGAGGCTGAGACAAATCTTGAGTTCCTCCAAATGAGGCAGATGGAGAAGGAGGCAGCCAAGATACCAAAACAAGAACGGACTGAGGCAAGAAGGAAAGCAGGAGAGTGAGTGTTTCAAAACCAAGAGAGTGAAGTCCTGGTAAGTGACAGGCACAGGGGATAAAAAGTGGTGAATCACTGAAGGTGTAAAATGGAGGATATTTTGAAGTAGTATCTCTTTCTTCCCCTCGGGTGGGATGGAGAGTCCAGGTGATGCTGTGACCCATGGGAGGAAGGGACACTTCCTCAATGATAGATGGATGCAAGTATGGGTTGGTTTAGACATGAGAAGATGAGAAAGTTTATTTCTGATGGTGACAATTTTCCCAGTGAAGTATGAAGATTTTAAATCAGATCAAATCTCAGATACATGGAAACAAGGGCCAACTTTCAATATGCACAAGTCTCTGTAACAAGGTACCCTGCAAAGTAAGGACTGTCTATATAAACATATAAATGAGTACGGAGACAACAGAGATTGTAAAATTTCAAAATATACTACAGTATAAGGACAAATGAGCTTCCTGTCAAAGCTGAGCCTGTTCAGTACTTGACTGGACAAAAGAATGGACTGTTAGCTGCTTGGAGGGTAGCCTTTCTGAAAGGGGCCAATGGCCCAGAGGAAAGAAGGAGTGTTGACAGGGACTAAATGAGAGCTTTCCTTCCTCATTCCTCTTTCTTTCCACTGTAACATTTACTTTGCTCAAGGCCATCATCACACTCACAGTGGAAGGAAAGCCTAGGGATTTTGCACCTCAGGATAATTAGCAGAGACAGAGAGGGGCACATTGTTTGATTTTATAGACTGACCCTGACCTTAGTTTCTTAATCTGATTACACCTGGTGACTAGAATGGTTTAGCAAGAGTTCAGCTGAGATGCCTATTGATAAAATCGACCTCCAAGGTGAGGGAAGACATAGTTTGAGATCCCGGTGAGCAAAGGACCACTGGTGATGCAACTATAAAACTGTGGAGAGCTGATGCACGCTTTGCAAATACTAGTTCTAAACTAATATGCACATCAGGTTTCACAGACTCAGTAAAGTCACACATTGCTTTACTAAGCTGAGGGAATGAGTGTATTTATAAAGTATCCACAGTTTCTTCCAGTTTTCCCATCACTTGGAATTGACCTTCCCTTTATTTCCCTGGGCTCTAGACTGTGTTTTAGGAAAAACTCAGCAAGCCCAGGGGTACCTTCTAGACCAAGACTGCCTACTGCTCCACCTCCAGCATCATAGTCAGCCCCCCTTCTCTAGTCTCAGTTACTCCTGGTGGCTGGATCCCATGCTTCTCTCCCACGTTGAAGAGGTAGCTCTCAAAATTGGATGGAAAAATAAAATAAAAAACAGGAAAATACCATTACATACCTATTAGAATGGTGAAAACCCAAAACACTAACAGCACCAAATGCTGACATGAATGTGGAGCAACAGGAACTCCCATTCATTGCTGATAGGAGTGTAAAGTGGTACAGCCACTTTGGAAGATGGTTTGGCATTTTTTTAAACAAAATTAAACAGACTCATTGTATGACCCAGCAACGTGCTTCTTGGTATTTACCCAAATGAGTTGAAAATTTATGTCCACATAAAAACCTTCACATGGATGTTTTATAGCAGCTTCACTCAGAATTGCCAAAACTTAGAAGCGAATAAGATGCCCTTCAGCAGGTGAATGGATAAACTGGTACATCCAGACAACAGAATTCAGAGCTAAAAAGAAATGAGCCACCAAACCAAGAAAATAAATGGAAGTATATGAAATGCATATTACTAAGTGAAAGATGCTAATCTGAAAAGATTACATACTGTATGAGTCCGACTATAAGACACTCTAGAAAAGGAAAAACTATGGAGACGGTAAAAAAGATCAGCAATTACTGGGGGTTAAAGGGGAAGAAGAAATGAATAGGCAAGTACAGGGGATTTTTAGGGCAGTGAAACATTCTGTATGATACTACAAAGGTAGATACATGTCATTATACATTTGTCAAAACCCATAGAATATACGACACCAAGAGTGAATGTAAATTATGGACTCTCGGTGATGATGATGTGTCAGTGTAGGTTCGTTGATTGTGGCAAATGCACCACTCTGGTGGGAGAAGTTGAGAGTGGAGTAAGCCTGCACATGTGTCGGGGTAGGAGGTACGTGAGAATTCTGTGTAGTTTCTGCTCAATTTTTCTGGGAACCTAAGTCTGCTCTAAAAATACAGCTTATTAAAAAGAAATGAATGGAAAGCTATCCTTTCAATAAGTATTCATCAGATTAGCTGAAAAACCCTGGAGCTCTCTTATATATAGAGCTTGCTATGGCCAATCTAGAACATCTTATTTAGCTCTCTCTTTAGCTACGTAATAGGAAGAATCTTTAAACCTTATTCTTTAGTGACACTGACTCCCCCTGGAGGCTCTATGATTCTCTCCCCACCACCCCACCCCATACAGTCGCAATTCCAATAGGTTATACACATTCATACATACTTCTAGAATAATCCATGTTCTGGACAGCACAGCAATTGTAATTCATTGTTTTTATATTTTTATAATCTCTAAATTTAAAAAAATTACAGGTGAAGAGAAAAATGCCAAGAAGTCCTAGTTTAGGATGACTTTTTAAAGTTTATTATTTAAGTCTGTCTTTATTTTGAGAAAGTGACTTCAACAGGTCATGGTGGGCCTGAATTCAGACAGAACGAGCTCAAATTCTATCCCTCCCTGCCATGCTAAACAGGAAGAAATGCATAAAACTGTCAGGCCATTTCACTGAAAGGTCTGTATTGGAGTTAAAAAAAAAAAAAAAAAAGAAGAAACATTTCCAGTGGTCGTCTGGAAGGTTTTATTTCATTTGTTTGCCTTATAAAGTCATGCTTGGTCATCTTATTAAAAGACAACCTTGCTACAGAAAACACAAGACTGCTCCCTGAAATTATGCATCAGCAAATATTGATTTGCACCAGATTGGACCCTGGTTTCAGGAAGGCAAAAGTCTGGCCCAAAGAGTCCCATTGATTCAGGATAGAAGAACTGTGTCTTCTGTCTGTTTTGACTCTCCAAGATTTCCCTAACTTCTCCCTCATCAAAAATATATCAGTCTGCAGACTGAGGTGCTGAATGAATGTGCCAGGAGGGGTGAAGTGCTGGGCAGGAACGGAGGGCTCTCTGCACTGCCCAGAGAAGTCCTGCCTGCCCAGTCGCTGGCAACCTGGCCTTGTTTTCCTCTCTAGCCACGGCTCTGGCTTCAGGCTAACTTCTTGACTAACCTTTCACTCAAAGACCATTTTACCCAATACCAGAATAAGACAGATCTGCTCTTGTATCCTCACAAATATGGCAGAATCAAGATAGATGTTGTCCAGCTCGGGAAGGCAGTAGAGGGTGTGTTGAACTTGTTACCTTTCTGCAGCAGAGCTTGATGAAACACGGTTGACCCCTCTGACTATACTCTTCATCTTTTTGCCTTGAGGCAGATAAACAGGCAGGCACACTGCAGGGAGTTAGTACTATGACAAGGGAATGCCACAAGGCACCATGGAACAAGTTCACTCAGAAGATTCTTGGGGGCTGAGACAGGCAGTCAGGGAAGGATTTCTTGAGAAGCAATGACTAAACTAAGACTTGAAAGATGGGAAGCCTCTAACACATGTAAGAGTAAAATGGGTAAGGTAGGAGATGGAAAAGGATGGAAGGTATCTTACCGTCCCCATTCATCATCTCAGAAAACTCAGAAAGATGAAGTCACTTTCTCAGGATCACATAGTTGTTAACTAGCAGAACTGGGATTCAAACTGTCCCCAGAGGAGATAGCAAGACCTAGATTCAAATCTTAATACAAGTCACTTCACTCCGTAAGCCTTGCTTCCCTCATTTGCCAAGTGGTGATGAATTAGATGCTTACTGCAGTGACTGTAAAATGAGAATCAATCAATGGATAGTATTAATTCTATAATCATTGACTACATCACTAGACTGTAAGCTCTGAATCTGCAGGCAGTATGTCCACCTTGCTCACTGATATATCTGAGGGCTTTAATCGATGCCTGGCATAGGAGAGAGGATTCTTACGTATGAAGAAATTATTGAGAGAATGAAATGAAAGAACATATACAAAGTTCAGGGACAATTCCAGTTGTTTTTCAGTAAATTTTAGCTCTCCTTATCCACCACCATGTCAATAAGACAAACCCTTTTAGCCAGAGAATTCTATTTGGAATATGTTTGAGTACCTCTAAATGTCATTTAGTATTGGCATCCAGGTACGATACTGCACTTAATGGCTAATTGTTGTCCGATCTATACCTTTTGGCAATAGGTCAGGCATGATCCACTGCTACAGGCAGTAGCACCATCTCCAATTACTGATAATAAGAAGGAGGATTGGTGTATCCAAGATAAAACGTAACCTTACCAATGCCCAGAGCCTCTGAGTTGTCCTCAGGGGAAAAGAGCTATAAATCAATGTTATAACTCATTTTGAGGTTCTCACATCTTAAGATGCTTTTATTTTCCTGTAAGATATGTGCATTCCTGTGACTTTCTGTTGATATTTTGAGTCTTTGTGAGGCATAGATTTCAGCCTTTCAATGGCTGTCTGATTGCGTTGGGAGCAGAGAAACCCCAGAAGGCTCTTTGGCTCCTCTGGCCATCACTCAAGAGACCCTGCGCAGTGGGTGGCAAAGTGAATGCATTTCTCACCAGGTGCCTGCTGAGATGGTCACAGCCATCATATCAGAAAGCAATTCTGGCCACTCTTACAGAGAAGTGGTTGGTTGGTATTTGCTAAATGTCCCCTCTAACACTTGCCATCACTCCCCATGATAACGACTGGAGGCTTAGCCTGACCCTGAGTGATGATGCAGCCATCGGCTTCAAGAAGAGGACCATGGAGAGTAAAATATAGGGAACTCTACTCAACACCCTGTAATGGCCTACATGGGAAAATAATCTTAAAAAAACAAACAAACAGAAGTAGAGTCACAGATGTAGAAAACAAACTTATAGTTACCAGGGGATAAGGACGGGAAGGATAAATTGGGAGACTGGGATTGACATACACACTACTATATATAAAATAGATAGCTAATAAGGACCTACTGTATAGCACAGGAAACTCTACTCAATACTCTGTAATGGCCTATATGGGAAAAGAATCTACAAAAAGAGTGGGTATATGTATATGTATAACTGATTCACTTTTCTGTACACCTGAAACTAACACAACATTGTAAATCAGCTATACTCCAATAAAATTTTTTTAAAAAAGTGAGAAAAGGGAACCCTCCTACACTGTTGGTGGGAATGTAAGTTGGTGCAGCCACTATGTAGAACAGTATGGAGGTTCCTTAAAAAACTAAAACTAGAGTTACCATATGATCCAGCGATCCCACTCCTAGGCATACATCTGGAGAAAACTCTAATTTGAAAAGATACATGCACCCAATGTTCATTGCAGCACTATTTACAACAGCCAAGACATGGAAGCAACCTAAATGTTCATCAACAGAGGAATGAATAAAGAAGATTGTACACATATACAATGGAATATTACTCAGTCATAAAAAAGAATGAAATAATGTCATTTGCAGCAACATGGTTGCACCTAGAGATTATCATACTAAGTGAAGAGAGTCAGACAGAGAAAGACAAATATTATATATCACTTATATGTGGAATCTAAAATATGACACAAATAAACTTATCTACAAAACAGAAATAGACTCACAGACATAGAAAATAAACTTATGGTTACCAAAGGGGAAAGAGAGGGAGGGATAAATTTGGAGAATAGGATTAACATATACACACTACTATATATAAAACAGATAATCAACAAGGACCCACTGTATAGCACAGGGGACTATACTTAATATTTTGTAATAACCTACAGTGGAAAAGAATCTAAAAAAGAATATGTATATATCATATATATATGTATATATAATGTATGTATGTATAACTGAATCACTTTGCTGTACACCCGAAACTAACACACCATTGTAAATCAGCTATAGTTCAATAAAAATTGTTTTAAAACGTGAATCAAGTATCACTTTCACTCACCTTTCTCTTAATAATAAGAAACGTGTTGGGGAGCTTAAAAGAGACACAGCAAACAAAGTAACTTATGCCAATGACATTTCTGAGAATAATTCTCATTATCATTCTAGAGGACCCACATGATCTGATTCCAACACAGGCTACCTGGTGTTGCATTCCGTGACAATCTATTTTAATAATGAAAACACTATTTCATTGTAACTCTATTCTGTGCCCTGCCTCAAATTTACTTCCTGTCGGCAAAGGTCTACCACAAGCTTGAAGTGCTAATATAAGTACAAGATCCCTGGTAACCATCATTTTTTACGAATATGCTCATTAAACAGAAAGCAAAAAAGTCTGGAAACCCCCTGCTTCCCAGGCAGCACTGCTTGTACTGAAGGGCGGTGCTCCCCTGGCACTTGGTTTCCAGGGATGTAGAGTGAATGCCCGCACGGGTTAGGGCCTTTGAGCCTGAGGCTTTCCACGAAATGCAACAATCTGTTGTTTGTTTCCTGTAGGTGTCCCCTACATTTCAGTAGCACATTCAAGTACAGGATAATCGTAAACCGGAAATGTGTGCTCAATATGGGAAAATGTAGACTGAAGCGTCAGCAGATGCCTAGAGGGCTCAGTTGGACAGAAGAAGTTGCATTTAAGAGGTTGATTGGATTTCTTTTTTCACTTTTGCAAATAAGGTGATTTAAATGAATCTGTCATAGGAAGTTTGCAGGTTTGCCAATTAATGCATGGCTCTTTTATTCACAGATTACCTGCACATCATCATAAATACCTGGATGAGCAATAAGAGACAAGTGTGCTCTCCTGAATAAGTTACATATCAGAGCCGCTTAAAATAGATATGATTTCACTTAAATGAAAGTTGATAAACACCGTTTCTCCTGTCCAAAGCCTAACGTTCTGCTTGTACTGGAGATTCCAGTCACTCTTGCCTGTTAAGGATTTGGCTCCTGCAGGCATCCCCTTTCTCTCCTGCACTAGGAGCCTCTCCTTCTCTCCTGGATCACCGCCATCAGCATTCTAACCCCCTGTATCAGCTATAAAATGCCCCATATTAAAAGCCACCCTCCATCCTAAGTCCATTTCCAGCCTCACTGCTCTGCTCCTCCGCACGGCAAACTTTCTGTAAGGAGTTGTCTATACTCTCTTTCTGCTGTTTCCACCATTCTCTCCGGAACCCACCCCCAAGCTGGCTTTTCTTCCCCTAGCTCAGCTCCAGTGAAAGCAACCTGGTTAAATCCAGCAGTCAGTCCCTGGGACCTCTCAACCCCATTTACACAATCGATCACTCCCTCCTTGCAACACTGCAGCACTTGACTCCCCAGTTCTCACTCCCACCTGGCTCTCTCCCCCTTCGCTGTTGGTCTTGATGAGTCTTCTTGCTTGCTTCCTTTTTCTTCCTTCTCTTCCCTTCCCTTCCCTTCCCTTCGCTGATGACATCCCAATTCATTTCTTTGGTTCTGATATTTGCTGAGTTCCTGACCCACAGGGTAGGTACTTGACCTCTCTACTTGGATGGCCAGTTGAAACTCTGCCCAGGCTCTTCCTTTTCCCAGTAAAGGTGTCACCACACAGTCCCTCAGCCCGACACCCAGGGGTCTCTCTTACCACCTCGCCATCCCCTGCCACACACATCCAAGCCAGCTGCGATTCCTGCCTGCTCTATGCAGGATTTGATCACTGCTCACCACCCTATTGCTGCAACTCTGGCCCAAGCTGCCAACATCTCTTATCTGGATTTGAGCTAAAGACCCCTAGCTGCTTTCTCTTCTCTACCCAGAAGACACACATTATATCATGTTGATTCCCTGTTCTAGACCCTCCAATGGCTTGGAATAAAACCCAAACTAACTCCTTTTTGTAACACATAGGAAACCACAAAAGACCTGGTCCCATTTATCTGTCTAGCCCTCTCGCACCGATAAGTCTGTCCAGGTGCCCCCCACTCCAGCCACTTAAGCAGCAATGCCATACCTTGGGCATAACACCCTGGGTCCTTCTGGGGGTCCTTGCATCTGCCATTCTCTCTGCCCAGCAAGTGCTTCCTCCAGATTCCCCCACGCCCCTCACTGGCTCCATGGGCTCAGATACCAGCTCCTCAGAAAGAACCTACTCAGCCATCCTTTATAAAATAACCCTTGCTCACTGTCTAGCCCTTTACTCTGCTTTATTTTTCTTCACAGCACTTATTACCTGAAATTATAGCCTATATGTATTTATTAACCCATTTATTATAATTCTTCCCAATTTAAATGTAACTTGACAGGGCAGGAACATAACTGTCTTATTCAAGTTTGCATCCCTAGTGACCAAAACAGTGACTGGCACATAGGAGACATTCAATAAACAATATTTTGAATGAAATAAAAGACAATAAATGTGGCTAGGAAAAATATTAGGTATATGTTTTTCTTATCATACTCTTAAGTCATTATCAAATCAATTGTAAAATAACTTAGCTGAGAAGAGGAAATATTGTGGGAACGAACAAAGAGGGAGAAAATACTCTGAAGATACTTGCTCTAAAAAATACGAAATACATTTTAAAGCCACAGTAATTAATAATGTGTTACCACTAAAAATATATCACAGAGGTAAACAGAATAGCTGCAATATCTATAAAGGAAGCCCTGGCATGTATAAAGCTTATATTATGAAGTAAACATCACAAACCAATAAATAAAGGACAAATAATTTTTTAAAATGTGTTGGACAAATCAGGGATTTGAGAAAACTCCAGTTAGTTCCTAATCCAGCATGGTACAACAAGAATGACAACAAGGGAGCCGGAGGAAGATGGCGGAAGAGTAAGACGCGGAGATCACCTTCCTCCCCACAGATACATCAGAAATTCATCTACACGTGGAACAACTCCAACAGAACACCTACTGAACGCTGACAGAAGACCTCAGACCCCCCAAAAGGCAAGAAACTCCCCACATACCTGGGTAGGTCAAAAGAAAAAAAGAATAAACAGAGACAATAGGATATGGACGGGACCTGCACCAGTGGGAGGGAGCCGTGAAGGAGGGAAGGTTTCTACACACTACAAGCCCCTTCGCGGGCGGAGACTGCAGGTGGCGGAGGGGGAAAGCTTCGGAGTAGCGGAGGAGAGCACAGCAACAGGGGTGCGGAGGGCAAAGCGGAGAGATTTTGGCACAGAGGATCGGTGCCCTCAGGCACACACCAGCCCGAGAGGCTTGTCTGCTCGCCGCCGGGGCGGGCGGGGCTGGGAGCTGAGGCTCGGGTATCGGCTTTCAGTCGGAGCGCAGGGAGAGGACTGGGGCTGGCGGCAGGAAGAGAGCCTGAAGGGGTTAGTGCTAGCCCGGAGGGAGTCCGGGGAAAGGGTCTGGAGCTACCGGAGAGGCAAGAGACTTTTTTCCCTTTTGTTGCCTGGTGCGCGAGGAGAGGGCATTCCCCTCCCTCCCCTCTGCCTGAGTGAGCCAGAGCCCCCGAATCAACGGTTCCTTTAAACCCGTCCTCTCTGAGCGAAGAACGGACGCCCTCCGGCGACCTACGCGCAGAGGCGGGGCCAGGTCCAAGGCTGAGACCCGGGAGTTGTGAGAGCAGAGACAGGGAAATCTCTCTGTGCAGCCTCGGAGGCAGTGGATTAAAGCTCCACGGTCCATTTGATGTGCCCTGCGTCTGTGGAGTGCATGAATGGACAGCGAATCATCCCAAATTGAGGAAGTGGACTTTGAGGACAAGATTTAAGACTTTCCACCCTTTTTACAACGAATTATCCCAAATTAAGGAGGTGGACTTAGCAAGATTTCAGACTTCTCGCCCTTTTCCACTTTTTACAACGAATTATCCCAAATCGAGGAGGTGGACTTGGAGAGCAAGATTTTTGATTTTTCCCCCTGCTCACTTTTTGTGAATGTGTATGTGTAATCTTCTGTGTAAGATTCTCTCTGTATAGCTTTGCTTTCACCATATGCCCCAGGGTTCTATCGGTCCGTGTTTTTTTTTTTCAATAATTACTTTTTAATTTTAATAACGCTACTATATTTCATACTTTATTCTATTTTACTTTACCTGCTCTTTCTTTTTTTCCTACCTTCCCTTCCTCCCTCCCTCCCTCCGCTCCTCCTTTCCTTCTTTTTCTTTCCTCCCTCCCTCCCTCCCACCCTTCTTCTTTCCACTTTCTTTTTCTTTCCTTCCTCCTTCCCTCCCTCCTGTCTTTCTTTCTTTCTTTCCTTCCTCCCTCCCTCCCTCCCTTCTTCCATTCACTCTTCCTTTTGCTTTCATTCCTCCCTCCCTCCCTCCTTTCTTTCCTTCTTTCTTTCCATCCTTCCTCCCTCCCTCCCTCCTTTCTTTCTTTCTTTCTTCCTTCCTTTCTTCCCTTCTTGCTTTCTTTCCCTCTCTCTTTCTTTCTTCTACTAATTCTTTCTTTCTAATTTTTCTCACTGTTATTCTGAGCCGGGTGGATGAAAGGCTCTTGGTGCTGCAGCCAGGAGTCAGTGCTGTGCCGCTGAAGTGGGAGAGCCAACCTCAGGACACGGGTCCACAAGAGACCTCCCAGCTCCACATAATATCAAGCAGCGAAAATCTCCCAGGGATCTCCATCTCAACACCAGCACCCAGCTTCAGTCAACGACCAGCAAGCTACAGTGCTGGTCACCCTATGCCAAGCAACTAGCAAGGCAGGAACACAACCCCACCCATTAGCAGAGAGGCTACCTAAAAACATAATAAGGCCACAGGCACCCCAAAACACATCACCAGACGTGGACCTGTCCACCAGAAAGACAAGATCGAGCATCAACCACCAGAACACAGGCATTAGTCCCCCCCACCAGGAAGCCTACACAACCTACTGAAATAACCTTAGCCACAGGGGACATATACCAAAAACAACGGGAACTACGAATCTGCAGCCTGCAAAAAGGAGACCCCAAACACAGTAACATAAGCAAAATGAGAAAGCAGAAAAACACACAGCAGGTGAAGGAGCAAGATAAAAACCTACCAGACCTAACAAATGAAGAGGTAATAGGCAGTCTACCTGAAAAAGAATTCAGAATAATGATAGTAAAGATGATCCAAAATCTTGGAAATAGGACAGACAAAATGCAAGAAACAGTTAACAAGGACCTAGAAGAACTAAAGATGAATCAAGCATCGATTAAAAACACAATAAATGAAATGAAAAATACTCTAGATGGGATCAATAGCAGAATAACTGAGGCAGAAGAACGGATAAGTGAGGTGGAAGATAAAATAGTGGAAATAACTGATGCAGAGCAAAATAAAGAAAAAAGAATGAAAAGAATAGAGGACAGTCTCAGAGACCTCTGGGACAACAATAAACGCACCAACATTCGAATTATAGAGGTTCCAGAAGAAGAAGAGAAAAAGAAAGGGACTGAGAAAATCTTTGAAGAGATTATAGTTGAAAACTTCCCTAATATGGGAAAGGAAATAGTTAATCAAGTCCAGGAGGCACAGAGAGTCCCATACAGAATAAATCCAAGGAGAAATACGCCAAGACACATATTAATCAAACTGTCAAAAATTAAACACAAAGAAATCATATTAAAAGCAGCAAGGGAAAAACAACAAATAACACACAAGGGAATCCCCATCAGGTTAACAGCTGATCTCTCAGCAGAAACTCTACAAGCCAGAAGGGAGTGGCAGGACATAATTAAAGTGATGAAGGAGAGAAACCTGCAACCAAGATTACTCTACCCAGCAAGGATCTCATTCAGATTTGATGGAGAAATTAAAAAGTTTACAGACAAGCAAAAGCTGAGAGAGTTCAGCACCACCAAACCAGCTTTACAAAAAATGCTAAAGGAACTTCTCTAGGCAAGAAACACAACAGAAGGAATATACCTACAATAACGAACCCAAAGCAATTAAGGAAATGGGAATAGAAACATACATATCAACAATTACCTTAAATGTAAATGGACTAAATGCTCCCACCAAAAGACACAGAGTGGCTGAATGGATACAAAAACAAGACCCATATATATGCTGTCTACAAGAGACCCACTTCAGACCTAGAGACACATACAGATTGAAAGTAAGGGGATGGAAAAAGATATTCCATGCAAATGGAAATCAAAAGAAAGCTGGAGTAGCAATTCTTATATCAGACAAAATACACTTTAAAATAAAGATTATTAGAAGAGACAAAGAAGGACACTACATAACGATAAAGGGATCGATCCAAGAAGAAGATATAACAATTGTAAATATTTATGCACCCAACATAGGAGCACCTCAATACATAAGGCAAATACTAACAGCCATAAAAGGGGAAATCGACAGTAACACAATCATAGTAGGGGACTTTAACACCCCACTTTCACCAATGGACAGATCATCCAAAATGAAAATAAATAAGGAAACACAAGCTTTAAATGATACATTAAACAAGATGGACTTAGTTGATATTTATAGGACATTCCATCCAAAAACAACAGAATACACATTTTTCTCAAGTGCTCATGGAACATTCTCCAGGATAGATCATATCTTGGGTCACAAATCAAGCCTTGGTAAATTTTAAAAAATTGAAATTGTATCAAGTATCTTTTCCGACCACAATGCTATGAGACTAGACATCAATTACAGGAAAAGATCTGTAAAAAATACAAACACATGGAGGTTAAACAATACACTACTCAATAACGAAGTGATCACTGAAGATATCAAAGAGGAAATTAAAAAATACCTAGAAACAAAGGACAATGGAGACACAACGACCCAAAACCTATGGGACGCAGCAAAAGCAGTTCTAAGGGGGAAGTTTATAGCAAAACAATCCCACCTTAAGAAACAGGAAACATTTCGAGTAAACAACCTGACCCTGCACCTAAAGCAATTAGAGAAAGAAGAACAAAAAACCCCCAAAGTTAGCAGAAGGAAAGAAATCATAAAGATCAGATCTGAAATAAATGAAAAAGAAATGAAGGAAACAATAGCAAAGATAAATAAAACTAAAAGCTGGTTCTTTGAGAAGATAAACAAAATTGACAAACCATTAGCCAGACTCATCAAGAAAAGAAGGGAGAAGACTCAAATCAATAGAATTAGAAATGAAAAAGGAGAAGTAACAACTGACACTGCAGAAATACAAAAGATCATGAGAGATTACTATAAGCAACTCTATGCCAATAAAATGGACAACCTGGAAGAAATGGACAAATTCTTAGAAATGCACAACCTACCAAGACTGACTCAGGAAGAAATAGAAAATATGAATAGACCAATCACAAGCACTGAAATTGAAACTGTGATTAAAAATCTTCCATCAAACAAAAGCCCAGGACCAGATGGCTTCACAGGCGAATTCTATCAAACATTTAGAGAAGAGCTAACACCCATCCTTCTCAAACTCTTCCAAACAATATCAGAGGAAGGAACACTCCCAAACTCATTCTACGAGGCCACCATCACCTTGATACCAAAACCAGGCAAGGATGTCACAAAGAAAGAAAACTACAGGCCAATATCACTGATGAACATAGATGCAAAAATCCTCAACAAAATACTAGCAAACAGAATCCAACAGCACATTAAAAGGATCATACACCATGATCAAGTGGGGTTTATTCCAGGAATGCAAGGATTTTTCAATATACGCAAATCAATCAATGTGATACACCATATTAACAAGTTGAAGGAGAAAAACCATATGATCATCTCAATAGATGCAGAGAAAGCTTTCGACAAAATTCAACACCCATTTATGATAAAAACCCTGCAGAAAGTAGGCATAGAGGGAACTTTCCTCAACATAATAAAGGCCATATATGACAAACCCACAGCCAACATTGTCCTCAATGGTGAAAAACTGAAACCATTTCCACTAAGATCAGGAACAAGACAAGGCTGCCCACTCTCACCACTCTTATTCAACCTAGTTTTGGAAGTTTTAGCCACAGCAATCAGAGAAGAAAAGGAAATAAAAGGAATCCAAATTGGAAAAGAAGAAGTAAAGCTGTCACTGTTTGCAGATGACATGATACTATACATAGAGAATCCTAAAGATGCTACCGAAAAGCTACTAGAGCTAATCAATGAATTTGGTAAAGTAGCAGGATACAAAATTAATGCACAGAAATCTCTGGCATTCCTGTACACTAATGATGAAAAATCTGAAAATGAAATCAAGAAAACACTCCCATTTACCATTGCAACAAAAAGAATAAAATATCTAGGAATAAACCTACCTAAGGAGACAAAAGACCTGTATGCAGAAAATTATAAGACACTGATGAAAGAAATTAAAGAGGATACAAATAGATGGAGAGATATACCATGCTCCTGGATTGGAAGAATCAATATTGTGAAAATGACTTTAATACCCAAAGCAATCTACAGATTCAATGCAATCCCTATCAAACTACCACTGGCATTTTTCACAGAAGTAGAACAAAAAATTTCACAATTTGTTTGGAAAAACAAAAGACCCCGAATAGCCAAAGCAATGTTGAGAACGAAGAACGGAGCTGGAGGAATCAGGCTCCCTGACTTCAGACTATACTACAAAGCTACAGTAATTAAGACAGTGTGGTACTGGCATAAAAACAGAAAGATAGATCAGTGGATCAGGATAGAAAGCCCAGAGATAAACCCACACACATATGGCCAACTTATCTTTGATAAAGGAGGCAGGAATGTACAGTGGAGAAAGGACAGCCTCTTCAATAAGTGGTGCTGGGAAAACTGGACAGGGACATGTAAAAGTATGAGATTAGATCATTCCCTAACACCATACACAAAAATAAGCTCAAAATGGATTAAAGACCTAAATGTAAGGCCAGAAACTATCAAACTCTTAGAGGAAAACATAGGTAGAACACTCTATGACATAAATCACAGCAAGATCCTTTTTGACCCCCCTCCTAGAGAAATGGAACTAAAAACAAAGATAAACAAATGGGACCTAATGAAACTTCAAAGCTTTTGCACAGCAAAGGAAACCATAAACAAGACCAAAAGACAACCCTCAGAATGGGAGAAAATATTTGCAAATGAAGCAACTGACAAAGGATGAATCTCCAAAATTTATAAACAGCTCATGCAGCTCAATAGCAAAAAAACAAACAACCCAATCCAAAAATGGACAGAAGACTTAAATAGGCATTTCTCCAAAGAAGATATACAGACTGCCAACAAACACATGAAAGAATGCTCAACATCATTAATCATTAGAGAAATGCAAATCAAAACTACAATGAGATATCATCTCACACCCGTCAGAATGGCCATCATCAAGAAATCTAGAAACAATAAATGCTGGAGAGGGTGTGGAGAAAAGGGAACACTCTTGCACTGCTGGTGGGAATGTGAATTGGTACAGCCACTATGGAGAACGGTATGGAGGTTCCTTAAAAAACTAAAAATAGAACTACCATATGACCCAGCAATACCACTACTAGGCATATACCCTGGGAAAACCATAATTCAAAAAGAGACATGTACCAAAATGTTCATTGCAGCTCTATTCACAATAGCCCGGAGCTGGAAACAACCTAAGTGTCCATCATCAGATGAATGGATAAAGAAGATGTGGCACATATATACAATGGAATATTACTCAGCCATAAAAAGGAACGAAACTGAGCTATTTGTAATGAGGTGGATAGACCTAGAGTCTGTCATACAGAGTGAAGTAAGTCAGAAAGAGAAAGACAAATACCGTATGGTAACACATATATATGGAATTTAAAAAAAAAAAATGTCATGAAGAACCTAGAGGTAAAACGGGAATAAAGACACAGACCTACTTGAGAACGGACTTGAGGATATGGGGAGGGTGAAGCGTAAGCTGTGACAAAGCGAAAGAGAGGCATGGACATATATACACTACCAAACGTAAGGTAGATAGATAGTGGGAAGCAGCCGCATAGCACAGGGAGATCAGCTCGGTGCTTTGTGACCGCCTGGAGGGGTGGGATAGGGAGGGTGGGAGGGAGGGAGACGCAATAGGGAAGGGATGTGGGAACAGATGTGTATGTATGACTGATTCACTTTGTTATAAAGCAGAAACTAATAAAAAATAAATTAAAAAAAAAAAAAAAAGAATGACAACAAAATGCTTGACAACCAAAAAAATTGTAACTCTGATGGTCACTGCTCCTTTCCTCTTCCACCACAAAAGGGAAAAAAAAACTGGATTGGGTTTTTTTTTTCCTGGTCACTTGAGCACATCTAGATCACCCATTAGATTTTCTCTGGGACCAGCAGTTTGGCTTTAGGATTGATCAATCAAAATTCCAGTGGCATTAGAAGTAAATTATAAAAAGTTATGACAAAAATAGAAGTAAATATTTATGGATCTTGGGCATAAGAAAGGCCTTCCAAAGCATAATGTTTGTGGAAAAAAATTCAATAATAGTGACCACATTAAACAAATTTAAAAAAAACAAAAATACTTTTGAATGTTAAGAAACATAAACAAATGGAAAAGGCAATTCTTAAACTAGAAATAATCCAGAAAATATTTCTCAGACTAATAAACTTAATATTTTTAGAAAATACATCAATCACTCCTACAAATCAGTTACCTCATGAAGAAAATAAGGAAAATAATGTTTGCTTTGTGGCAGTTGGTAACTGACAAGCACTTGGTAGATATTCAGCAAGTCATACTTAATAGTAAATTTAAAAGAAAAACACCAATCTTTTAATAGAAAAAATAAAACGACAAAAACAAAAGGTTAGCAAGTAGTCAAATTAAACAAATAAATGTAGATTAAAATCCTGGCTTATCATTTTTACTGGGCAATTTAAAAAATACTCAATATTCAAAACCTGTTTTCAGGTCTTCCCTGGTGGCGCAGTGGTTGAGAATCTGCCTGCTAATTCAGGGGACACAGGTTCGAGCCCTGGTCTGGGAGGATCCCACATGCTGCGGAGCAACTAGGCCTATGAGCTACAAGTACTGAGCCTGCACTCTGGAGCCTGTGCTCCTCAACAAGAGAGGCCGCAATAGTGAGAGGCCTGTGCACCGTGATGAAGAGTGGCCCCTGCTTGCGACAACTTGAGAAAGCCCTCGCACAGAAACGAAGACCCAACACAGCAAAAATAAATATAAATAAATTAATAAACTCCTACCCCCAACATCTTGAAAAAACAAAACAAAACCTGTTTTCAAATTATTGATAATAATGTAAATTAATAGAACTGTTCTTGAAGATATTTAGTCCATACTACCCAAAGCACTCTATAGACTTAATACAATTCATATCAAAATTCCAGTGGCATTTTTTTACAGAAATAGAAAAAGCAATCATAAAATTCATATGGAACTACAAAAAAAAAAAACCCAGAGTAGCAAAAGAAGAAGAGCAAGAAGAACAAAACTGGAGGCATCTCACTTCCTGATTTCAAATTATATTACAAAGCTATAGTGATTGAAACAGTATGGTACAAACATGAAAACAGAATATAGACCAATGGAACAGATTAGAGCCCTGATATAAAACCACCCATATACAGTGAACTAAATCTTCAACAATGGTACCAAGAACACACAAATGGTAAATGAGAGTCTCTTTAATAAATGGTCCTGGCAAAACTGGATATTCACATGCAAAAGAATGAAATTGAACCCTTATCTTACACTATACACAAAAATCAACTAAAAACGTATAAAGATTTAAATATAAGACCTGAAACCATAAAACTTCTGGAGGAAAACATTGGGAAAAAGCTTCTTTACATTTGTCTTGGCAATGATTTTTTGGATATGTATGACACCAAAGCACAGGCCACAAAAGAAGAAATAAACAAGTGGGGAAACATCAAATTAAAAATCTCTACACAGCAAAGGAAACAATCAACAAAATGACAAGGCAACCTGCTGAATGGGAGAAAATATTTGCAAACAATTTACCTGATAAAAAGGTAATGTGCAAAATATATAAAAAACTCAAACAACTCAATAGTAAAAAAAAAAAATCTGATTTTAAAGTGGGCAAAGCTTAAACAGTGATGTCAATTATTTCTCAATAAAACTACATTTTTAAAACTGCACAAAGAACCTGAATAAACATTTTTCTAAAGAAGACCTACAAATTGCCAACAGGTATATGAAAAGGTGCTCAGCTTTACTAATTAACAGGGAAATACAAATTAAAAACCACAATGAGGAATGGGGTGAAGATGGCGGAAGAGTAAGACACGAAGATCACCTTCCTCCCCACAGATACATCAGAAATTCATCTACACGTGGAACAACTCCTACAGAACACCTACTGAACGCTGACAGAAGACCTCAGACCCCCCAAAAGGCAAGAAACTCCCCACATACCTGGGTAGGGCAAAAGAAAAAAGAATAAACAGAGACAAAAGGATAGGGACGGGACCTGCACCAGTGGGAGGGAGCCATGAAGGCGGAAAGGTTTCCACACACTAGGAGCCCCTTCGCGGGTGGAGACTGTGGGTGGCGGAGGGGGAAAGCTTCGGAGTAGCAGAGGAGAGCGCAGCCACAGGGGTGCGGAGGGCAAAGCGGAGAGATTCCCGCACAGAGGATCAGTGCCCTCAGGCACTCACCAGCCCGAGAGGCTTGTCTGCTCGGCCGCCGGGGTGGGCGGGGCTGGGAGCTGAGGCTCGGGTATCGGGTTTCAGTCGGAGAGCAGAGAGAGGACTGGGGCTGGCGGCGTGAACACAGCCTGAAGGGGTTAGTGCACCACGGCTAGCCTGGAGGGAGTCCCGGAAAAAGACTGGAGCTGCCGAAGAGGCAAGAGACTTTTTCTTCCCTCTTTGTTTCCTGGTGCGCGAGGAGAGGGGATTAAGAGCACTGCTTAAAGGAGCTCCAGAGACGGACACTAGCTGCGGCTAAAGGCGCGGACCTCGGAGACGGGCGTGGGACGCTGGGGCTGCTGCTGCTGCCGCCACGAGGCCTGTGTGCAAGCGCAAGTCACTGTTCACGCCCCCCTTCCGGGGAGCCTGTGCAGCCCACCACTGCCGGGGTCCCGGGATCCAGGGACGGCTTCCCCGGGAAAGTGCACGGAGCACCTCGGGCTGGTGCAACGTCACGCTGGCCTCTGCCACTGCAGGCTCGCCCCGCACTCCGTGCCCCTCCCTCCCCCCGGCCTGAGTGAGCCAGAGCCCCCGAATCAGCGGCTCCTTTAAACCCGTCCTGTCTGAGCGAAGAACAGACGCCCTCCGGCGACCCACACGCAGAGGCAGAGCCAAATCCAAAGGTGAGACCCGGGAGCTCTGAGAACAAAGACGAGAAAGGGAAATCTCTGTGCAGCCTCAGAAGCAGCGGATTAAAGCTCCACAATCAACTTGATGTACCCTGCATCTGTGGAATACATGAATAGACAACGAATCATCCCAAATTGAGGAGGTGGACTTTGAGGACAAGATTTAAGATTTTTTCCCCTTTTCCTCTTTTTACAACGAATTATCCCAAATTGAGGAGGTGGACTTTGAGAGCAAGATTTAAGACTTTTTCCCCTTTTCCTCTTTTTTACAACGAATTATCCCAAATTCAGGAGGTGGACTTTGAGAGCAAGATTTACGATTCTTTCCCCCTGTTCTCTTTTTGTGAATGTGTATGTGTATGCTTCTGTGTGAGATATTCTCTGTATAGCTTTGCTTCCACCATTTGTCCTAGGGTTCTATCCATCCATTTTTTTTTAATTAATTACTTTTTTATTTTAATAACGCTACTATATTTATCATACTTTATTCTATTTTACTTTATCTTCTCTCTTTCTTTCTTCCTACCTCCCCTTCCTCCCTCCCTCCCTCCACCCCTCCTTTCTTTCTTTCTTTCCTTCCTCCCTCCCTCCCTCCCTCCTGTCTTTCTTTCTTTCCTTCCTTCCTCCCTCCCTCCCTTCTTTCTTCCTTTCACTCTTTCTTTTTCTTTCCTTCCTCCCTCCCTCCTTTCTTTCTTTCCTTCCTTCCTCCCTCCTTCCTTCCTTTCTCTCTTCCTTCCTTCCTTCCTTCCTTTCTTTCCTTCTTTCTTTCTTTCTTTCTTTCTCTCTTTCTTCTACTAATTCTTTCCTTCTACTTTTTCTCCCTTTTATTCTGAGCCAGGTAGACGAAAGGCTCTTGGTGCTGCAGCCAGGAGTCAGTGCTGTGCCTCTGAAGTGGGAGAGCCAACTTCAGGACACGGGTCCACAAGAGACCTCCCAGCTCCACATAATATCAAGCAGCGAAAATCTCCCAGAGATCTCCATCTCAACACCAGCACCCACCTTCAGTCAATGACCAGCAAGCTACAGTGCTGGTCACCCTATGCCAAGCAACTAGCAAGACAGGAACACAACCCCACCCATTAGCAGAGAGGCTGCCTAAAAACATAATAAGGACACAGGCACCACAAAACACATCACCAGACGTGGACCTGTCCACCAGAAAGACAAGATCAAGCCTCAACCACCAGAACACAGGCACTAGTCCCCCCGACCAGGAAGCCTACACAACCCACTGAACCAACCTTTGCCACTGGGGACAGACACCAAAAACAATGGGAACTACGAATCTGCAGCCTGCAAAAAGGAGACCCCAAACACAGTAACATAAGCAAAATGAGAAAGCAGAAAAACACACAGCAGGTGAAGGAGCAAGATAAAAACCTACCAGACCTAACAAATGAAGAGGTAATAGGCAGTCTACCTGAAAAAGAATTCAGAATAATGATAGTAAAGATGATCCAAAATCTTGGAAATAGGACAGACAAAATGCAAGAAACAGTTAACAAGGACCTAGAAGAACTAAAGATGAATCAAGCATCGATTATAAACAAAATAGATGAAATGAAAAATACTCTAGATGGGATCAATAGCAGAATAACTGAGGCAGAAGAACGGATAAGTGAGGTGGAAGATAAAATAGTGGAAATAACTGCTGCAGAGCAGAATAAAGAAAAAAGAATGAAAAGAACAGAGGACAGTCTCAGGGACCTCTGGGACAATATTAAACACACCAACATTCGAATTATAGGGGTTCCAGAAGAACAAGAGAAAAAGAAAGGGACTGAGAAAATATTGAACGGATTATAGTTGAAAACTTCCCTAATATGGGAAAGGAAATAGTTAATCAAGTCCAGGAGGCACAGAGAGTCCCATACAGAATAACTCCAAGGAGAAATATGCCAAGACACATATTAATCAAACTGTCAAAAATTAAACACAAAGAAATCATATTAAAAGCAGCAAGAGAAAAACAAGACATAGCACACAAGGGAATCCCCATCAGGTTAACAGCTGATCTCTCAGCAGAAACTCTATAAGCTAGAAGGGAGTGGCAGGACATATTTAAAGTGATGAAGGAGAAAAACCTGCAATCAAGATTACTCTACCCAGCAAGGATCTCATTCAGATTTGATAAAGAAAGTAAAATCTTTACAGACAAGCAAAACCTGAGAGAGTTCAGCACTACCAAACCAGCTTTATAACAAATGCTAAATGAACTTCTCTAGGCAAGGAACACAAGAGAAGGAAAACACCTACAATAGCAAACACAAAACAACTAAGAAAATGGGAATAGGAACATACATATCGATAATTACCTTAAATGTAAATGGACTAAATGCTCCAACCAAAAGACACAGACTGGCTGAATGGATACAAAAACAAGACCCATATATATGCTGTCTACAAGAGACCCATTGCAGACCCAGGGACACATACAGACTGAAGGTGAGGGGATGGAAAAAGATATTCCATGCAAATGGAAACCAAAAGAAAGCTGGAGTAGGAATTCTCATATCAGACAAAATAGACTTTAAATTAAAGACTATTACAAGAGACAAAGAAGGACACTACCTAATGATCAAGGGATCAATCCAAGAAGAAGATATAACAATTGTAAATATTTATGCACCCAACATAGGAGCACCTCAATACATAAGGCAAATACTAACAGCCATGAAAGGGGAAATCGACAGTAACACACTCATAGTAGGGGACTTTAACACCCCACTTTCACCAATGGACAGATCATCCAAAATGAAAATAAATAAGGAAACACAAGCTTTAAATGATACATTAAACAAGATGGACTTAATTGATATTTATAGGAAATTCCATCCAAAAACAACAGAATACACATTTTTCTCAAGTGCTCATGGAACATTCTCCAGGATAGATCATATCTTGGGTCACAAATC
This sequence comes from Hyperoodon ampullatus, assembly GCF_949752795.1. Lineage (NCBI taxonomy): Eukaryota > Metazoa > Chordata > Mammalia > Artiodactyla > Ziphiidae > Hyperoodon > Hyperoodon ampullatus. The sequence continues at coordinate 2,513,908 of NC_136925.1, read as the reverse complement.
AAGCCTTGGTAAATTTAAGAAAATTGAAATTGTATCAAGTATCTTTTCCGACCACAATGCTATGAGACTAGACATCAATTACAGGAAAAGATCTATAAAAAATACAAACACATGGAGGCTAAACAATACACTACTTAATAATAAAGTGATCACTGAAGATATCAAAGAGGAAATAAAAAAATACCAAGAAACAAATGACAATGGAGACACGATGACCCAAACCTATGGGACGCAGCAAAAGCAGTTCTAAGGGGGAAGTTTATAGCAATACAATCCCACCTTAAGAAACAGGAAACATCTCGAGTAAACAACCTGACCCTGCACCTAAAGCAAGTAGAGAAAGAAAAACAAAAAACCCCCAAAGTTAGCAGAAGGAAAGAAATCATAAAGATCAGATCTGAAATAAATGAAAAAGAAATAAAGGAAACGATAGCAAATATCGAAAGAACTAATAGCTGCTTCTTTGAGAATATAAACAAAATTGATAAACCATTAGCCAGACTCATCAAGAAAAAAAGGGAGAAGACTCAAATCAATAGAATTAAAAATGAAAAGGGAGAAGTAACAACTGACACTGCAGAAATACAAAAGATCATGAGAGATTACTACAAGCAACTCTATGCCAATAAAATGGACAAACTGGAAAAAATGGACAAAGTCTTAGAAATGCACAACCTGCCTAGACTGACTCAGGAAGAAATGGAAAATATGAGTAGACCAATCACAAGCACTGAAATTGAAACTGTGATAAAAAATCTTCCAACAAACAAAAGCCCAGGACCAGATGGCTTCACAGGCGAATTCTATCAAACATTTAAAGAGCTAACACCTATCCTTCTCAAACTCTTCCAAAATATAGCAGAGGGAGGAACACTCCCAAACTCATTCTATGAGGCCACCATCACCTTGATACCAAAACCAGGCAAGGATGTCACAAAGAAAGAAAACTACAGGCCAATATCACTGATGAACAGAGATGCAAAAATCCTCAACAAAATACTAGCAAACAGAATCCAACAGCACATTAAAAGGATCATACATCATGATCAAGTGGCGTTTATTCCAGGAATACAAGGATTCTTCAATATAGGCAAATCAATCAATGTGATACATCATATTAACAAATTGAAGGAGAAAAACCATATGATCATCTCAATAGATGCAGAGAAAGCTTTTGAAAAAATTCAACACCCATTTAGGATAAAAACCCTGCAGAAAGTAGGCATAGAGGGAACTTTCCTCAACATAATAAAGGCCATATATGACAAACCCACAGCCAACATCGTCCTCAATGGTGAAAAACTGAAACCATTTCCACTAAGATCAGGAACAAGAAAAGGCTGCCCACTCTCACCACTCTTATTCAACTTAGTTTTGGAAGTTTTAGCCACAGCAATCAGAGAAGAAAAGGAAATAAAAGGAATCCAAATTGGAAAAGAAGAAGTAAAGCTGTCACTGTTTGCAGATGACATGATACTATACATAGAGAATCCTAAAGATGCTACCAGAAAACTACTAGAGCTAATCAATGAATTCAGTAAAGTAGCAGGATACAAAGTTAATGCACAGAAATCTCTGGCATTCCTGTACACTAATGATGAAAAATCTGAAAATGAAATCAAGAAAACACTCCCATTTACCATTGCAACAAAAAGAATAAAATATCTAGGAATAAACCTACCTAAGGAAACAAAAGACCTGTATGCAGAAAATTATAAGACACTGATGAAAGAAATTAAAGGTGATACAAATAGATGGAGAGATATACCATGCTCCTGGATTGGAAGAATCAATATTGTGAAAATGACTTTAATACCCAAAGCAATCTACAGATTCAATGCAATCCCTATCAAACTACCACTGGCATTTTTCACAGAACTAGAACAAAAAATTTCACAATTTGTTCGGAAAAACAAAAGACCCCGAATAGCCAAAGCAATCTTGAGAACGAAAAACGGAGCTGGAGGAATCAGGCTCCCTGACTTCAGACTATATTACAAAGCTACAGTAATCAAGACAGTGTGGTACTGGCACAAAAACAGAAAGATAGATCAATGGAACAGGATAGAAAGCCCAGAGATAAACCCACACACATATGGTCTACTTATCTTTGATAAAGGAGGCAGGAATGTACAGTGGAGCAAGGACAGCCTCTTCAATAAGTGGTGCTGGGGAAACTTGATAGGGACATGTAAAAGTATGAGATTAGATCACTCCCTAACACCATACAGAAAAATAAGCTCAAAATGGATTAAAGACCTAAATGTAAGACCAGAAACTATCAAACTCTTAGAGGAAAACATAGGCAGAACACTCTATGACATAAATCACAGCAAGATCCTTTTAGACTCACCTCCCAGAGAAATGGAAATAAAAACAAAGATAAACAAATGGCACCTAATGAAACTTCAAAGCTTTTGCACAGCAAAGGAAACCATAAACAAGACCAAAAGACAGTCCTCAGAATGGTAGAAAATATTTGCAAATGAAGCAACTGACAAAGGATTAATCTCCAAAATTTATAAGCAGCTCATGCAGCTAAATAACAAAAAAACAAACAACCCAATCCAAAAATGGGCAGAAGACTTAAATAGGCATTTCTCCAAAGAAGATATACAGACTGCCAACAAACACATGAAAGAATGTTCAATATCATTAATCATTAGAGAAATGCAAATCAAAACTACAGTGAGATGTCATCTCACACCAGTCAGAATGGCCATCATCAAGAAATGTAGAAACAATAAATGCTGGAGAGGGTGTGGAGAAAAGGGAACACTCTTGCACTGCTGGTGGGAATGTGAATTGGTACAGCCACTATGGAGAACAGTATGGAGGTTCCTTAAAAAACTACAAATGGAACTACCATTTGACCCAGCAATCCCAGTACTAGGCATATACCCTGAGAAAACCATAATTCAAAAAGAGACATGTACCAAAATGTTCATTGCAGCTCTATTCACAATAGCCCGGAGATAGAAACAACCTAAGTGTCCATCATCGGATGAATGGATAAAGAAGATGTGGCACATATATACAATGGAATATTACTCAGCCATAAAAAGAAACGAAACTGAGCTATTTGTAATGAGGTGGATAGACCTAGAGTCTGTCATACAGAGTAAAGTAAGTCAGAAAGTGAAAGACAAATACCGTATGCTAACACATATATATGGAATTTATGAAAAAAAATGTCATGAAGAACCTAGGGGTAAAACAGGAATAAAGACACAGACCTACTAGAGAATGGACTTGAGGATATGGGGAGGGGGAAGGGTAAGCTGGGACAAAGCGAGAGAGAGGCATGGACATATATACAGTACCAAACGTAAGGTACATAGATAGTGGGAAGCAGCTGCATAGCACAGGGAGATTAGCTCGTTGCTTGGTGACCGCCTGGAGGGGTGGGATAGGGAGGGTGGGAGGGAGGGAGACGCAAGAGGGAAGGGATGTGGGAACCGATGTATATGTATGACTGATTCACTTTGTTATAAAGCAGAGACTAATGAAAAATAAAAAACACAATGAGATATCGCCTCACACCTCTTAGGATGACTGTTATTAATAAAACAGAAGATAACAAGTGTTGGCAAGGATGTAGAGAAAAGGGAACCATGGTACACTATTGGTGGGAATATAAAGTGGTACACCCATTTAGGAAAACAATATGGAGGTTCCTCAAGAAGTTAAAAATTGAACTACCATATATTCCAGGAATCCCAATTCTGGATATTTATGCAAATAAGTTTAAATCAGGATCCCAAAGAGAAACCTACATTCCCATGTTCATTGCAGCATTATTCACAAAAGCAAAAGTATAAACACATCCTAAATGTCCATGAACAGATGAACAGATAAAGTAAATTTGGTATGTAGATATGATATTATTCAACCTTAAAGAAGGAAATCCTGCTATTTGCAACAACACAGATGGACCTAAAGGATATTATGCTGTGTGAAAAAAAAACTGGACAAGGAAAGACAAATACAGTATGAACTCATTTATATGTGTAATCTAAAATAGTTGAACTCATACAAATAGAGAATAGAATGGTGGTTGCCAGGGACTAGGTGGAGGGGAAAATGGGGAGGTGATAGTCATATGGTACAAAGTAGCATTTATGCAAGATAAATAAGTTCTGGAAATTCACTATATAGCATGGTGCCTATAACTGAAAATGTGGTATTATAAAATTAAAATTTGCTAAGAAGGTAGATCTCATGCTGTGTTCTTGCTACACATACATACACACAAAATAATAATAATAATAAAGGAGGCAGGAGGAAACTTTGGGAGGTGATGGATATGTTTATGGCCTAATGGAGTGATGGTTTCACAGGTATATACTTACCTCCAAACTCATCAAGATGTATACATTAAATATGTACAGCTTTTTTCATGTCCATCATATCTAAATAAAGGTTTTTTTAAGAAAAAACAATATAGTGTATTTCATCTTATCTGAGTGTAAGGTACAGCACAATTTTAAGTATCATTAGAAAAACCAAATAAACAAAAACAAGCTAACAACATGATATGCCATCATCTGTAAAATTCATGTGAATTGCCGAGATGAAACAAAAAGTAAAAAGGTGGGCAATTTAGAACAATGAGATATGTTATTGCAAGAATCTTAATATAGAAAGAAAATCAAACTCATTCACCCACTGATTTTCAATAAGAGTTGGCACAGTGGGTTGAATGGCAGCCCCCCAAAATATATGCTCAAATCCTAATTCCCCAGAACCTGTGAATATGACTTTCTTTTGGGAAAAGGATTTTACAGACGTAATTAAGCTTAAGATCTCTAGATGAGATCACCTTGGACTATCCAGGTGGCCCTAATTCATTGACCAGTGTCCTTATAAGAGACACGCAGAGGAGAGACACACGGGGAGAAGAGGAGGAGGCCACGTGAAAACACAGGCAGAGACTGGACTGATGCAGCCACAAGATAAAGGAGGCCAGGAGCCACTAGAAACTGGGAGAGGCAACAAAGGATTGTCCTCTAGAGCCCCACAGGAGGCGCAGGCCTGCCAAAACCTGGATTCCAGACTTCTGGCCTCCAGCACTGTCAGAAAAGAAACTTCTATTGTTTGCAGCCACCAAGTTTGCGATAAGTTACTACTGCAGCCTTAGGAAACTCACTCAGCGATATAGTCAAACATTTTCTTAAACAGTGAGGAAAGATAAATGAATAAATGAAGAATGAATGAAAATGTGAGAAAGAAGTTTGAAAGCACATGTACCAAAATGTTGATACTGATTATATTTGAGTGAAATGATCGTAGGAGATACATGTTTTCTATAATGTTCTTCTCCATATTTTCCAAATTTTCCACTATAAGCATAAAAATCTGGAAAAAAATAATAAACAGTATCAAAACACAATACTGAAAGAGGTAACTTTTAACAATGAAATTGTTCAACTGTAATCCTACCACCACTAGAGCTTAACTATGCCTTTTCCTCATGGTCCCTCCTAAACTTTGTCTTTATAATTAAACAAGATATATATTGCCAGTCAAATGCAAAGGAGAAACATTCCTTAAAATGTCTCTAATATGAAACTTTGGAAGGATTTACTTCTGTATGTTTTCTTTCTTTAAAATGTGTTCACTTCTTAATGCATCCCTATAATTCTCCTTGAGCCCCTTTTTTTCATCTCCTACCAAAATATTCCTTATAAATATATTATTAGTGATAAAGCTTAGTCATATCCTATCAAGACCAAAGGTTTACTACTAATAAGAGTGTAAGTTGTTCTGACCCATGCATTTGAATATTCAGCTTCTTCATAGCTTTTTATTTTATAGCAAATATTATTATAATATTTTAATTAACAGACTTTATTTTTAGAGTAGTCTTAAATTTACAGAAGAATAAGCAGAAAATACAGAGTTCGCATATAGCCCCTAGCACTCCAGCAGGTTCCCCCTCTTATTAACATCTTGCATTAGTGTGGTACATTGCTACAAATGATGAGCCAATATTAATACTGATACATTAAGTCCATAGTTTACATTAGGATTCTGATATTGTATACTCTATGAGTTTTGAAAAAAATGTGACTTGTATCCACCATTAGAGCATCAAGCAGAGTATTTTTACCTCCCTGAAAATCCTCTATACATCCCTCCTACCTCTAAAAACCCTGGCAACCACTGATCTTTTCACTGTTTTCAGTTTTGCCGTTTCCAGAATGTCAGAGAGTTGGAATCATAAGTATGTAGGCTTGTCAGATTGGTTTCTTTCACTTAGCAATATGCATTTAAGGTTCATTTCATGGCTTGATAGCTCATTTCTATTTAGTGCTAAATATTTCATTGTACTTCATAGATTCTTAAAAAAAAGATTCAGAGAAAACATAAACGGCTTTCTCTATTGCTACGTATTGCTACGTATGACGCTTCCTGACCTCAACATGTTTACATCAGTGTCTATTTCACTAGACAACAGACACTTTGACCAAGAATGCAAACTCACTGTAGTCCTGAGGGGAAAGTTTGGCCATAGCAGTGATGTCTAACTAAATTAGTCTCACTTAGATTGTTAAATCATCCCTGTCTGGTCATTGAAGACCAGTTTTCTCTTCATTCATTCAATAGGGGAAAAAAAATAAAGACCTCAAAGAATCCTTCTGAGGGACTCCTTGCTAACGTGGAAAAAAATAGGGTGGATAAAAGCTTTATTTCTTGAGATTCAGAGACTAACTTTTTTCTTATTATATTGTCATTTGTTAGTGGTCCACATCAAGAGATTTGGCATATGCTACAATTTCCCATGCTTCTTTTACCAAAGTAAATTTTTCCTAGAAGGATTTATCAATACTTTTCATACAGTGAGAGTGTAGGGTTTTTTAAAAATATATAACTGATTAGTTGAAATATACTATTATCTTTTTCTTTTAACATCTTTATTGGAGTATTATTGCTTTACAATGGTCTGTTAGTTTCTGCTTTATAACAGTGAATCAGCTATACATATACATATGTTCCCGTATCTTTTCCCTCTTGCATCTCCCTCCCTCCCACCCTCCCTATCCCACCCCTCTAGGTGGTCACAAAGCACCAAGCTGATCTCCCTGTGCTATGCGGCTGCTTCCCACTAGCTATCTATTTTACGTTTGGTAGTGTATATATGTCCATGCCACTCTCTCACTTCATCCCAGCTTACCCTTCCCCCTTCCCGTGTCCTCAAGTCCATTCTCTACATCTGCGTCTTTATTCCTGTCCTGCCCCTAGGTTCTTCATAACCATTTTTTTATATTATTATTATCCTTGCACTATAAAATCCTCTTGGGCTTTGCTTTTAGTGTCTTGTTTAATTTAACTTTTCTCAAATGACATGGTTCTATGTAATGCTATTTCCCCACTTGTTCTTTAGTAATTCTTTTTTCCTCTTGTGGTTTTTCATGATGTTTCTATGTTGGTTCCTTAAACCTTACAGGTAACTGTAATGATTCATGCAGTGAAGAATTATCAGTGCTGGGCAAAGATAAACACAGAATCTGTAATGCAAGAAAGGGGCAGAGAAGCATCCCAGGCCCTTACTCTTTTTTGCATCTATTCCTACCCCACCTCTCACTTCCCGATTAAGATTTAATTTTTAGATAATTCTCCCTGAAGCATCAGAATACAACTTTATATCACTTAACTGCATTCCTTCACAAGTGCAGAAATGTAAAAGTTCTACAATGCTCTTTCATGGGGCATCTCAAAAAATAGGAGGGAAACACACTTAAGAGAAAGCTGATTTCAAGCAATCAGGCCAACTGGGGTATGCTAATTTGAACATATTACACGATTGGACGTCATTTTGTAGTCATAGATGGTTGAGATTTCAGAAATTTAGGCTATATATTCTTATTTCAATTCAAAGTGCTACATTATTTGAGTCTATGAATCTTTTCATTCACAGATTATGTAACATACGGAAGCATACATGAGAAAACCTCTAGTGCAGTTTTATTCTACTAATCTTGTGCTTTCTACCAATGTCTCCTGTCACTCTTGTCAGGTATTTATGGACAACTAAACAAACACTTTAAAAGTATGGGCACTCCAGTGATCATTCGTGATACTAAATGACAATGGAGCTCCAGTTATTAGGGCCTGATCCATTTGAATGCCTAATTCATTGGGGTTGTAAAGAAGAGAGATAGATGGTTTGGTAAACAGATCAGGAATGGCTGCAAATAGGAAGCAAAAGTAGATGATGGAGAAGTGAAATCAGGTGAAAGTGCAAGGTGAAAATCAAATTAAGTTAAAATCCTGAGTATCAAAGACATCTGGCAATAAGAAAAACAAGGAAGAATACAAAAGACCAAACTAAAGCTTGCAGGAAAAGTGAACAGGGAAAACAGGAAAGGCCAGCTGTTAAATTGCTGTGTTTATGTGGAAGGAAGTGAGTGGATGGAGATGTTAATGGTGATGAGACATGAATCCATGGGGCTACGTATATTACAAACTACCCAATTCAGCCTATGATACATCTGCAATATACAAAACACCAAGTTATCAGGATCCTCTTGTCAGTGGTGGTTCTAGGTCTTATTTATAGGAAAGAGTTAGGGGTAGCAATTTGGTTGGAAGAGAAAACCAAGGGATTTATCACTTAATTATGTTTTTATGTAAGTGGCATTATTTTCCTTAAATGTAAATTAGAGAAAAATAAATATAACACACTTTACTAAAGAGGCTCTATTCACAGTTTACATAATATTTTTAAATACTTATAGTACATATTAAAATATTTTATTATTATGAGATGACAGCACCCAGGGATACTTCTGGCTGCAAGTTGCAGAACATTTGGCTAAATTTTTAATTATCTTAAAAATTAAGAAGTCAGAAGACATACAATTCTAAATTTGGTGCAGCAACTCAACAGCTGCTGCACCAAACTGAGTTGCTGTCTGTTCCACCATCATCAGAGCATTGTAGTTTTGTCCTTGGGTATATCACCATGATGTCAAGATGTCTACTGAAGCTGAAGCATCACACCCTCCCCCAGCAGCATTCAAGAAAAGAAGGAGAGAACCGTCTTGAAGGCTCTCCTTTTTTTTTTAACATAGGAGAAAATCTGTCCCAGGACCCTTTCTTTACATCCCAGTAACCAGAACTGTCATATCTACCCTTAAACCAAACAGAAGCAAAGAGGAATAGGACTGCCAAGACTGGCTTGTACTGATCACTAATCACGCCCTTGGAGGCTGAAGAGCCTACGTTGCCTAACAAAACACAGCTGTGATGTCACCAACAGGGAAGAGTCACAGGCTGCCACACAGCTGCAAGAGGCTTATGCAGACGTGCAAGAAGTAAAGCTACTCACCAGCACATCCCCGGGTACCATCATTCTCTCATCGAATCAGTGATGGATCCTTGCTTCAGCCAGAGCTTTCTGCATTTTTAGTCAACCTGCGAGAATAAGAAGAATGTAAAAATTAGTCTGGTCTCTAGGCATTCAAAGGTGGCAATGTATTTCATATAAATTGAGAATTTCTGCTGAAGAAGTAGTGGATAAGTAATTCAAAGTTACACCTGGACACAGATATGGGCCTTTAGTCATGACCAGGCAAAACTTCTTTCCTGATTTTTCCTCAGGAAAATGATTATTCCATGGTATGATTTCAGAGGTAACAGCCAGGTTCACCTCTGTCCTTCAACTGCCTAGAATTCCTTGTATCTGGAATCATACCTTTAGAGGTCTATTTCTTAGACTAGGAAACTCACTCATGTTAAAATGGAATTTCTGGAGGACAGATAATTATTTAAACTCTACATTATTACACAGCAGTGCGAACTAATATTGTGTTGTTTCTGAGAACTAGTTTTGGTAAGCAGAAGGGAGAGGTGAGATTATAATGAAGATTCCAAGATGTTAATTTGGAACTAAATGGGTAGGGAACAGGAGAAACACATTAAAGGCATCAAAGACCCACTCCAAAAGAACAAAAACTAATTTCAATTTCAAACTCTCAATCTTTGAGTCTTTGTGCATTTTTATTAGAAAATGAGAATTGGATTATCCTATACTGAAAAGAAATTTACTTTTGTTCTTTTTGAGATTTTCTGTTTTCTCTTATTCTTGATAAGTAGTGACAGTTTTCTGGAGGGTTTTTCCCTTGTTTCTTTTTTATTTTTTTTAATAAGTTTTCCTAAAATTGTTCTAGAATCTAGGTATGGCTCAAAACCTGGCAAAAAGTGGACTCTAGCTGTAAATTACACAGTAATAGTATAATACAATGGGCCCAGGCATTGAGATGGCCATTTCTGGGATGCAGAAGGATGTGGAATGGAATCCAATTATAAAATCTTAAAATTATCTTCTGGTTAGGTCTCGAACCACTGAAACCTACAATTTTCTCTCTAATTTTGATAAAAGGCTAATAACTTTTTTTAACATCTGTATTGGAGTATAATTGCTTTACAATGGTGTGTTAGTTTCTGCTTTATAACAAAGTGAATCAGTTATACATATACATATGTTCCCATTAATAACTTCTTATGCCTACTCTGATACAAGCTTCAAACAATATAAAACCTAGAAATTTAAGTTGAAAATAAAATTCACAGTCACTTCATTTAGGAGCAACTAAGTAAAAATAGTTATTTGAAATTTTAATGAATTTATCAAAAGATAGATTTGTGTAACTGATATTAACACAGTTCCCTCTCACCCTTATATGTAAGGTGACCAACTTGTTTTGGTTTGTTAAGGACCTTCCTAGTTTTAGCACTGACAGTCCTATATCCCAGGAAACTGGGATGGTTGATCATACCACCTGTATGGAACACATCAATACTGGGAAAAGAAAATATTGCTGTAATTTCATTGATTAGCTAACATTTACAACAGCATGTTGGATAATACAGAGTATGTTTCGATTCACAGTACTCATTAGACCCCAACAACTTCTTTTTAAGCCACTGAATCAACATAATCATATTTTTCTATTCTGCAACATATAAGAAAATCATGATGATTCATGGAATAGCACATGCACAGATTTCTTAGAGCACCTGGAGGTGAGGTGCTGTATTTAGTGCCCAAGACAAAAAACTATTCTTGTCATTTGAATTTTCTAAGACCCTGAAAGAAACTTATCCTCAGGTTTGTGAAGCCAAAAGGAAATATCTAATTGTGTAACGATTTCATGAGTCTGGGTAACCATGAGCAGCCATCCTGGTAAAGTAAGCAAAGCTCACTTTGGGGCAGCTGAAAAATTCTCATTGTCCATACAACTTGCTTGAAATTCAAAACATAATCTTCATAAGAGCCTTGCAAGTCATGCCTTATCATCCCCGGAGGCTCAGTGAAGGTAAGTAACTTGACCAAATTCATGCAGATAATCCACAGTACAGCTAGGCTTGAACACAGAACTATCCATCCCTATAGTTCATGGTCCTCCCATTCCACCACCTCCTTTTGCCCAGCACAGCCTAAGGATCTTCTGAGGAAAAAGACACCATTTAAAATAAATAACACAAATCTATAATATATTTATGAACATGATGACGTCAGCTCCCTCCATCTGAAAACTCATGAGTTGAGCAGTGATGGCATATGAATAGATCTATATTTTTAGTATGAGTGTTTCACTGCTGTGATTGTTCTTGTTCTTATTGTTTAGGTGTGCAGAGCAAGACAGTTTCTCTGTGGTAACTACTCAGTGAAGAAAAAAGATCAAGAGCTAACTGCTAGAACAGCAGCAACAGATCCACACTTTTCTTGCTACTGAATCTGCACTGTCAGATTATTTCTCGTACTTTCCTGGGAAAAGAAGAACATATTCTGCTATTGGGCGTGAAGCACATACAAAAATCACTCCAGTCTCAGAAGCAGTGGTGGCCCCTTGCCCATTGTGTACAGGCACAAATGTTTCCTCTTCTTTCCGTGACTTAGGAAATTAGTGAGGGATGCCACGTGGTTCTCAGTAGAGCACAGTGATTAAGGGAGTGGCTTCTGGAGCCACATTACCATCTGGACCACTTGGTCAAGTTACATCAGCTCTGGGCCTCAGTTTCCTCACCTGTAAAATGGTGATGATCCATTGCCCTCAATGTCGTTGTGCAATTACTTACACAACATACTTACAATATAGACAGGCATACAGTAAGTGCTCCATAAGTTTTAGCTATTGCTATTTTCCAGCCAAGGGCACACAACATTCATAAAAAGCCATTTACTGAGTCCCAGAGTCCAGAGTACATAGTATGAGGCACCAGAGATACAACAGGTTTAAGATGTGATCTTGGTGTTTAGGAATATTACAAACCAACTAAGAAGACAGGAAATGTAAATAAAAAAGACAAACAACAATCAAAGTAGGACCAGCGATTATCAAATTTGATTGCTGACAGACACTACTAGACAGATACTATTATTCACTCTTCACAGATTAAAAAAAAAAAACAACTAAAGCTCACAGAGGTCACCCCTGCTTTTCCCTGCATCCTGCCTCATTACATACAAAGGATTGTGACCTCTGTCTCTCCATCCCAACATCCCATGAGGTCAAAAGAGCAAGTAGGAAAATCTTGGCAATCTTATCCAAGAAGGGAAGCATTTCAGAAAGCCAAGATCAGCCTGGGGAAGCTGACTAAAGGATGCTGTATGCCAAGATCATACAGGCATTTCCATTGTTAGTGCTGGCCAGTCTCAAGTTCTGGTTCATCTCCATCGTCATCCTTCTTTCTTCCATGGTACAGACTTCAGGGATTCAGTGAGCTCTCCTTCAGTGCTGCCATTCACTCACCCAGTTCTTGCACAATTGTCTTCATCTCCTTCAAACTGCTGAGCAGTTGGATGATTCCCCCCCCCTTTTAACATTCCTTCCCCAACCTCCCCCAGTCTCGCAGCTTCTGGAGGCCAGCTCGTCGATCCTATGTCTTTAAGCTGTTAAATGCCACTCGGTTTGGGATAACAGGAACTAACAAATAATGAACAGGAGAAAGAAAACAAGTTTGAGAATCTTACAAAGTTCTTACAGTCGTGGTTGCTGGCTGATAGTTCCTCACGTCCTTGCAAGAAATTAACAAGGAAGACTGTGTGTTCAATCCTCTGCTTTAGATCCACAGAATAGAGTTGATCTCTGTTCTCCCTTCTTTCTTCCTCACTTTCCGAGACATAAAGATTCTTTTGAATGAATGAACCAACAAACAAATACACTATATTGTTGGTGGTCGAAAACAGAACAAATCAACTCAATCTGAAATGAAAGTAGACTCATACTGAAAGCTTTGAAAGAGTTGGAAAAGTTATTCTCTATCACAAAGGTCCTCCATGGATAAACTGAGGCAACAAATCAAATACTTTACAAATAAAAAAGCAGGCGATGGAATCCTGGAAGCGCTGAATGTTGGGAAATTGCATATATCTAACATGGTCTTCAAATCTGAAGCAGAAAGCATCAATATTAATTTTGATAATCCACAGGGACACTGAAACCACTGGGAAAAAATTAAAAGTATTACTCAGCTTGAATCTGTCCAGCTGATTGTATCTACAGGCTGAATTTTTTGGATAGCTTCACTTTCTTATTCAATTTGAATATTTTATTTATTTATACTCACTTGTGTTTCAAACAGGATTAAGGAAGTTCAAATCGCATAGATGGATGGAGACCAAAAACAAGATCTGATAATAATTGTTAACGTGTCAGCAGAGGGAGAGAAGAATGGCTCCTCAGACCCGAAGCAATCATATTTCTGAGAAGGATCCCTCTCAACACTTAGAAAGATGTGATTTGGTGGGAAATAGAATAATAAACAGTTTCATCTACATTAGAAGTAAAATCTCAAACCATCTCTATTAAAAAAAAAACTGTACTTAAAATGACATTCATTTTATTTTACTAAAGTATAGGACATTAAGCAAAGGTTTGGTTGCCTTGGTTACAAATTGTTGTCACAGAAGATGCACATCTCATAAAAAAAGGAGATATAGAATGCTTTCAGAATACTCTGTGCATTATAGAGTAATGGAGAAATTTAAAAATAGACTGGACCAAGCATTCATTTTTGTAATGTTAAGAGATATGTCCAGGCTTGAGCAAAGGATACCTTATGCTACTTTGCATATTCTTGGGCTCCTATGAGCCTTCCTAAAATGTCTCGCAATGTATTGCCAACCACAAGGGTTTTAAGGAAAGTTTTTAAATTTGAGTGATTTTCTATATGTGTTTTTTCTTAATTCAGTGCCCCACAGTTATACTCCTAATTGCCCAAATGACTAATAAGAACCTAGCTAAATATTATCAATGTGACTATTACATGATAAAGACACGAATCTATTATATGACGAAAGTAAATGTTTTTTTCTTTTACGTTCTGTCAGAGTCCATTTAATCAAAAGGGGGTTTAGAAAGCCAATCTCCCAAAATGTAGTCTCCTTAATCAATTGATAAACAGCTCACTAAAGGAAAAAGGTAAACTTTGAGGATCCTATAAGAGAAAGAGTAAATTGGTTCATAATTCACATTAGAATTATTACCATAGACTAGGAGAGGGCTGTTCAAAAAATAAGAAACTTCACCGAGTAGGACAGTCAAGGAAAAGATCAAGGGCAAATACACAGGTAAGAATCCCATCTCTACCTCAAAATTTGTCTCTTTATTATTAATAATTTGGGTTATTTAAAATAATAAAAATTTTATCTTGGAAATAGAATAGACAAAATGCAAGAAACAGTTAACAAGGACCTAGTAGAACTAAAGATGAATCAAGCATCGATTAAAAACACAATAAATGAAATGAAAAATACTCTAGATGGGATCAATAGCAGAATAACTGAGGCAGAAGAACGGATAAGTGAGGTGGAAGATAAAATAGTGGAAATAACTAATGCAGAGCAAAATAAAGAAAAAAGAATGAAAAGAACAGAGGACAATATCAGAGACCTCTGGGACAACATTAAACGCACCAACATTCGAATTATAGGGGTTCCAGAAGAAGAAGAGAAAAAGAAAGGGACTGAGAAAATATTTGAAGAGATTATAGTTGAAAACTTCCCTAATATGGGAAAGGAAATAGTTAATCAAGTCCAAGAAGCACAGAGAGTCCCATACAGAATAAATCCAAGGAGAAATACGCCAAGACACATATTAATCAAACTGTCAAAAATTAAACACAAAGAAATCATATTAAAAGCAGCAAGGCAAAAACAACAAATAACACACAAGGGAATCCCCATCAGGATAACAGCTGATCTCTCAGCAGAAACTCTACAAGCCAGAAGGGAGTGGCAGGACATAATTAAAGTGATGAAGGAGAAAAACCTGCAACCAAGATTACTCTACCCAGCAAGGATCTCATTCAGATTTGATGGAGAAATTAAAACATTTACAGACAAGCAAAAGCTGAGAGAGTTCAGCACCACCAAACCAGCTTTACAACAAATGCTAAAGGAACTTCTCTAGGCAAGAAACACAACAGAAGGAAAAGACCTACAATAACGAACCCAAAACAATTAAGAAAATGGGAATAGGAACATACATATCGATAATTACCTTAAATGTAAATGGACTAAACGCTCCCACCAAAAGACACAGATTGGCTGAATGGATACAAAAACAAGACCCATATATATGCTGTCTACAAGAGACCCACTTCAGACCTAGAGACACATACAGACTGAAAGTAAGGGGATGGAAAAAGATATTCCATGCAAATGGAAACCAAAAGAAAGCTGGAGTAGCAATTCTCATATCAGACAAAATAGACTTTAAAATAAAGACTACTAGAAGAGACAAAGAAGGACACTACATAATGATCAAGGGATCGATCCAAGAAGAAGATATAACAATTGTAAATATTTATGCACCCAACATAGGAGCACCTCAATACATAAGGCAAACACTAACAGCCATAAAAGGAGAAATCGACAGTAACACAATCATAGTAGGGGACTTTAACACCCCACTTTCACCAATGGACAGATCATCCAAAATGAAAATAAATAAGGAAACACAAGCTTTAAATGATACATTAAACAAGATGGACTTAATTGATATTTATAGGACATTCCATCCAAAAACAACAGAATACACATTTTTCTCAAGTGTTCATGGAACATTCTCCAGGATAGATCATATCTTGGGTCACAAATCAAGCCTTGGTAAATTTAAGAAAATTGAAATTGTATCAAGTATCTTTTCCGACCACAATGCTATGAGACTAGATATCAATTACAGGAAAAGAGCTATAAAAAATACAAACACATGGAGGCTAAACAATACATTACTTAATAACGAAGTGATCACTGAAGAAATCAAAGAGGAAATAAAAAAATACCTAGAAACAAATGACAATGGAGACACGACGACCCAAAACCTATGGGATGCAGCAAAAGCAGTTCTAAGAGGGAAGTTTATAGCAATACAATCCCACCTTAAGAAACAGGAAATATCTCGACGAAACAACCTAACCTTGCACCTAAAGCAATTAGAGAAAGAAGAACAAAAACATCCCAAAGTTAGCAGAAGGAAAGAAATCATAAAAATCAGATCAGAAATAAATGAAAAAGAAATGAAGGAAACAATAGCAAAGATCAATAAAACTAAAAGCTGGTTCTTTGAGAAGATAAACAAAATTGATAAACCATTAGCCAGACTCATCAAGAAAAAAAGGGAGAAGACTCAAATCAATAGAATTAGAAATGAAAAAGGAGAAGTAACAACTGACACTGCAGAAATACAAAAGATCGTGAGAGATTACTATAAGCAACTCTATGCCAATAAAATGGACAACCTGGAAGAAATGGACAAATTCTTAGGAATGCACAACCTGCCAAGACTGAATCAGGAAGAAATAGAACATATGAACAGACCAATCACAAGCACTGAAATTGAAACTGTGATAAAAAATCTTCCAACAAACAAAAGCCCAGGACCAGATGGCTTCACAGGCGAATTCTATCAAGCATTTAGAGAAGAGCTAACGCCTATCCTTCTCAAACTCTTCCAAAATATAGCAGAGGGAGGAACACTCCCAAACTCATTCTACGAGGCCACCATCACCTTGATACCAAAACCAGACAAGGATGTCACAAAGAAAGAAAACTACAGGCCAATATCACTGATGAACATAGATGCAAAAATCCTCAACAAAATACTAGCAAACAGAATCCAACAGCACATTAAAAGGATCATACACCATGATCAAGTGGGGTTTATCCCAGGAATGCAAGGATTCTTCAATATACGCAAATCAATCAACGTGATACACCATATTAACAAATTGAAGGAGAAAAACCATATGATCATCTCAATAGATGCAGAGAAAGCTTTCGACAAAATTCAACACCCATTCATGATAAAAACCCTGCAGAAAGTAGGCATAGAGGGAACTTTCCTCAACATAATAAAGGCCATATATGACAAACCCACAGCCAGCATCGTCCTCAATGGTGAAAAACTGAAACCATTTCCACTAAGATCAGGAACAAGACAAGGTTGCCCACTCTCACCACTCTTATTCAACATAGTTTTGGAAGTTTTAGCCACAGCAATCAGAGAAGAAAAGCAAATAAAAGGAATCCAAATTGGAAAAGAAGAAGTAAAGCTGTCACTGTTTGCAGATGACATGATACTATACATAGAGAATCCTAAAGATGCTACCAGAAAACTACTAGAGCTAATCAATGAATTTGGTAAAGTTGCAGGATACAAAATTAATGCACAGAAATCTCTGGCATTCCTATATACTAATGATGAAAAATCTGAAAGTGAAATCAAGGAAACACTCCCATTTACCATTGCAACAAAAAGAATAAAATATCTAGGAATAAACCTACCTAAGGAGACAAAAGACCTGTATGCAGAAAATTATAAGACACTGATGAAAGAAATTAAAGATGATACAAATAGATGGAGAGATGTACCATGTTCTTGGATTGGAAGAATCAACATTGTGAAAATGACTCTACTACCCAAAGCAATCTACAGATTCAATGCAATCCCTATCAAAATACCACTGGCATTTTTCACAGAACTAGAACAAAAAATTTCACAATTTGTATGGAAACACAAAAGACCCCGAATAGCCAAAGCAATCTTGAGAACGAAAAATGGAGCTGGAGGAATCAGGCTCCCTGACTTCAGACTATACTACAAAGCTGCAGTAATCAAGACAGTATGGTACTGGCACAAAAACAGAAAGATAGATCAATGGAACAGGATAGAAAGCCCAGAGATAAACCCACGGACATATGGTCACCTTATCTTTGATAAAGGAGGCAGGAATGTACAGTGGAGAAAGGACAGTCTCTTCAATAAGTGGTGTTGGGAAAACTGGACAGGGACATGTAAAAGTATGAGATTCGATCACTCCCTAACACCATACACAAAAATAAGCTCAAAATGGATTAAAGACCTAAATGTAAGGCCAGACACTATCAAACTCTTAGAGGACAACATAGGCAGAACACTCTATGACATAAATCACAGCAAGATCCTTTTTGACCCACCTCCTAGAGAAATGGAAATAAAGACAAAAATAAACACATGGGACCTAATGAAACTTAAAAGCTTTTGCACAGCAAAGGAAACCATAAACAAGACCAAAAGACAACCCTCAGAATGGGAGAAAATATTTGCAAATGAAGCAACTGACAAAGGATTAATCTCCAAAATTTATAAGCAGCTCATGCAGCTCAATAACAAAAAAACAAACAACCCAATCCAAAAATGGGCAGAAGACCTAAATAGACATTTCTCCACAGAAGATACACAGACTGCCAACAAACACATGAAAGGATGCTCAACATCTTTACTAATTAGAGAAATGCAAATCAAAACTACAATGAGATATCATCTCACACCAGTCAGAATGGCCATCATCAAAAAATCTAGAAACAATAAATGCTGGAGAGGGTGTGGAAAAAAGGGAACACTCTTGCACTGCTGGTGGGAATGTGAATTGGTACAGCCACTATGGAGAACGGTATGGAGGTTCCTTAAAAAACTACAAATAGAACTACCATATGACCCTGCAATCCCACTACTGGGCATATACCCTGAGAAAACCATAATTCAAAAAGAGACATGTACCAAAATGTTCATAGCAGCCCTATTTACAATAGCCCGGAGATGGAAACAACCTAAGTGTCCATCATCGGATGAATGGGTAAAGAAGATGTGGCACATACATACAATGGAATATTACTCAGCCATAAAAAGAAACGAAACTGAGCTATTTGTAATGAGGTGGATGGACCTAGAGTCTGTCATACAGAGTGAAGTAAGTCAGAAAGAGAAAGACAAATACTGTATGCTGACACATATATATGGAATTTAAGAAAAAAAAAAGGTCATGAAGAACATAGGGGTAAGACAGGAATAAAGACACAGACCTACTAGAGAATGGACTTGAGGATATGGGGAGGGGGAAGGGTAAGCTGTGACAAAGTGAAAGAGCGGCATGGACATATATACACTACCAAACGTAAGGTAGATAGCTAGTGGGAAGCAGCCGCATAGCACAGGGAGATCAGCTCGGTGCTTTGTGACCGCCTGGAGGGGTGGGATAGGGAGGGTGGGAGGGAGACGCAAAAGGGAGGGGATATGGGAACATATGTATACATATAACTGATTAAATTTGTGATAAAGCAAAAAAAAAATAAAATAATAAAAATTTTGAATTGAATTTTAAAATGTCACCTAGAGAAAAGTGCCATCAATATTCTGATGTATTTGCTTCCCAATTTATTTTTATGAATTTTTTACATACTTAATAAGTGTTTCCTAATAGTATAGCACACTCATCATAAACACCTTTAAAAGCTATAAAACTTGTTCAACATGTTGAAGGTATCATAATTTGCTTTTACATTCCTCTATTTTAGAACATTTATGTCTTTAATAAATGTTGTTACTACATGAACCCTCTATTGATGTCTTTGCAATGTAGAAAGAGGAAAAAAGAAAGGGTCAGGGAGACAGCAACTCTTAAAAGAAGAAATACCACACTAAAAACAACCCCAGCACGTAATGTATATGTATATTAAGATCTCATTTATATATTGTAATACATATTTTGCTTATATATGTTTATATGGTTATATTACATATATAAAATTAGGAAGAAATAGAGTTTAATTTACATATGCTGATTTGTAAGGGTGTCACGCTATACAACAGGGCTGGTAACAGGTGTCAGGAGTGGAAGATGATTGACTCTTATGTAGCTTAACTTGTTAAAATTAGTAAGTCTACTTTTTGTATTTTCAAAAGGGTCAAGTAAAAATATTTTATAATAACCTTTAAAAATACATATATAAAAAGGTTAACCAGAAAAAAACTTGGATGTAGGCATATATGCAATTAGACCGAAATTACTTTTTAAAAATCCAAATATTTAAAACAACTGAACAGAAGAATGATTATCTCTGGATGTTGGAGAAATAGGTAAGTTTTCCTCATGTTCTTATTCTTTACTTTTTCTAATATCTTATAATACATATGAATTCATTTTGTAGTGGAGAAAAACACAGTCTACACTTTATTAAAATAAAAAGCATACCTGGCTCTGATTCCAGTCTGTTGTTCTTTAGCTGTGAACTGGACAAATCACTTGACCTCCCTAATCCTCATTTTCATCATCTGTAAAGACAATTAGCAACGTCTACTCTGCCTACCTGATGCATTTTTGTAAGAATTAAATAAAAATGCTTGTGAAAGTACTATATATATCACAATATTCTGTACAAATATAAAATATCGTTATTGATTTAACTAGACCAATGATTTAACTAGATGGCTAAGTAAAGAGAAGAAAGGAAAGATAAATACATTTTCTTCTACTCCTTAGCAGCTACCCAAGTATAATTCAGCAAGCTACACTTAAAGGATGCTGCGAAGAAGGGAAGAAGAATGGGGGTGAAGTGGGGAAGAAGGACCTGCAGAAATAAAAGAAGAAACTGCTTACAGACTTTGCTTCTGTAAATATTGCCAAAGCCAAAAGTGAAATTCCTTCACTGCTGTGTCATACACCCCTAAGGACATTATGATCAGATGCTGAGAGCACCCCAGACTGCCAGCTGCTCCTCCTACCTGATTAGATGATGAAAAAAGACAGTTGTTAAGTAGTTTCTCAGTTTAGCCTTATCGTTCTTTCCTATATGGCCTTGTTATATACTACACCAAAATAAGTCCTTTACCAAAACTGGTCACATGCTGTCAATGGTATAATCCATTCTATTTCAAAATAAACTAGATATTAAAAATCATTTGACTCTCCTGACTAAATACTTCTCCATAAATAAAAACAAAACTTATAAGAATTAGTGTTACATTAATACAATCTGGAAACATGAATCACTTTTTATTTTTTCAAAAAGTAATCTCAACTAAATCACTTAGCACATTTAAACACGTTGAACTATTGTGATTATTTCAAAAATCAGATTTTATGCAAGACACCAAAAGTCCACTAGTTTTTCCAGTGATTAAAAAATACTTTTCTGAACTAAGAAGCTGGGTCAAATCCCATTATCAAAAACCATCATTCATTTTATATTAGAATTTTAAAACTCGTTTTGATTTAGCTTCTGTAATGCATTTCTTTTTTCAGAAATGATTCTACCTTGATATTTCAGACTATTATTTGATTTTACCAAAGTTTCTGTAGCCTGCAGGGTAAGCCTTCTCTAGTCTGACTGCTATGCCCAGGCCTAAAGGACAGGTGAATAGATTTCAGCAACAAAAGTAAAGAATACATGGAGGCGCCCATGGTCTCACAGTGGGTGATAATTAACTTCTCTGGGGCTTAGTTTCCTAATCTGCAGGCAAATATTTGAATAGATCAGTGTATTCTGAGGCATACTGGCCCCATATGATGGTCCATGAAAGATGGGTGGGGGTGGAGTGGGATAAGGGGGGGGTGGTTAAACACAGTGAACTTGAGCAATCCTGTACCCTGTGTTCCCTGTTAGAGAGGCAGTGTGGATTAGCCAAGCGGATGCTTAGAAGAAACCTTTGTAATTCATCCTAAATCACTGTTTCCACAGTTCACTTAAGCATGCAAACATTCTGTCGTCGTTTTACAGAGAAGGTGGAGATAGTGAGAACCTTGAACACTGGAATACACTTTGAGAAACTAGATTTTATAATTATTAGTATCCCGTCTAGCCCTGGAATTTTCTGATGCTACGTTGGTCTATTAAAAAGTAGTGAGGGCTTCCCTGGTGGCGCAGTGGTTGAGAGTCCGCCTGCATATGCGGGGGACGCGGGTTCGTGCCCCGGTCCGGGAGGATCCCGCGTGCCGCGGAGCGGCTGGGCCCGTGAGCCATGGCCGCTGAGCCTGTGCGTCCGGAGCCTGCGCTCCGCAAGGGGAGAGGCCACAGCAGTGAGAGGCCCGCGTAACGCAAAAAAAAAAAAAAAAAAAAAAAAAGTAGTGAGATGTGTCCTGATTATAATACAATTATGTCAGCAAACTTTACAATATACGTTATGTCAGAAAATTTACAATATGGTGAAAAATAAAAGACTAATAAAATTCCTACTGAAAATGATTCATGCCAAATACTCCCATTTCCTGATATTCCACACCACAAAGAGCTGTCAAACAGCAACATAAACCAAGGGAAAAATGGAATAGATATAAGATTATTAAGCATTAAAAGTTACTGCTTTCACATCTCAAATAAGGAGCCTTTATACAGTAGTATCCTTTTTCTTGTGCAGAGAACATCTTTATCGTTTGCCAAATATATAAAATGAAGAGTCAGAAAAAGTATCTTTAAGTGGATGCTTCCTGTGGTGGTAAGGTTGATGTATATCCAGTATATGGGTGGACAGTGCAGAGTAAATTACAGAGAAAAAGAACGAGTCAAAAGGAGCCCAAGGGTTTCCCTGGTGGCGCAGTGGTTGAGAGTCCGCCTGCCGATGCAGGGGACACGGGCTCGTGCCCCGGTCCGGGAGGATCCCACATGCCACGGAGCGGCTGGGCCCGTGAGCCATGGCCGCTGAGCCTGTGCAACCAGAGCTTGTGCTCCGCAACGGGAGAAACCACAGCAGTGAGAGGCTCGCGTACCGCAAAAAAAAAAAAAAAAAAAGGAAACTAAAGCATACCCGTTCCCCAGCACTTAGAGAAGCTGGAATGAGATACGGTGCGGAGTCACCTTGGAGACCAGGGTCAAGGGAAATCATAACAAAATTACTTTTTAGTGACATTCTAATGGCTTGCTAACAGGACCGGAGGAAAAGAAAAGGCAGTGCCGAGATCCTGGGTTTCATTTTCCCCTCAAATATATATATATATTTTTTTTTTCTAAAATTAACCTTAACGTTTGCCTTCAGCTAGATAAATCTAGGTCCAATCCTGGCTCTGTCATTTCATGGCTGTAGTAGCTTGGCAAATTCTTTGATGTCTCTGAGCCTATTTTTCATGTATGTAAAATTGAGATGATAGTATGTAATTTTCACACAATGTAAAAACTAGAGAGAGTGTAAGTTAAAGTGCCTGACACACAGAAAATGCTCAATAGATGTAGCAATGGTCATTACACTCTTACACTCTACATGCAGGTCTGAACAAGGCACAGTGGAACGATGTGTGGATTCTGTGGTCCGTTGTACTCCCTCATCATTCTACTGAAGGATACCTCCTCTCATGAAGCTGGCCAGGAGTCTCACACACATCAGGCTAAGCAATTACCCCCCGACCCCATGCTGTCCCACCACGATGTGTTATGGTGCGAACTAGCAAAGGCCATGAGCTTTAACTGTGCTCTGATACGGTGTTCAGCCTATCACAAGCATAATCTCACTGCCTTTCCACAGCAGCTGTTACAAACGAGGAACCTGTAGAATGAGGATGGTGATGGTGTCACCCAAGGTCACCCTGGCATCAGAGCTGGCACTAAACCAAAAGCCTGTCTGACTCTAAAGCTCACGCCCTTCCTTATCATACTGTACCAGTACTAGTATCCAGATCCATCCGATGAAGTGGTTTTGCTCTAGGCAAGCAGTTGCCAGCCTTTTCCTGAATAGGTTCTCTTTAAAGATAAAAACTGTGTAGACCTCTATCATATCCCTCCTCAATGATACTTGGACTTTTTCATTTCTTTTTGGATGATGCACAGATAAACACTACCCTGATTGCAGATATGCTTTCATACAGACGGGCATATTATGAGGCAGGACAGTAGCCATATACATTAGAAAAACAGATTTACTATTGTGTGGGAGATACACTGTTTACCTAAATCTGCAGCCTAATCATTGGGATTCACTAGCTCTTTCTTGATCTTGCCAAAAATTACATTTGACTTAGAAGGTCTTCTTTTAGATGTGTGGGTTAATCTGTGTTTTGTATTATTGTACATTTTAACAGAAAGATTCATTCTCATAAAAATGAAAATTTTAGATATTCTTTTATTTATTCTGTATATTCATATATAAATTCATAATGCATGTACTTACTATTTGCCGGGTGCTAATGTCTGCTCTCATAGACTTGTAGTCTATAAGGATGCACGGATAAAGAAGCCAACCAGCAATTAAAATGTATTCTGGAAATTACTATGAAGGGCAGTACAAAGTGCCTTAGGAGGCTGGAAGGGGATGTCTAATTCAGGGTACGAAGAAAAGCCTCCAGGAGGGAGTGATATCTAAGTTATGGCAAGAAGAATGGTAGGAAACAGTCAAATGAAAGTACCTATGAGGAAGGAGTAGGGTATGGATGAGAGAAGAGATGGTGGATTTAGGGAATCAAAGAAGCTTGGTATATGATAAAGATAAAATGTGAGGAATACAGTGTCCTTAAATGAGGCTGGAGACCGTGGCACAAGTCTTAAAGGTCCCTGTAAAGGAGTCCAGATATCACGTGGTCTGACTGACATGAAGAGAAAAATACTATACTTCTTTAAATTGCACAGCACAGATGCCAACTTCATCTGCCTTGTGCAGATGCAACTCTGTGCCAGAGCTCTTATAAATTCAAATCCTGGTGCTTCACCTTTACCAATCTGGTGCATCTACCCATGCCCCAGCTGCAGTGAGGGTTGGTGGCTACCAGCTCATAGATGTTGCCCTCCTCCAGAAAACTGCCCTGAGCTAGCGGAAGCCACTTCACCCAGGAGGAATATGCACCCCCTGGCAAAGGCCCTCTCCCTTAACTGAGCTTCCATCAGGCTCCTTGGAACCCTCTGCTCCACTAGCTGGACCTTGGACCTCCCAGTCTGTCCATGTAGAATCCAGTTCAAGCAAGAATCTGGCTTAGTCCATTTGGCAAAAATCCTCCGGCCTTGGTATCTGAACACCCCCTCTATCTGATGACATTTCTCATCCCCTACCCTTGATATTATCTTATCACCCTGGCCTGCCTGCAGCAAGAATTCTGTTGAGTCAGTTTAGCAAAAAAAAAACAAAAAAAACAAAAAAAACAAAAAACACAACAAAAACAAAAAAACCCTTATTCCTTAGTAATTTTTCACCCACTGACCCTGCTCCTTGGTTATAAATTTCCACTTGTCCTTGTTGGAGTCAGAATTGAGTCCGATCTCTTTTCCCTACTACAAAACCCCATTGTAGTAATCTTCCAGGAACAAAGTCGGCCTTATCATCTTTAACAAGTGTCATGGATAACTTTTTCTTTAGCACACCCATGGCTGAGGGACTATGGTACAAGAATGCACTCTTCAGTGCAGTGAAGAGTCCAACGCTTCCCGCATGCATCAGACCAAGACTGGACTTGACCTGAAACCACATCTTCACTTGCCTCTTTCTCCTTCCTTACTCGGCCTCACTCCCTCCTAGAGAGGTTTTTCTGAAGACCACCCCCTCCATAAATCAAGGGCACCTGAACTCTTGGTCAGGCTCTGTTTCAAAGGGATCCATGGAAGACATGCCATAAAAATTAAAGAAAACCTTGATGAGGTGAAATACCCAGAAAGGATACTAAACTAAGTAAAGTTATCTTTGAATAGATGACTCAGTAAGTGGTTATTCACTATTCACGTGATGCAGCTTCTTGGCATGGTACGACAGTTGAGAAAATCCCATCCAGAAGACAAAAATCTCTTTCATCATTACTCATAATTTTCACATGAAATCTACTAAATATCGAACAGGGACCCTACAGACCACAATAACACTCCATGAAGTCCTTCTCCCTCCAACCCACTTTCCTCACACCAAAGGGGCTTCCTAATGTTTCTCCTTAAAGATTCCCTAGCTCTTCTACTTCGATCCCATTCTTTCCTCCCCATTTCTTCCCGATTGTACATCATGAGAGCATAAAATACTCTCACACCTCATACCCTCTGAGGCTAAGTAGAAGCAGGTGGTACGTGAGGAAGGAATAAAATGCTAGAAACATGCATACATTCATAATTTCCATTCCATTATTGTCAAAGCGCTTCACACATTTTCTGTTTGTTTATTTGAGGACTAAATCTTTCATGTCTTTCTCTAATGTTCTATCCATTTCCCTAGCAAAGTTGTGCTCTATCAATAAAGCAGAAGCACAGCTAAACCCCTGAAAGAAAAATTGTGTGTGTGTGTGTGTGGGGGGGAACATTTCATAAAATAAGTTAAAACTAAAATGGCTACGATGTGCTCCTTATCTCCATCTCTCTTCACAGTTCCCTTGAGGCAAAAATGCTTATTATTACCAATAGAGGGTTCTAGAGTGCCAAGAGAGCCTTCCTTTTAAGGCTCTCTTAAAAGGAGTGTGAACTGGAACAAAGCAAAAATATAGGAAGATCAAAGATTGTTTTCATCGTGAAAAATGATTAACAATCTCCACCTTCCAACCAATGTGGCTGTTTTGAGACTGTAAAAAGCACTTGGCACTCTTCCCTGGAAGCCCCACAATGGCACTCAGAGGTCCATGGACGACCCTTCCACATGTGCTGCCAAGAGCTATCTGTACTTTGCTAGAGTGAACCACCAGAACTAAGGAAAGTCATTAAAATCTTAGCCCTGGAAAAGGTATCTTGGAAGTGCTTCCTTTAGTTAGTAGGGGCAGCAGCAGCAACAGCGGAGCCCCATTTATTGCAGGGTATCAACACAGTGCTGTTCTCTGAATGTACAGCACTGTGTACAGCAGACCTGGCTCTGCCAGAGCCTTCAGGAAGCCCACTTTCTGTCAAGTGGGTTGCTTTTCTATTTTATTAGATGCAAACTAAGGAAAATCACTGTCTTTATGGCTTCAAGAATTCTGTGTGCATACTTCAGATGTCTGATTTATATGTTTTTCTAACCAATTCCAAAAAGAAAATGTGATCGTAGATATTTTTTTAAGGGTTGCAATGCCAGGTTTTATTCCAGGGAGTTGAAGCAATGGATGGCTAAGGCTGCCTCCCTTTCCCAGACTATTTAGTTGGGATTAGATCAATTCCCCCATGCAGTCGTGAGTTCCTTGAATGAGGTGTCCATCTTATGCGATGTTGTATTCCAAGTGTCTACCATATAATCAATTAGTGCTTAATGTTTCTGAACTGAATTTCTTCCATCCACATAGTAGGAATACAAGAATATTTTCTTATGCATCCAGGAGTTACCCTGATAAATTGGTGCCTAACAATGTATATTATTAGGCTGTGTCCTCTCATTAAATATATTATTATCAAATGAGATCTTATAGTCTTAATTGTACAAGAGGAAGAAACTGCATGTTCTAGCTCCTCAATATTTCCTCTCCATGCCAATACCTTACACAAGAAATATATTTTACCAGATAAACTGAAGTTATTGATAACTAGAGGTAACATATAGTACAATATTAACATTATATATTATTCGTATTGTTATAACCTTTTGATTTCCTAATTACAAATAATGGGATTGAAGAATGAAGAGAGAATTGCTTCAGACTAGTTCTAGTCTCAGTTAATAAATATTGCAGAACTTTTGCTTATCCCTGACTATTTTCCACTATCTCAACATCTTCTGGTGACCAGAACGGCAGCCTATTGAAAAAATAAACTAGAGAGAGGTAATAAGCTGCAAGTCATACAATCATAAGTTCAACCTAAACTGGCAAACAGGTGCACCCTGATAAGCAGACTTGGAGTTTCCATGTGAAACTTGAGCTGACTCTGATTAAAGTAAATATGCTGGAGCAAAGCAAAGAGTGTGGGGTGAGATGAATCCCCAAAACTCAAATGCCGAAAACACTACTCCATGTTGAAAACAATCAAGAGGAACCTAATCGGTATGTCTTCAAGATATTTCACTATAGGATCTCTCCTAGAATGCACACGTTTGGTAAATTCATGACTATTAAAAAGGACTCTTTTACTGTATGTTGGACATTTTAGAGAATTTAATGGCTTAAATTAAAAATCTAGTGAAGGCAATGAATACACACCACTTTGGAAATTTCTTGGGCAATATAATATGGAATTTACTTCTATGGAGAATTCTCAGTGAAGTCTTTCAAAGGTATTCTTGACTGAATAAAGGTAACCTTGATTGAAGTCAATTTTAACATTTTGCCATTAAATAGCCAATGAAAGTTACCTAGCCAGTAGGACTGTATTGCTATTTGTATAATGGGAGTTAAAAAAAGAAATCCCTTTAGAAAGGCTACTGTAATATGCAAGCGGAAAGCTCTTGCCATAAAGGTCAACAGAATACTGGTAATGCAGACTCAGTTCTAACAAATCAATCCTGCACAAACTGAGTTACACAGAATCACTGCTCTTCCAACAGGATTATGGATATAGAGTGTAGCATTTCTGAAAGGAAGTGCTCCCTTGAGAGTGTGTGCCACTTAATATACCTTCTGTCACATGCACCCCAATGTTCATAGCAGCACTATTTACAATAGGCAAGACACAGAAGCAACCTAAATGTCCATGACAGTGGAATGGATAAAGAAGATGTGGTTTATATACACAATGGAATATTACTCAGCCATTTGCAGAAACATGGATGGATCTAGAGATTGTCATACTAAGTGAAGTAAGTCAGACAGAGAAAGACAAATATCATAGGATATCACTTATATGTGGAATCTAAAAGAAAAAATGATAAAAATGAACTTATTTACAAAACAGAAATAGACTCACAGACATAGAAAACAAAATTATAGTTACCAAAGGGGAAAGGGGGAGAGGGATAAATTAGGAGTTTGGGATTAACAGATACATACAACTATTTATAAAATAGATAATCAACAAGGACCTACTGTAGAGCACAGCGCACTATATTCAGTATCGTATAATAACCTATAATGGAAAAGAATCTGAAAAAGAATACATAAAAATGTATAACTGAATCACTTTACTGCTTGGCTGTACATCTGAAACTAACACCACATTGTAAATCAACTATACTTCAATAAAAAAAAATAAAATTTCAGAAAAGTGTAAAAAAATGAAATAAAATACCCTCTGTTAAAGACAGAAACTGCTGTAGTACCACTTGGTGACAAGTGACTTTCATTTTTCAAATTAATGATAAAGTCCAGGAGCTAAGATACATCACAAGGGCCAGGATCAACTGACTTAATATTTTGCAACATCCATATAAATGACCATGAGTGTGAAAAAAGTCAAAGACATGCTCAATAAAAATTTTTTAAAGAAAACTAAAATAGGATCCTTTGCTACTGTTGTTAGACCACCATGGTTGATAAAGGCAAAAGTCTATGGGGTGAATATACTGTAGGGAACCTTCACAGAGACAATCTCAAGTTATCTACTACAAAAGTCTTTTGAATAAGTGAAGGTTTGTACAAATCTGAACCAATTCCATAAGAATAGCTGAATAACAGACACTATTTTTAGATTCCCTAAGTTACTTTAGCACCTAGCATAAAGCTTGTATTATACAAAGAATTAATCAGTATTAGTTTCATTGAATTGAAATCTATTTGGAGATCAGTATCAAACCAGCTCTGAATTTGTTCAACTGAAAGCTAGACATTTATCTTTCCATTGAAGGGAAAAAACTCAAAAAGTCACTAAAGTGTTTAATCACAGCATCATGGAAACCTCCTCACAAATAGGGGGACTATACAAGTCATTTCAGGGTTAAATGCTAATGGAAGGTAAGACTTCATGGAGTCTATATGTGGTTGTGAACAAAGCATTTGAGAAACTTTAGTGGTCAGCAGGTTATTCTGATGGCCTGGGATTGGCTCAGATAATAAAGATTTCAAAATTGAGTAGCATTTCACATGTATCACTTTGGGTTTAAATGTGAAAATATGTGGTGTTGGTCAAGAATCCACATTGATTCTGCAGGCCCACTCTGGAGGAAGAACTTTACAAATGCCATTGCCTCTTTTTTCCCAAACTAGCTTGAAGTGTTCCTAGTTCCAGGAATTTTCTCTGACAACAGGTCTAGATTTGCTTCCTTCAGGTTGGAATCTGGCCACATGTGTCTCCTGCCATCACCATGTCTCATCAGCCCCAGGAAAATGCTCACACTAAAAGAATGGAGCAGAATATTCTGGATATGCCCATGCAGACAGAGTCTGCCAGGTTTATCATTTCCTAAAATGGCACTCCATGTTCACTGCTGGGAGTCATTCCTGCAGAGGAACTAGAGAGGCAATATATCTTGGCTTGCATCTCCAATTGTAATTACATGGCAAACAAAAATAGATTCTAGTTGCTGGTCAGTCTATTTTACTCCTCATTTGATTTTGCCAAAAGATTTTCCTCTCTGGCGTAACGCTGAAGTCAGTTCTCTTGTACTCTCAACTTCTGCCTGGAGAAGCCCACTCATACGCAGTATTGTTGAGCAAGTTTGAGTTTGCTAAAGATGTCAGAGCACAAATGAAATAGGGGATTTATATATAGCACAATTCAAGGCAAACCACCCTCAAATCCTGCTCTTCTCCAGACTCTGTTGCTTTAATAGCAGTTACACTCAACCCCTCTGTAAGCTCTCTCCTCGACTTTGCCAAACCAACTCTGCCCCCCACACTCTTATATTCCTCTCACCTCCATACAGGGCAGAAAGAAAAAAGCTAAAGAAATAATGATAAAAATTCTTGTATAAAGATGACACCATTCATCCGAAGGTAGCAGAGAAACGTAGCTCTGTAAAGACTCCTAGGGAAACACCATTAGTTTCATTCAGGCATCTCCATCTCCTCCCCATTCAGCTTATCAAAATAGTTGTTCCAAACCCAAAAGACTTTTTCCAAGAAGTATTATTTTGCAGGAGTACAGATTCTTTCCATATTGTTTCTGTAGGAAATGGGTACCTGGACCAGTATGATTTCCAACCACAGGAATTGAGATCGAGGGACCTGTGCCTTTAAGTTCTAGAGAGCAGATGGGCAGTGTAGTCAAAGTGCCAGGTTCTCTTCCCCGTGCAAATGAAGGAGTAGACCCATTGGGTTCAACTATCCCAAAGTCAACGGGGTCAAGATCTCATCAGAGTCCCACTGGAAAGGGAGCTACTTTGCTCTCTAGCAAAGAACTATTAATGCGATCTCAACTAATATCAAATAAATGCTTAAGGGTTTTAATCCAAGCTTGCCTAATAATGGGGGGGGGTGGATTTAGGAGAATTATAAATAATTACAGATGTCAGGAATGATGTACTGTTGTTTATTTTGCATTCCTAATAGTGATTTGCTCTTTTGGAGTTTAATAGCTGCATTTCTAATATGATTAGCTCAAAATAATAACAGCTTCAGTGAAGGATTTATATTGAAATCCTTTTTATTCCCTGCCTGTTTATTGCCAAGCCAATATGGAAAGGTATAACATTTATTAGCTATTTGGACATTTGTCTCCTGAAAAAAGTCTTCTATATTAGGAAGTTTAGTTGGACTTAGTGACCAAAATGTAGACACAAAAAGTGAACATATATGGCCTCAGCCAAACAAATAGGCACAGTTCTGCATATGCAGAAATCGTAAGATACTACTGGACACGATTCTAAACAAGCACATTTTAGAGACTAAGTTTCATAAAAAATTAATGATATTGTAATGTGAAATTTCTTTTCTTAAAATGTTCTAGCCTCCTTTTATCAGCCCACATGTAAAATTCAAAATAAAAATATTCTCTTAAATAAGTACAACAGATTTGTGACAGTAACAAAAAAAACCATGGTGATACTGTTGATTAGTTAAGAATCATTGGAATGACGTATGTACTGTAAATGTAGACAAGCAAATTCACCTTTTAGCACTATGACTCATTTTGATTCTAATTGCTTTTGCAGGACTTTTATCCTTTCCCGAAACTTTACTTTATTAACACAAAGACCACAAAATTCAACTGAATCTAGCAGAGAAAGTTATCTATGTTAACCTTACTTTCTTGGAGAGATTCTGCCTTAGAATATAAGTGGCTCTAGATTGCAAAGTATCAGAAAATGGGTCCCACTTCCCACCCTGCCCCTACCCTCAAACCCAGGACCCTAAATGAATTCTTCATTACGCTGTAAAACAGTCATACCAAGTAATAATTTTTCCTCCTAAGAAACAAAAAGTCAAGCCACAACAAAAAACCTGTTGTTATTTATCATTTTTATAATTCATCCTAAACTGGCAAAGCCAGCTAATATTAAAATAAATCAAACTGGACAACTAAGGGAATAATGTACAGAGGTGAGGGGAAATTTTATCCTTTCCAAATGCATAAGAACTTTCCATAACATCATTAATGAAGGAAAGAATTAACACATGCCTTTATATCAGTGCTTAGTCACATACTCTGTTTGGGGAGACATATACCAACATGAGGAATCTCCTGGTGTATGTAAGACCAGATCATAGCCTTGGATTCAACTTTGGTCTCAGCATGAACCTAATACCTGAAATTGAATTAACAGAATAATGACAAAATGCACCATTTGAACATAACTGATGTCTTCTAGCTAACATAAGCTATATTTTTTAGTTTAACAATACCATATGTATTTTTTCCCAATTTTTCATAAGAAGTAAAATCTTTCCTTTGTGTCATTTTTTTCAAGTTTCTCTGAGTGTTCTGAGTTATCCCGACCCATGGAAAGGTGAAAGTTACAGTCTCACCTCCCTACATATTTTTTTCATTTTATACCAAGTTAATTCAAGTCAACCAGTACATATTAAGTACCTGTTGTGTCCGGGAATTAGTATCAGAGAATGAGACAAACTGAAAGCAGTTTAATTTGGCATCCACTGGGAGTGTTTACATTTAGGTTCACAAGATCACAGATTATGTTACACCTGAATCAAGTTACTTGGCTGAATACTCTATTCAAAGATAACAAAAAAATGATAAAATGAACTCTTTCCTTCCAGAACACATATGAGAGATTTTTTTAAAGAAAGGGCCATTTACTTAGGTCATTTCATTTCATCATAATTTGGTTTTGAACTCTTGGTGTGGTAATAAAATCCCACCATCAACATTGCAAGATGCAGGAAAGATTGCTCTTAACATGCCTGCCTGCCAGGGTCCCACCTAACTGGGCTCAGTCCCTGGGTCTCTAGCATATTTCCTGGCTATGCCTCCTAAGACATGAGCTCTCATTGTGAATGAGCTGAAATGCAGACTTAATACAAACGAGATTCTTCCTGTAAATGTGTGTATTGTTCAGGAGTCACTTCAGGTAACGTTTTCCATGCAGGATTTAATTACTAGAGAGCTTTTCTCTTCTATCTGCCAAACATTTTTTTTCCTTGTGTTCTTTGAATATTAAGGCACATGAGCCTGCTAACACATAAACAATACTAACATGAATTCTTAAACATAGTCTACATGAAACAATTCACATGTCTGATTTATTATACATTCATCTGATTCTTTACATAATAAATCAACAGACTTACAGAGAAACGATGGGTTTCAAAATTGTGCTTGACAATGTGGAAGATAAAGAACGAATCTAAAATATTATCCCTGTTTTCAAGGAGATCAAAATCTCTTTGAAAGAAAGAATAACACAGTAAGCAAACAGCAAACTGTTCAAGATGTTATATTAGTAAAGTTAAATTGTGGGTGCTCTCTCGAATATGGGGATGTCTAAGAGGCATCTCAACCTTAACAAAACCAAAGCTGAAATTCTATTCTTACCCCCCAAAACCTATTATCCCACAGTCTTAACCTTCTAAGTTAATGACAAATCCATCCTCCCATTTCGAGCCATTCTTGATTCCTCTCTCTTTTTTTCACACATCACATCCAGTCTAAAAGCAAATCTTGCTGGACCTACTGATAAATATGTGCAGGATCTTCTGACTACCATCACTGCTACTACCCTGGCCCAAGCCACCGCCATTTCTTATCCAGATTCCAGTTACAGTCTCCTAACCAGTATCTCCCCTTCCATCTTGCCCACTATAGTTTAATCTCAACCCAGCAGCCAGAGTGGTTGTGTTAAAATGAACATCAGTTGATGCATCATGCTAAAGACCCTCCAGTGGCTTTTTGACCCATCAAAGCAAAAACCAAGTGTTGTACAATGGTCTACAAGGCTGGTCAGGATCTGGATCACATCACTCATCTGACCTCATTTCCTAGAGTTCCTCCCATCTTTGCTCCTTTCTGGCCACAGTAGCCTCCTGCTGTTCCTCTAGCATGTGTGGCATCCTCCCATTTCAGGGCCTTTGTCTGGTTGCTCTTTCTGTAATCATGCTCTCGTAGGGCTTGCTGCCTCACCTGAGTTAAGTCTCTGCTCATAAACTGCCTCCTCTGAGTGCTTCCCTGGCCACCCTATCTAAAAGCACGATTCTCTACTAGCCCCCCAGCACCTTTTCTGATTTATTTCTCATCCAATTCTTATAACCCCCTAAAATATAAATACTGTAATTGTTTATTCATTTATTTGTTTTTCCTTCTCCATTAGAATAATCTCCTATCTCCTTCTTATACTGCTGTATCACTAGTACTCAGGAGAGTTCCTGTCATATAGTAGGTGTCAAATAAATGTTTGCTAAATCAATGAGGCCACTTAAGAAATCTTCAAAAGCCAAATTAGCCTTCTTTCAAAAAACTTCTATTTACTAATAGCAATTGACATAATTTTCACCTGCTTAATAAAACTTTATCAATGTATCAAACTTTAAGTTTAAAATGTATGAAGTGAGATGTCTAATTAGATTTCTAGATATGTTTTTGTCTCTAAATAATGTTCTATTTTCTCAAGTACCTTTTTCTATCTTCATATTTATTATCTATTCAGTCCAAAAATGGGACCAGAGAGTTATTACTTGGGCACTGCATCAATGAGGAGGAATAATATCAGCTGCTGAAACAAATAACCCCCAAATCTCTGTGCCTTAACACAGTAACAATGTGTTTCTCACCTACATTATGGTCTGATGATTCTCCTGGTGGATTTCTTCCAAGTGATGACTTAGGATCTAAGCTTCTTCCATTTTGTGACATTGCCATCTTAAAAAGGTGGCTATCAAGGTTGCCAAAGAAAGTGAGAGTGAATGTGAGGTGATTATGCAGGGGGTTTTATAGCCATGCCTGGAAGTGGCATACGTCATTGTCCCTATATCCCTTTGGCCAAAACATAGTCATATGACTCCAACACAGCTTCCCAAGCAGCTGGAATATGTAGCTTTCCTGTGTACCCATGAAGAAGAAATCAAACAGGACCCCAGTGTCCAAATGAAAGAATATTCCAGAAAAGTTCAATCTCTTCATCCAGCTGTTCTGACATGAAATTTTTGATCATCACTCTAAAAATCTTGAACAAGAGTCTGAGGGTTAAAGCAAAGGATGTCAGGGAAAGAGTGCAATATAGAAGGAAAGCATTGGAATAGTTCCACAAGAAGAGATATGTTTCTTACATTTTGCATCAGCCTGTGCTAAAGAATCTCGAAGGAGGCATTTTTTAAATCCCAGTTGTGTTTAGAAGTCTCCTCATACCAAGTAAAGAAAGTAGACCATTGGACAGTCAAAATTTTGTTTCTTTTTGGTTTAAGCTGCCTCTCAGATGAACAACTTTGTCCAGATCAAAAGATCCCCAGGGTGAGCACTATAATTCCAAATTGTCTTTGGTGGAATTATGAGAGAAAAGTATGCACACGGGTTAGCATTATAGTGAGAAAACATAAAGGAAGCAGGTGTATGGCCTGGAAGAGGCACAGTTTTAGATTGAAAAGATGCCATGAGCTCACAAAGTGTCTGTGAGATGGGTGTTTGAGTGAGCTTTTGGCACTGGAGCTTGGTCAATGACCAACCATCACCTATCAGGAACCAGACAAAACCTCCTGATTCTGGGTAGATGAAGCTAAAACAGAAACTATTCTCAGGAACACAAAAACAAGATTGAGGAAGAAGTCCTTATAAGGTTTTGAAATGGTGACCTGGGACCAAGTTTGTCCAAAGGAAGCAGATAAGAAATTTTCTGAACATATCAACCCCCAGGCTGGCTTGAGAACAGATTTATGGGCTCATCCTCTCCCTATAGACAAACACCATTCAAGACAGACAGACTAACAAGGCATCAGACAAGCAGGTATTAAGTAGTAAAAAACAACTTCACTAAAGGACAGTACAAATATGATCAGAAAACCAAAATCCCAAAGAGGGACTTATTCCTAGGAAAACAAAATAAACTCAATGCAAAAGGGCTTTAAGAAAGAGTTGGAGCTCAATTTAAACTATAAAATATTATTATTACTTTATAAAATATGATTGTTCTTCCCTCCAAATGGGAAAAAATTCTAAAGGACTTCAATGAAATGACTGAGTTCAATTCTTCATGAATTTATCTCCCAAGCATGGGCTGGTTGGCTTCTCCAGCAGCTAGAGAGAGAAAGGGTCCCAGGTATGGGCAGTTATTGAAGAAATCAAGATGGGATAATAAAGCAACCAAAGACATTCAGAAGTTGGCCTGGCACTCACAGCTAAGCCGTGTTATTATGTCCTGTTGGATATAAATAGAATACCAACTTCAGACAAGGTAACTCTGAGACCATAATAAAATAAGAAGCAAGGCTAATTCAACATTTTATCTAAGCAAAGACAAAAACAAGTTGATTGTGGCACCCACAAAATGCCAAACACCTCTTCTCTTGGCCCAAATGAGTGACTGCTAATTCTTTACAAATTATAGCTTTATCTTGGTCCTAGTTTCCTCTTTCTACAGGCAAGATTTATTGGGATGCCCAATCATACAATTACCCCTCTTTCTGATAGCATCCAACCTAGACCTACTTCCTTAGTCCCTCCCCCATATACCCAACCATAGCCCAAAGACATTAATTCCTTTCTCCATTTTAAGTGTAAGCAATTTTTTCTGTTCAGAGTAATAAAGTGATGATGCTACTTGATCTCTTTTTCATGCCAAGTAATAGAGGCAGTAGGGTTCAGTTGATGGTTAAGAGCCTGGGTTTTAATACTGTGTTTGTCTAGTGCACACCCCCAGTTAATTGTAGAATGGAGATGATATAATAATATCAACTACCTCAGAAGGCTGAGAAAATTGATGATGAGATATGTATAGCATATATAAATATAGCGCCTGGCACATAGTAAGTAATGGGTTCAGAGGGACATGTTTGCATGGTTATTGATCTTGCAATGCAGTAGCCAGCCTCACTGAGAGCAGGTCTCCTCTGCTTTCCCCATAGGAAAATCTCATATTCCAAAGTCACAGCAACAAGCTGATAACCTCTGGCCTAATGGAGACCTTTTTTTCCACCTCTGCCCATCGGTGTCTATTTGAGCAACTATGTGTAGGAAAACAAATTGGTTGACTGATCAAAACATTCAACTGTTTTTCTAATGTTTTGCCATCAAGAAGAGACACAGCCTAAGGGTAAGTAGTTAAGCTAATTACTTTCAGGGTCACACAATAGTTGACAAGCAGGCTCAGCTTAATATATGAAACATGCTGCTTAGGAAAACCAGTGCACAATTGATGGGGTAGTGGATGAACGCTGTCAATTAAGGAAATAGAACTAAAGTATACTGAGAAAAGTACCCTGGGTTTTTAAGAAAAAATACTTTTATTTATATTGCATAGATAACCAAAATTAGAACTTATGTATTTATTTTTATTTTTTTATTGAATTATAGTTGATTGACAATGCTGTGGCAATCTCTGCTGTACAGCAAAGTGACTCAGTTATACACATATATGCATTCTTTTTTATATTCTTTTCCATTAAGGTTTATCACAAGATATTGAATATAGTTCCCTGTGCTATACATTAGGACCTTGTTGTTTATCCATTCTATATAAAATAGTTTGCATCTACCAACCCCAAACTCCCAGTCCATCCGTCTCCCTCTCCCCCTCCCCCTTGGCAACCACAAGTCTGTTCTCTATGTCTATGTGTCTAGAACTGCTGTATTTGTCCATGTGCTAATCATTTTGATTTAAATTTTGTTTGATTTTGCATACACATTCTCAAGATATTATTTATACTCTTTTCTCCCATTTGCAAATAACATACATTGGAAGGGATGAGATTTGTAATGTATTGCTCATTTAGGCAATTATTGACTTGGGATAAAGGTTTATTTTCCTATTTCTCCCTTAAAGGATGGGAATTATTTTTCAGCTGTTGCTCAACCCAATAGTTTTCATATAAAAGTGTTTTTTAAAACATACTCTACTGCTGTTTCCCAGATTGGTTAGCTACATGAAATGAATTTTAATTTTAGGAATTTTATTCATGGTATTTGTCTACACCGTTTAAAATATTTTCTTAGACTTAGTGCACAATTTCTTTATCATTCCTGTGTATCCATATTCAGGTCTCTTAATTATTTTTACCCAACAGCTTCCTTGAATCTCTGCACTTCCCCATCATTTATTTCTAGAATGCAGCTACCCAAAGCTGACTACTGCACTGCTGAAGCTGTAAAACCACCTCCACCCTGGTCCATGAGGATCCTTCCTTAACAGGCCAAAGTTACATCAGCCTTAATTTATTGACACCACATATGGCAAAATCATTTGATCTCTAGTTTCATCTGTTTCTCTTTTGGCAATTCAGTAGTCTAGGTTTCTTCTGCCCATAAAATACTTGAGTTGTGGACTATTATTTTTCAAATTATTAATATACTTTGAATTTTTTCCTGTTAGAATTCATTTTGATTCTCCATTGCCCAAACTACTGATCTATGCCTTCACTTCTTTTTGTACAACTTTGCCTGAAATATTTGATTCTTAACAATGAAGTATTTTCAAAAACCACTAAAATATTAATGAAAAAAGCCTTGTAAGTTCAGAGCACATTTCTCTTGAAATTTTGTATGACATAAAGCCATTACTTCAGTACATATAATGAAAACTGAATTTTTGAATAAAATAAAATGAACAGAGGTAGTAAAAGAGATGAAAATATTACACACCCCTTTTTAAAAAGATAGAATTAACGTAAAAAAATAATCAAAATGAAGGGGCTGTTAAAAATCATACTTTATTACACCTTTCAAGAAGTACTATGGGACTCTATACCTATCTGCATATATCTAGAAGGATCATAGAATCTTAGATTTGAAAGAAATATTAAATGAAAGTTCAAATGAAAAACCCAACCCAAAAGCTGCTTCTTCGTTAACCTGTCATAATTGATCTTCCTTCTACCACACAGTGAAACTCAAAACAAATCTATACCTGTGTCCTCAGATGTTTGTAGATTGTTATTTTCATCCCCATTTCCAACCCTTACTTGTTTTGATGTGGTTTTAACACCTCTTACCATTTTAATGGCTACCGAGGAACACACTAGTTTTCAATGTATATTTTAAAAAGTGACACTTGAAATTGAACACTTGATTCTAGATGATCTTTAATTGGTATTGTGAGCAATACAGTTAATTTGGCAGTGCCCGGCCACCTCTGTCATGGTGAATCATGCTCCTTGGGAACATAATGGCCCAGATTAGCACTCAGCAGTTATTCCCACCTCCTTCAAGTATGTTGTTTAGTACTCTAATAACTGGAAATCTTTTTTTTTTTAATTTTTTTTTATTAGTTTCTGCTTTATGACAAAGTGAATCAGTCATACATATACATCTGTTCCCATATCCCTTCCCTCATGCATCTCCCTCCCTCCCACCCTCCCCATCCCACCCCTCCAGGCAGTCACAAAGCACCCAGCTGATCACCCTGTGCTCTGTGGCTGCTTCCCACTATCTATCTACCTTACGTTTGGTAGTGTATATATGTCCATGCCTCTCTTTCGCTTTGTCACAGCTTACCCTTCCCCCTCCCCATATCCTCAAGTCCATTCTCAAGTAGGTCTGTGTCTTTATTTCTGTCTTACCCTTATGTTCTTCATGACATTTTTTTTTCTTAAATTCCATATATATGTGTCAGCATACAGTATTTGTCTTTCTCTTTCTGACTTACTTCACTCTGTATGACAGACTCTAGGTCCATCCACCTCATTACAAATAGCTCAATTTCATTTCTTTTTATGGCTGAGTAATATTCCATTGTATATATGTGCCACATCTTCTTTACCCATTCATCCGATGATGGACACTTAGGTTGTTTCCATCTCTGGGCTATTGTAAATAGGGCTGCTATGAACATTTTGGTACATGTCTCTTTTTGAATTATGGTTTTCTCAGGGTATATGCCCAGTAGTGGGATTGCTGGGTCATATGGTAGTTCTATTTGTAGTTTTTTAAGGAACCTCCATACCGTTCTCCATAGTGGCTGTACCAATTCACATTCCCACCAGCAGTGCAAGAGGGTTCCCTTTTTTCCACACCCTCTCCAGCATTTATTGTTTCTAGATTTTTTGATGATGGCCATTCTGACTGGTGTGAGATGATATCTCATTGTAGTTTTGATTTGCATTTCTCTAATGAGTAAAGATGTTGAGCATCCTTTCATGTGTTTGTTGGCAGTCTGTATATCTTCTGTGGAGAAATGTCTATTTAGGTCTTCTCCCCATTTTTGGATTGGGTTGTTTGTTTTTTTGTTATTGAGCTGCATGAGCTGCTTATAAATTTTGGAGATTAATCCTTTGTCAGTTGCTTCATTTGCAAATATTTTCTCCCATTCTGAGGGTTGTCTTTTGGTCTTGTTTATGGTTTCCTTTGCTGTGCAAAAGCTTTTAAGTTTCATTAGGTCCCATGTGTTTATTTTTGTCTTTATTTCCATTTCTCTAGGAGGTGGGTCAAAAAGGATCTTGCTGTGATTTATGTCATAGAGTGTTCTGCCTATGTTTTCCTCTAAGAGTTTGATAGTGTCTGGCCTTACATTTAGGTCTTTTATCCATTTTGAGCTTATTTTTGTGTATGGTGTTAGGGAGTGATCTAATCTCATACTTTTACATGTCCCTGTCCAGTTTTCCCAGCACCACTTATTGAAGAGACTGTCCTTTCTCCACTGTACATTCCTGCCTCCTTTATCAAAGATAAGGTGACCATATGTCCGTGGGTTTATCTCTGGGCTTTCTATCCTGTTCCATTGATCTATCTTTCTGTTTTTGTGCCAGTACCATACTGTCTTGATTACTGTAGCTTTGTAGTATAGTCTGAAGTCAGGGAGCCTGATTCCTCCAGCTCCATTTTTCATTCTCAAGATTGCTTTGGCTATTCGGGGTCTTTTGTGTTTCCATACAAATTGTGAAATTTTTTGTTCTAGTTCTGTGAAAAATGCCAGTGGTAGTTTGATAGGGATTGCATTGAATCTGTAGATTGCTTTGGGTAGTAGAGTCATTTTCACAATGTTGATTCTTCCAATCCAAGAACATGGTACATCTCTCCATCTATTTGTATCATCTTTAATTTCTTTCATCAGTGTCTTATAATTTTCTGCATACAGGTCTTTTGTCTCCTTAGGTAGGTTTATTCCTAGATATTTTATTCTTTTTGTTGCAATGGTAAATGGGAGTGTTTCCTTGATTTCACTTTCAGATTTTTCATCATTAGTATATAGGAATGCCACAGATTTCTGTGCATTAATTTTGTATCCTGCAACTTTACCAAATTCATTGATTAGCTCTAGTAGTTGTCTGGTAGCATCTTTAGGATTCTCTATGTATAGTATCATGTCATCTGCAAACAGTGACAGCTTTACTTCTTCTTTTCCGATTTGGATTCCTTTTATTTCCTTTTCTTCTCTGATTGCTGTGGCTAAAACTTCCAAAACTATGTTGAATAAGAGTGGTGAGAGTGGGCAACCTTGTCTTGTTCCTGATCTCAGTGGAAATGGTTTCAGTTTTTCACCATTGAGGACGATGCTGGCTGTGGGTTTGTCATATATGGCCTTTATTATGTTGAGGAAAGTTCCCTCTATGCCTACTTTCTGCAGGGTTTTTATCATAAATGGGTGTTGAATTTTGTCGAAAGCTTTCTCTGCATCTATTGAGATGATCATATGGTTTTTCTCCTTCAATTTGTTAATATGGTGTATCACGTTGATTGATTTGCGTATATTGAAGAATCCTTGCATTCCTGGAATAAACCCCACTTGATCATGGTGTACGATCCTTTTAATGTGCTGTTGGATTCTGTTTGCTAGTATTTTGTTGAGGATTTTTGCATCTATGTTCATCAGTGATATTGGCCTGTAGTTTTCTTTCTTTGTGACATCCTTGTCTGGTTTTGGTATCAGGGTGATGGTGGCCTCATAGAATGAGTTTGGGAGTGTTCCTCCCTCTGCTATATTTTGGAAGAGTTTGAGGAGGATAGGTGTTAGCTCTTCTCTAAATGCTTGATAGAATTCGCCTGTGAAGCCATCTGGTCCTGGGCTTTTGTTTGTTGGAAGATTTTTAATCACAGTTTCAATTTCAGTGCTTGTGATTGGTCTGTTCATATTTTCTATTTCTTCCTGATTCAGTCTTGGCAGGTTGTGCATTTTTAAGAATTTGTCCATTTCTTCCAGGTTGTCCATTTTATTGGCATAGAGTTGCTTGTAATAATCTCTCATGAGCTTTTGTATTTCTGCAGTGTCATAACTGGAAATCTTAAAACTCTACTTCTCAGCCTTTCCTCCTGCTAGGATTTTGTCTCCCAGTTAGAAGCAATCATGAGATATCTGGAATGCACAAATGAGGTGGAGGTCATCTTATCTCCATACTGCTTTTGGCTGTTTCGTACTGCCAGGAATGTTTATAGAGATTCCAGCATCCAATCACCAATCTGATGGGTATTGAGAGACTTTAGCCACTGAGGCAGCTGTGCTCCCCATACAGTATTCAGGCAGTTGCTGCAATCCTTCCTTACTGATCCTAAGATTGCAGCTGTGGTTGAATGTTCTCAAGCTCACTCTTCAATGGTGACCTTCTGATTCCCCAGCTTCCCCTGGCATGTGAATCTCATAGTATTATGTGAGCCATTCCCTGGGGACCAGTCTAGCATCTGATTTCCAGCCCTTCCAACAACTATTATTATAATTCACTGTATTTAAATCTGCTTAATATGCATAATATGTTTTTTGTTTTATGCACAAGACCCTATATGTCATAAATACTAAATATAATGAGACTATTATGCACTAGGACCCAGGCTCTTCACCTATATTACACAGAAAATATCACAGCAACTTATTATACAGGTTTGAGTTATATAATAATCATATTCTACTAAACTCCCCAGCCTTCTGGCTCTCC
This sequence comes from Hyperoodon ampullatus, assembly GCF_949752795.1. Classification (NCBI taxonomy): domain Eukaryota; kingdom Metazoa; phylum Chordata; class Mammalia; order Artiodactyla; family Ziphiidae; genus Hyperoodon; species Hyperoodon ampullatus. The sequence goes on along the minus strand of NC_136925.1, from coordinate 2,470,459 downwards.
TTATGGGCAAGAAGGCTCCAGTGTCCAAAAGCAAGCCTCTGAAGATCACAGGCACAAGTGGATAGCAGCAACGCACACAAAAGCTGGGAGACAAGAGCTGGTAAAAGGGATCCAAGGAACACTCAAGTGTCTGTTACACAACTTATGAGACATGTGAGAATTGATAAGTTGAATCTGTACTTTAACTAAAGTGTTGATAAATATATGGTCTAGGACAGGGTCCATTCTAGAGAATTCTATTAACACTACAACATCGTGAAGAGGAAATCATATCATTCTATGGTAGTCACAAAGTAGGTAGCCAAGAATGGGTAATGAGAAATAAGTGTTATTCTAAGATACATACTTTTGTCTCAGCCCTAAAGACATTTTCATCTCCAACTAGGATAGAATAATCTTGACCATTCTAATCTTGATACAGTCAATGTCTAGCTTCAAGATCATATCTAAGAAAGAGTTAAACATTTTATAATATCACCTAAAGGCTCATTAGTCATCCCTGAGGCTGTCCCTTTTTAATTCATTTATTTGAATGCAGAGAATGAATGAGGCATATGCTTTCAAATTTACAAGCATTACTAAACTAGTCAGCCTGTTAATACTCGAATTATAATTCAAAATGGCCTTGATAATGATATCACTTATATGTGGAATCTAAAAAAAATGGTACAAATGAACTTATTTACAAAACAGAAATAAATCTACAGACATAGAAAACAAACTATGGTTGCCAAAGTAGAAAGGGTGGGGGAGGGATAAATTAGGAGTTTGGGATTAACATATACACATGACTACATATAAAATAGATAACCAACAAGGACCTACTGTATAGCACAGGGAATTATACTCAGTATTTTATAATAACCTATAAAGGAAAGACTGAAAAAGAATATATATATATGTGTGTACATATATATATGTGTATATATATGTGTATATATATATGTATATATATGTGTATATATATATATACATATATATATAAAACTGAATCACTTTGCTGTACCCCTGAAACTAACACAACATTGTAAATTAACTATACTTCAATAAAACAAAAATAAAAAATAAAGCAGTGAGAAAAAAACCAAAATGGCCTTGATAAGAAAAACTTTCTTGCAAAGACATATACATATATTGTGGACATGTGTTAGAATAAGGATAATACACACACACACACACACACACACACACAGATGTGTGTATGCAAACACAAGAACAGTTAAAGTATGTGGCAATACCAAACAGTATTCTTAAAAGATGAATTTTTCTAAAGAGAGTCCAGGGTCCAGAGGGCAATGATAAGAGATCAAAAGATAAGAATCACTCTAAGTATAACTTTAGCTCAAACTGAAAAAAATAAAGAAAGCCAAGAGAAATCATTATTACCTTCAAATTCGTACAGGGTTACTTTATGAATGAAACCATGAGAGAATAACTAGAAATAAGCCAGTTTAATCAAGGCACAAGGGAAAAAAGAAAAATGTCTTAGCCTTTGAGGTGGTAAGTAGATCTTTTGAGGTTGGGGGGCAGGATCTTTTGGTTTCCATCTAATCCCTGGCTAGTGGTCTGGCCCAGGTGTCTTCAATTTGCCCCTCAAGATCCACCCTCCAACCTTCTCCACATGCTCACTACTTTAGAGATCGCTCTGCAGTGAAGGACATCTAAGTTAGATTTCAGCTCAGCCAAGGGTGGAGCCTCAGCAGATCAGAGGGAGACACTAAAGCAAGTTCAGGCTATTTATTTCCTTGTTCCTCACTCTGCAAGTTCCCCTCGAGCTACATATATTATTTTGAAAATTAATTTTCTCTGAAAAACACTTAAAAAAAAAAAAACAAATCTATAGGGGCTTCCCTGGTGGTGCAGTGGTTGAGAGTCCACCTGCCGATGCAGGGGACATGGGTTCATGCCCCGGTCTGGGAGGATCCCACATGCCGCAGAGCGGCTGGGCCCGTGAGCCATGGCCGCTGAGCCCGTGTGTCCAGAGCCTGTGCTCCGCAACGGGAGAGGCCACAGCAGTGAGAGGCCCGTGTACCGAAAAAAAAAAAAAAAAAAAAAAAAACCCTATAAAATGACACTGCTTCCCATTTTGCATATACCTCGGGAACCATTTACGGAGACTTTTCTACAGAAATCTTGAGCTTTCCTAGCACAACAGCTATTTTTATCTTGGACATCTGCATTAAAAAATGCAAAACATTTATCTTTTAAACTGTTGGTTTAATCTAAACCAGTGTAAAATGTTTTGCGGTTTAATTTCTTAGTCTTTTAAGTTTCTTTCCAAAATAAATATGTCCTGTGGCTCTTTGGTCTCACTTTTACAATCAACAGCTTTCGTTGTTGGCTTTTCCCCATGTGGAAAGGAATTGGATTTAATTCCTTACAAACGAAATTTTGAAAAATGTATTTGCCAGTGATGCGACCTTAGCCAAAATGGATGATTCTAGATTTGGCTTCATCGTTCTGGTTCTGGGTCAAAATGGATTTGTCCGGCAACTATGTGGAAAAGGATTAATATGTGATTGGAACATTTTGAAAGGCAAGGCTAGTGACAGTCCTGGCCTTGCTCCCCCTAACATCTTGAATCGTCGTTGTCTGGACTAGAGTCCATCAGCTGCCTCAGAAACAAAGGGGGGCGGTAATGCATGTGTTCATTGTACTGAAGGGTTTTAGAAAAATGGGGACAAGCTTGGGAACGGATGGGGAGTAAAATTCTTGTCATATATGGGAATTCTGCCCTGGATATTTCACATCGCTGATATAGTTAAGCACCTTAGTAGAGTATTAGGTATTAAAAGAGACTGACCATGAAAGAAATGCATACTATCATCTTATCCTTCTAAGAATATAAAAATCATTTTACCTAAGGAGGAGGGAAGTCTCAATTTGCCTTTTACAGTCATCATATATATTGATCTTAGATTGATTATTACTGTATCTTGGTACATCTGATAAAATTTTCCAGTTCCCTAGTTTCAAAGGTAAAAATGTATGTATTGGGGGGAATCAAAGATATAAGTGCATTTTCCTTAAATAAGTGAAACACTGAAAATAGCAGTCACCTTTTCTTTTTACCACAAGCAATGAGCATGTCTTTCATGGAACATAAAGAATATTGTATGAGGTGGCATTAAGGAATATAAAAGAAATCTTGCTCCCCAGGAGCCTATAATCCTAACATATCATTTTATTACAAATCTCAGAAATTACCTTGCACTCTGAAAATATTCACACCTCAAACATAAGAAATCCAATGAACCAGCCTTCCCTATTAGGACCAAATTGCTACAGGAAATTGCTTCCTACTTGGGTTATTTAGATAGGGATGGCATATTTACTATCTCAGGGACACTCGGCCAAGGTAGGTGCTTGTCACTGGTCTCCAGCATGTGACAGCTAGAGCAAACTCTTGTCAGCATAAGTGTCTCAAGGTTTTAAATGGGATCATCACAGCACATCCATCAGTGCAAAAGAACTCATGACTGAGACTAAATTTACAGTGTTTACAGAGAAAATTCATGTATATTGCACAATAGCAAACATTTCCAGAGTATTCATGTTAATAATGGAAACCTTTTAGAACAGTTTAGGGTTATTTAGAATTTATTTTAAGAATGTACTTTCTCTTTATAACTTTTCTATTAATCCATCCTAAGGCCTCTTTCAATTAATGAACTGATTAAACCATTTCAAATAGGACTAAATCCAAAAATAAAAGCCCACTCCCTGAGGCTGAATTTTTAAATAAAACATACTTTCCAATCAAATTATTTTACTGTAATAATGTTTTTAACATTTATACTCTTTATAAAATATGCATTGAGGATATACCTATATTTTACCCTACTTAAAAGTGTGCAAATTTAATAAAATGAACAAGAAGAAGGTACAAATGTTGAGGTTAATCTGCAACGTCCAAAGATCACTAACCTCATTTGTTTGGGTATCTTTGGAAAAAACTTAAATAAATGTTTAAACATACATATTTCTGTAAGCCAAAAATATACAATCATAAAACCAGAGGGGCAAATCATTTGCAGATATTATGTAGACAACTCTGCTACCTTCAGTCTTCTGTCATTCCATGTAAAATATTTATTTCATTGTATAAATTTCTTATATAATTACAAAAATTTTTTTAATTGAAGACTATTTGGAAAATGCATTTTATACCAAAACTACTATTTAATAGACTAGGCTGGTATAGGCAAAATTTTGAAATAGAGTTTTCTAAGTTTTTAGTACTCAATTGTCTTTTTCCTTTACTTTCTTAGGGATCTCCTATATTTCTGCTGTTTCAACCACTTGCTTTATCTTCTGTCTGTATAACTTCTGATAGAATCCTATGTTTAACTCTCATCTGAGCTCTAAATAGTATTCATATTTGCTTATTGCACAGTCCCGCCCAAATAGCTCATTGAGATCTCAGATATCCAGTATTGAACTAATTCATCACTTCCGCTCCAAAAAGAAGTTCTTCCTCATTACATTCCTAACTCTTTAAATGGAATAACTATCTTCCATTTCCAACACTAAATATCTCAAAGTCATCTTTTATTCTCTCCTTTCCTTTATTCTCCTCTTTCAGTCACTGTGCAAATCTTTGTGTCTATCTCTAGAAATCACTCCCTCTTATTCACAACCACTACCTTGATTCAGGCATCATTACCTTTCTTTTATACTTTTTATTGAGCTGTAACATATATACAGAAAGATGCACAAAATAGATAGCTCTATGGATTTTTGCAAATATCCAGCACCAAGATCAAGAAGCAAAATCTCACTGATACCCTAGAACTCCCCGCCCTGCTCTCTCCCAGTCACTAACCCCACAGGGATAACAACTGTCCTAATGGCTAATAGCACAGATTACCTTTTGCCTGTACTACTAGGATGGCCTCTGAACTAAACATCCTATCTCTAGACTCTCTCTCATCAATGCTGCACATAACCACCAAAAAACCCTTTCTAACACACATTTGTCCATGGTATTCCCTTCTAGTGGAGGGAACCTGGGATCTCCACTAGATCCCAGTGGAGATCTGGGATCTTCACTAGATCACAGAATGCAATCCAACCTCTTGGTATTGCCTGTAGTGACTTAAACCCACACCCCAGTTAATCCTCAATACCCTCCAGGTTTATCCTTTTGGCTGACTTGCACGTCCTTTGAAAGGTGTAAGCACTGGTTAATCTAAAAGGAAGAGAGTTCTAATGGCTGAATATCAGTCACTGTGACAGCAAGGATTTCAATCCATATAACACGTATGGTTGATATTTGGGGAAGGGCAGGTAGTATTGAGAAAAAAGGAGAAGTGCAGAAATCATATTTCCTCCCTGACATAATCATCAGAGAGGTCTCTGAAAATAGAATAAAACATCAGCAACTGGGTAAAACAGGGCAAAGGAAACTATTTAGTCCATTTCTTCATTCATTCATTCAGCAATCATTTAGAGGCACATTCACAGTGTGAGGTGAACATGCAGATGCTGCCACAATTCCTGTGAAGACTATATACCTGTCTTCACTCACACAAAGGTCTCCATTCTCCTCTGCCAGCGGTTTGGCACCTATGGAAATGCTAATTTCATTTTGAAAATAAGCAACTTCTTGAAAGAGCTATATTCATTTGCAAGCCTGTCTCTTGCCAGATATTCAAAAGCAGGTGCAATGGGGTCAGCTACCTCTGAGATATAAACAAAAGGTTTCGTGTATGAGTCAGTGTGACCTTTACCGGCAGAAAACAGGAGAACCAGAGCTAAAAGCAGCAGCTTATGTACTTAGTTAATCCAGCGGCATGAATAAGCAGAGTGTAAAAGGTACAAGTATTTTCAGTGAATGTGGATTAAATGTGGGGCTTGTGGGGCTCCTTCTCAATATTCATAGATGAAATGTGGCTAAAGGCTTGAATTTCTTCTTCATGGACCCCCAGCTCATGGACAGATGCATTCAAAGAATTATCACATTTCTCTCCAAAAGTTGCGAGCTTCTCACCCAACAAGTTCATCACCTATATAAGTAGATTTTAATGAGTCAAGTCCATCAAACAACAAAATAATCTTTCTTTTAGCAAAGTAATAAAAAGTTCTCTGTTCCTTTATTTGGAATTATTTCAAATATTTTCCTCATGCATCTTAGTGATTCTTCTTAAACTCTTTTGCAATTTGCTTCTTCAAAATAAAATTCTCCTTTAAAAGTATTTTTTTCCTTCCTAATATCTTTCAGCAGGAAGATTTCCTATGGTAAATACCCTGCAGCTAATTTCAGAGAATATTAAGCAGTGTTTGTTTTCACTTGTGTATATTAATACTTAGAAATGTCCTAGAAGGTAATGAACTTAACTTGCCTTGGCAAAAAGTATACAAACTGTGAAGAGTACAGTCTGGGAGCTCTAGTCTGGTTTTCTGGACTTAATTGAGCATACAATTTTTCACTTGCAGATTTTTGGCACTAGAGAAGAAGAATATTGGTAGCATGACACTCACCCCAAGAGAATTCAAACTAGAGCTCATTTCCAGCAGTGGCATTAGGTTCCATGTTGCTTTCTCTATAAATGACTTGCACAATGTAGACCCTCGCATTAATCATCTGTTGAATAAATTAACAAACAGTGTATGCATGTGTGTACATGTATAAGTACAAAATGCCTAGGCACATGCAGCTTGACATTTCACTGGAAGGAGGCCCATGATGATCTAAGTACATTTTGTACCACCACTCTGAGTTCTCTGAACTAACACTGGTGTATCATGAGTAAGCGGCTGCACTGGGGCTTTCTCAAGCCATTATTCTGACAGCCCTCAGAGGTCATTGAGGTCAGTAGGTGATAACAGAAAGCATTTCTCACATAAGTCAGGCCTGTCTTTCCCCTTCTGCTCATGCTGTTCGTTTTGGTGGCATCAGAGTGCCTTTCCCTGGGATTGAGACAACGAGAAGACTTTCTGTGAGCCTTTGGTAGGGCTCAGAAAACAAAAGCTCTGCTGAGGGGTCCTGGATAGAACCAATTAGGTTCTCCTTAGTGTTTTCTGAGGTCCCAGGAAGCTTTTTCTCTGAAGATTTATGGGAGATGTTCATATTTTCTGTAGGTCTCTTTGCATAAAAGAAAAGTGCTTATTAATAACTAGGCTTTCTATTCAAATCTTTTTTTTTTTTTTAAGATGTTGGGGGTAGGCGTTTATTAATTTATTTTTGCTGTGTTGAGTCTTCGTTTCTGTGTGAGGGCTTTCTCTAGATGTGGCAAGCGGGGGCCACTCTTCATCGCGGTACGCAGGCCTCTCACTATCGCGGCCTCTCTTGTTGTGGAGCACAGGCTCCAGATGCGCAGGCTCAGTAGCTGTGGCTCACGGGCCTAGTTGCTCCGCGGCATGTGGGATCCTCCCAGACCAAGGCTCGAACCCGTGTCCCCTGCATTAGCAGGCAGATTCACAACCAGTGCGCCACCAGGGAAGCCCTCAAATCTTTTTTGATGCACTTAGCAACACAGGCACTTTGTCAAAGGCCCAGGTGCCTGTCTAGTCTGCAGCAAAGTCATAAATTGATGACCTGTTATTCGTTTTCTCAGCATTGTATTGAATTGATTGAAAAATTACATACATACAGAAAAGTGCTCATTGTAAGTATATACAAACTGAACACACCATGCAACTACCCCCCTTTTAATCACTATTCCTTCAAGAGAAACCACCATCCTAATTTAGCTAATACCATTGATTAGCTTACACGATTGTTGAATTTTTTATAAGTGGATTCATAAATTATGTACCCTAATGTGTCTTGTTTTCTTTTACTTAGTATTATATTTATCAGATGTATCCTATGTTGTTGCATATTTTGGAGTTCATTCCTTCTCACTGCAGTATAGTATTCCTCTGCAGAAATAGACCAAGAAGAATCCATCTTACCCTTGATGAGCACCGGGACTTTCCCAGTTTGATGTGCCTGTGAGTAATGCTGCTATGAACACCCTTCTGTATGCTCTTTGGTTTGTACATTTTGGTACACATTGGTACATATTTCTGTTAGATATAAACCTAGGAGTGGATCTGCTGGTGTTAGAGCACGCATAATGCTCAGTTTTAATGCCAAATAGTTTTCCAACAGGTTTGATCAAATTTACACTCCAACCAGCAGGGTTTGAGAGTTGGTATTTTCAGTTTCTCGTCATGGCCATTTTGATACATATGTCATAAGATCATATTATAATTGTAATTTGCATTTCCCTGAGGATTAATAAAGCTGACAACTTTTCATATATATTAGTCATATATATTGGGCATCTTCTTTTTGAAGGTCATATTATTGATAGATTTTTCCATTTTTACTGTTGCAGTTTCTGACTTATTCTTATTGACTTGGGGGAGTTATATGCTCTGGTTACAAATCCTTTGTCCATTACATATATTACAAATACGTTTTCCCATTCTGTGTCTGTATGTTTTCCCATTCTTTTTTTTTTTTTTTTTGGTATTTTATTTATTTATTTATTTATTTATTTATTTATACAGCAGGTTCTAATCAGTTATCTATTTTATACATATTAGTGTATATATGTCAATACCAATCTCCCGATTTATCACACCACCACCCCACCCCCACTTTCCCCCCTTGGTGTCCATACGTTGGTTCTCTACACCTGTGTCTTTATTTCTGCCTTGTGAACCAATTCATGTGTACCATTTTTTCAGATTCCACATATATGCGTTAATATACGATATTTGTTTTTCTCTTTCTGACTTACTTCACCCTGTATGACAGTCTCTAGGACCATCCACCTCACTACAAACGACCACATTTCGTTCCTTTTTATGGCTGACTAATACACCATTGTATATAGGTACCACATCTTCCTTATCCATTCATCTGTCGATGGGCATTCAGGTTGCTTCCATGACCTGGCTACTGTAAATAGTGCTGCAATAAACATTGCGGTGCATGTGCCTTTTTGCATTATGGTTTTCTCTGGATATATGCCCAGTACTGGGATTGCTGGGTCATACAGTATTTCTATTTTTAGTTTTTTAAGGAACCTCCATACTGTTCTCCATAGTGGCTGTATCAAATTACATGCCTACCAACAATGCAAGAGGGTTCGCTTTTTTGCACACCCTCTCCAGCATTTGTTGTTTGTAGATTTTCTGATAATGCCCATTCTAACTGGTGTGAGGTGATACCTCATTGTAGTTTTGATTTGCATTTCTCTAATAATTAGTGATGTTGAGCACCTTTTCATGTGCCTCTTGGCCATCTGTATGTCTTCTTTGGAGAAATGTCTATTTAGGTCTTCTGCCTAATTTTTGACTGGGTTGTTTGTTTTTTTTAATATTGAGCTGCATGAGCTCTTTAAATATTTTGGAGATTAATCCTTTGTCCGCTGATACATTTGGAAATATTTTCTCCCATTCTGAGGGTTGTCTTTTCATCTTGTTTATAGTTTCCTTTGCTGTGCAAAAGCCTTGAACTTTCATTAGGTCCCATTTGTTTATTTTTGTTTTTATTTCCATTACTCTAGGAAGTGGGTCAAAAAAGATCTTGCTGTGATTTATGTCAAAGTGTGTTCTGCCTATGTTTTCCTCTAAGAGTTTGATAGCGTCCAGTCTTACATTTAGGTCTTTAATCCATTTTGAGTTTATTTTTGTGTATGGTGTTAGGGAGTATTCTAATTTCATTCTTTTACATGTAGCTGTCCAGTTTTCCCAGCACCACTTAATGAAGACACTGTCTTTTCTCCATTGTATATCTCTGCCTTATTTGTCATAGATTAGTTGATCATAGGTGTGGGGGTTTATCTCTGGGCATTCTATCCTGTTCCATTGATGTACAGTTCAGTTTTGGTGCCAGCACCATACCATCTTGATTACTGTACCTTTGTAGTATAGTCTGAAATCAAACAGTCTGATTCCTCCAGCTCCGTTTTTTTCCCTCAAGATTCCTTTGGTTATTTGGGGTATTTTGTGTCTCCATACAAATTTTAATATTTTTCTGTTCTAGTTCTGTAAAAAAAATGCCATTGGTAATTTGACAGGGATTGCATTGAATCTGTCGATTGCTTTGGGTAGTAGAGTCATTTTCACAATATTGATTCTTCCAGTCCAAGAACATGGTATATCTCTCCATCTGTTTGTGTCATCTTTGATTTCTTTCATCAGTGCCTTACAGTTTTCTGAGTACAGGTCTTTTACCTCCTTAGGTAGGTTTATTCCTAGGTATTTTAAACTTTTTGTTGCAATGGTGAATGGGATTGTTTCCTTAACTTCTCTTTCTGATTTTTCATTGTTAGTGTATAGGAATGCAAGATATTTCTGTGCATTGATTTTGTATCCCGCAACTTTACCAAATTCATTGATTAGCTCTAGTAGTTTTCTGGTGGCATTTTAAGATTCTCTACGTATAGTATCATGTCATCTGCAAACAGTGACAGTTTTACTTCTTTTCCAATTTGGATTCCTCTTATTTCTTTTTCTTCTCTGATTGCCATGGCTAGGACTTCCAAAACTATGTTGAATAATAGTGGTGAGAGTGGACATCCTTGTCTAGTTGCTGATCTTAGAGGAAATGCTTTCAGTTTTTCACCACTGAGCATGATGTTTGCTGTGGGTTTGTCATATATGGCCTTTATTATGTTGAGGTAGTTCCCTCTATGCTCACTTTCTGGAGAGTTTTTATCATAAATAGGTGTTGAATTTTGTTGAAAGCTTTTTCTGCATCTATTGACATGATCATATGGTTTTTATTCTTCAATTTGTTAATATGGTGTATCACATTGATTGATTTGCATATATTGAAGAATACTTGCATCCCTGAAATAATCCCACTTGATCATACTGTATGATCCTTTTAATGCGTTCCTGGATTCTGTTTGCTAGTATTTTGTTGAGGATTTTTGTATCTATGTTCATCAGTGATACTGGTCTGTAGTTTTCTTTTTTTGTAGTAGTATCTCTGTCTGGTTTTGGTATCAGGGTGTTGGTGGCCTCATAGAATGAGTTTGGGAGTGTTCCTTCCTCTACAATTTTTTGGAAGAGTTTCAGAAGGATAAGTGTTAGCTCTTCTCTAAATGTTTGATAGAATTCACCTGTGAAGCCATATGGGCCTGGGCTTTTGTTTGTTGGAAGATTTTTAATCACAGCTTCAATTTCATTACTTGTGATTGGTCTGTTCATATTTTCTATTTCTTCCTGGTTCAGTCTTGGAAGGCTATATCTTTCTAAGAATTTGTCCATTTCTTCCAGTTTGTCCATTTTGTTGGCATAGAGTGGCTTGTAGTAGTCTCATGATGCTTTGCATTTCTGCAGTGTCGTAACTTCTCCTTTTCTCATTCTATTGATTTGAGTCTTCTCCCTCTTTTTCTTTCTGAGTCTGGCTAATGGTTTATCAATTTTGTTTATCTTCTCAAAGAACTCGCTTTTAGTTTTATTGATTTTTCCTACTGTTTTCTTTGTTTCCACTTCATCTTTTCCTGCTCTGATCTTTAGGATTTCTTTCCTTCTACTAACTTTGGGTTTTGCTTGTTCTTCTTTCTCTAGTTCCTTTAGGTGTAAGGTTAGATTGTTTATTTGAGATTTTTCTTGTTTCTTGAGGTAGGATTGTAATACTATAAACTTCCCTCTTAGAACTGCTTTTGCTGCATCCCATAGGTTTTAGATTGTCGTGTTTTCAGTCATTTTTCTCTAGGTATTTTTTGATTTCCTCTTTGATTTCTTCAGTGATCTCTTGGTTATTTAGTAACGTATTGTTTAGCCTCCAGGTGTTTGCATTTGTTACCTTTTTTTTTCCCTGTAATTGATTTCTAATCTCATAGTGTTGTGGTCAGAAAAGATGATTGATATGATTTCAATTTTCTTAAATTTACCGAGGCTTGATTTGTGACACAAGATGTGATATATCCTGGAAAGCGTTCTGTGTGCACTTGAGAAGAAAGTGTAATCTGCTGTTTTCAGATGGAATGTCCTATAAATATCAATTAAATCTATCTGGCCTATTGTGTCATTTAAACCTTGTATTTCCTTGTTAATTTTCTGTCTGGATGTTCTGTCCATTGGTGTAAGTGAGGTGTTAATGTCCCCCATTATTACTGTGTTACTATCTATTTCCTCTTTTAGAGCTGTTTGCATTTGCCTTATGTATTGAGGTGCTCCTATGTTGGATGTATATATATTTATAATTGTTATATCTTCTTGGATTGATCCCTTTGATCATTATGTAGTGCCCTTCTTTGTCTCTTGTAATGTCCTTTATTTTAAAGTCATTTTATCTGATATGAGTATTGCTACTCCAGCTTTCTTTTGATTTCCATTTGCATGGAATATCTTCAGACCCGTCCCTAGGTCTGAAGTGGGTCTCTTGTAGACAGCATATATATGGGTCTTGTTTTTGTATCCATTCAGCAAGCCTGTGTCTTTTGGTTGAAGCATTTTAACGCATTCACATTTAAGGTAATTTTTGATATGTATGTTCCCATTCCCATTTTCTTAATTGTTTTGGGTTTGTTTTTGTAGGTCCTTTTCTTCTCTTGTGTTTCCCACTCAGATAAGTTCCTTTAGCATTTGTTGTAAAGCTGGTTTGGTGGTGCTGAATTCTCTTAACTTTTGCTTGCCTGTAATGCTTTTGATTTCTCCATTGAATCTGAATGAGATCCTTGTTGGGTAGAGTAATCTTAGTTGTAGGTTCTTCCCTTTCATCACATTAAATATATCATGCCACTCCCTTCTGGCTTGTAGAATTTCCATTGAGAAATCAGCTGTTAACCTTATGGAAGTTCCCTTGTATGTTATTTGTCATTTTTTCCTTGTTCCTTTTAATAATTTTTCTTTGTCTTTAATTTTTGTCAACTTGATTACTATGTGTCTCAGCATGCTTCTCCTTGGGTTTATTCTGCCTGGGATTCTCTGTGCTTCTTGGACTTGGGTGGCTATTTCCTTTCCCATGTTAGGAAAATTTTCAACTATAATCTCTTCAAATATTTTCTCATGTCCTTTCTCTCTTTCTCCTCCTGGGATCCCTATAATATAAATGTTGGTGTGTTTAATGTTGTCCCAGAGGCCTCTTAGGCTGTCTTCATTTTATTTCATTCTTTTTTTTTTATTCTGTTCTGTGGCAGTGAATCCCACCATTCTGTCTTCCAGGTCACTTATCCGTTCTTCTGCCTCAGTTATTCTGCTATTGATTCCTTCTAGTATATTTTTCATTTCAGTTACTGTATTATTCATCTCTGTTTGTTTGTTCTTTAATTCTTCTAGGTCTTTGTTAAACACTTCTCACATCTTCTTGATCTTTGCCTCCATTCTTTTTCCGAGGTCCTGGATCATCTTCACTATCATTATTCTGAATTCTTTTTCTGGAAAGTTGCCTAGCTCCACTTCATTTAGTTGTTTTTCTGGGGTTTTATCTTGTTCCTTCATCTGGTACATAGTCCTCTGCCTTTCATTTTGTCTATCTTTCTGTGAATGTGGTTTTCGTTCCATAGGCTGAGGAATTGTAGTTCTTCTTGCTTCTGTTGTCTGTCCTCTGGTGTCTTTTCCCATTCTGAGTGCCTTCTCACCTTCTTCGTGATATGAACTTAAGGACTTATATTTTAATAAACATAAGTCCTTAAGTCCAACATAATAGAATTTACCAATTTTTTTCCTTTATAGCTAGAAATATTTCCCTACCCCAAGTGTCACAAAGATAGTCTTGTATGTTTACTTCCAAAATATTTTAATGTTATCTTTCATGTTTATATCAATTTTTGTATGCTATGAGGTAATATTCAAGATACATTAAACCATGTTATTCTTAACTCAGTTAAGTTGACATTCTTTTTTTTTTTTTTTTTTTCTGTATAACTTCCAAAATTTAAGAGAGATCATCCAGGTAAAGTCTCAATAGGTCATAGTTTCAAGAGTATCTTGCCTGGGAAAATGCCTCTCTAATATAAAAACCATGATCTAATTAACACCTAGTCCCAAAAAACTGGGTAAAGGAAAGCAAAATACTATCATTATTCAAGTAGAGAACCATATTTTCCTTCCTACTTCTGCAATATCTTTTGAACAAATGAAGCAGGAAAAAAACAACAATTTGAAGATGACAGAAAAAATGCACTGGACAAATAATTTGAAATTTCTCTGTCCCTGTGAGCTACATGAGTGTTAGCTGCAGCTACACAAATGCAACTTGGGAACATCATCAAGTTCCCTTTCAAGATTGCTTTACCAATCCATATAAAAGGTGTCTTCATTTTAATATAAACCCATATATGCCACATTAAACAAATTTAATTTCATGTTTTTAGGATAACAGTCATTTAAATTTATTATTTACTCTTTTGTTGGTTCACTATTTTATTTACTCTTTGTTATTTGAGAAATCAAGCAAGATATAGGATTCTAGTTATAAAGGCACTATTTTATAAAATATTTTGTCTCCTTCAGCACCATCCAGCAGAGCTAACTACTATGATGAAAATGTCCTTCAGCCACAGACCTGCACTGCACTGTCCAGTAGAGCAGCTGCTAGCCACATGTAGCTGCTGAGCACTTGAAATGTGTCTAGTGAGACCAAGCAACTGAGTTTTCAATTTTATTTAATTTTAATTCATTTAGATTTAAATATAAATAGTCACATGTGGCTAGTGGCTACTGGATTAGACAGCACTGTGCAGGCCTAACTAATCTCAAAAGTGTGAAATTTTCAGGGAATTATCCCCATGGTAAGATGTAAAAAGGCAGCACTAATCTTGCAAATGATTAATTACATAGGGATTTATGCAACTAAGCAACCATCTACAAACTAAAGTTAGAATGAGTAAGGATTCTAGTTCTGTACACAGACACACACACACACACACACACACACACACACACACATACACACCAGGATTTTTGCTCAAGATGTAAAAGTGCAGTGCCAGATTGGAAGGCAGTATACCTTCTTGTTACCAATTACCATTCTCTCTATATATATAACCTAGAGCTGCAGGATCCTTGGCAGGATTCCTACCACGCATTCCATAGACTAGGAATTAAATGACACCTTTATCCAAGTTCCAGGAGAGAGACCAAGCTTACTTTTTTAGGAACATTAATCAAAAATCTCTTGAAGAAACCACTTCCTGCAGTTCCAAAGCACACAGAAGTTTATTCTGTATCACAAGTTGATGAACTATTAAAACATTCAATTAAAGTTTTGTAAATATACTTTAATATAGTAAGTTCAATATGCTTTAAATATACTTTATACCATTAACATAGTTTAATATGTTCATACTGATATATATATATCATCTACCTCCTTTTATCATTATCATTTAATATTACCCTAAAGTTTACTCTTGAAATTATAATCTATTTTCATTAATGCAACTAATTTTACACTGCTTATAATGCCTTATATATGACAGAATTTAAATAAATTTTAAGTATTAATATTTAGTTTCAAAATAATTTTTCTGATTATAATATATATCTTCTGAAACAACACTGAGCCAAAATTTACTATATGGATAATTCTTGCTACAAAGAAAATGATTAATATATATATGAGTGTAATCTGTGTAGGAACAAAAATGGGGGGAAGGAGGTGTTTGCTTCATTTTATATTGTTTTGTTCAGTAAAATAACGTGCTGCTTTTTTCCAAAGAGGAGCTTGTTTCCAATAGAATTTTTTTTACTAAAGTATAGTTGATATACAATATCATATTAGTTTCAGGTGTACAACATAGTTATTATGTTGAGGTATATTCCCCCAATACCCACTTTGTTGAGAGTTTTTATCATAAATGGAAGTTGGATTTTGTCAAATTATTTTTCTGCATCTATTGAGATGATCATATGATTTTTATCATTTGTCTCAATAATGTGGTATATAACACTGATAGGCATATATTGAACCATCCTTGCATTCTTGGGATAAACACCACTTGATCATGGTGTATGATCCTTTTAATATATTGTTGAACTGGCTTGCTAGTATTTTGTTGAAGTTTTTGCATCTATGTTTATTAGGGATATTGACCTCTAATTTTGGGGGTGTGGTACTGTCTTTATCTGGTTTTGCTGTCAGGGTAATGCTGGCCTTGTAGTGAACTTGGAAATGATCCTTCCTCTTCAATTTTTTGGAATAGTTTTAAAAGAATAGGTATTAACTCTTCTTTAAATGTTTGGTAGAATTCACCTGTGAAGCCACCTGGTCCCGGACTTTTGTTGGTTGAGAGTTTTTTGACTACTGATTCAATTTCACTACTAGTAATCTGTCTGATCAGATTTTCTATTTCTTCTTGATTCAGCCTTGGCAGATTATATGTTCTAGGAATTTATCCATTCCTTCTAGGTCATCCAATTTGTTGGTGTGCAATTGTTTGTAGTAATCTCTTTTCAACCTTTGTATTTCTGTGGTGCCCATTGTAATTTCTCCTCTTTCATTTCTGCTTTTATTTATTTGAGCTCTCTTTCTTTTTTCTTGATGAATCTGGCTAAGGGTTTATCAACTTTGTTTATCTTTTCAAAGTACCAGCTCTTAGGTCCATTGATCTTTCTATTGTTTTTCAGTCTCTAACATCCAATAAAAAATTTTAAATCCTCAAAATCAACAGTTTTAATAGTGCAACTCCTCCTCTTATGCATGTTTATTTAGAAGCTAAAAGGGAAAAGGACAAGTTTAATGATTAAACTTTTTTGACTGGTTCCTTTAGATAGATGCATGAATTGTACATTACAGAGTTATTTAAAATAGTGAATATTTACAAACAACTTTATATTCAATAATAGAAGAGTAAAGAAGTACATTTGGGAAGATCCTTTCAGATTTATATAAAGTAAATAATGGTTATAAAGACCATGCACAAACAAATATATTTATTATTGTCGTCTTCAGATCAAACTATATCAGAACAAAAGAAGCTAAGAGGTCATTAAATAAGAACTAGGAAGTGAAACTCAGGTAAATAATTTCTAGAGTGCTAGAAAGCTAAACTCAGAGATTATTGATAAATAATAGAAAATTATTGATATATTTGTAATTAGAGAAATAAATAGATGATAAATACACAGAGATATATATAAATATAGATACTATCACATGCATTTCACATGTAAAATTAAAAAGGAAGACACAATATCATTTATATATTACAGCAATAACTGTGTAAAATGCAAACATATACTATACTGGGAAAATATTCTAAAGGATAATAATGGTTGTAATAGGACAGAGGATTTTTATGCCATAAAAGTAATTTTTTACAAAAAGTAAGAATTCCTTTCTCCCAATTACAGCCTTCAGTTCAAGCCTTTTAGTTGTAACATTTTTTCCCATTGTAGTATTTTTCCCCAATACTATACATCCTTATAGTATTATTCCAAGAATTGACAGATTTTTCTTTGGAGAGAAGTCAAAGGTTAATCTCTAGTGGGTGATTAGAATCGTGATATCTTTACTTTACAAATGAGGAAACAGGTCCAGAGATATTAAGTACTTGTCACCTTCCCCCAGCATTTTCCCCGCTTGCACCAAAATTACTAGTAAGCAATGAAAAATGTACTAAAGGTTTTGTAGGGGCAAGTCAGTAAACTCTTCAAAATTACTTCAAAACCCACTCTCTGTTAACCTTGTTCTCTCCAGTTTTGCTCTCCCCTTGAGACCAGTCCTAGTTCTCCTCTTTCACTCATACAGAGCGCTAAATCCACCTTCTGTTTCACAGAGCAGTTCCTCTTGCCCCCAAACTTGCACACACAACTGATTCTCTTTGGTGAACAAAAATCCACGTGCTTTAAAGGTAGTTTAGTGACCAAGTATTGTACACAGACTTGCTCCCCTCGGCTAAGTAGCTTAATCGAAGTTATGTGCAGTACCCTTCCTGAGCAGGATGAGAATATGGCTCATCTGATTCAAAGAAGGCTTTAACGATAGCCACCTCTATCCCCAAATAAGGACATATCTGGATCCATGTGAGACTTTCCCAAGATTCTGATTCCTGAAGCTCCCCACTCCACCAAGCATTGCCACAATGGTGGGCCCCTTAGCTATTAAGAATAGACTGCAGGTGAATTGAGGTTGGGAAGAAGCGTTGAGAACCACAGACTTCATTTCAGTCACTCTGCAGTCATCAGAAGTTTATCATCCTGACTCCTTTCCAGACAGCAAGGCTGGTTTCTTTGGCAGCCCCCTAAATGTGGATGACCCTCTCCCCAAAGTGTTACATTCAACCATCTATTTTGTTTTCACTTGATTTGCTTTGGCGGTGGGCTCTTCTGAGGTCTAATAGCCTCCTCATCAGCAGGGCATTCCTAATCTAGTAGCCCCCAACACCCACCCCCAGCTGTCACCAACAACCCAATGCCACACTTCCAGCTCCTCCTGAGGTCATTCTTCCCTATAAAGTACCCCCACAAATCAAATTGTAATGACAATTAAATCCATCATGTTCTTGACAACACTGTTGAAACAGCTTGACTTAGGAATGTTAAATATAAGATAAAAATCAGATAAATGTAAAACACATTTCTCCTTCGTACCAGAGGAAAATGTCATTTGCACTCTAGAAAAGAGCGTTTCTCCTTAAACCAGTGAGCTTTCGTCTTGCAAGAAGATATCTTTTCCTCTCTAAAGATCAGCATGAGATACAATCTGATGTGAATTACAGTCTAAAACTTGTTTTTTTTTTTTTTGTTTTTTTTTAACATCTTTATTGGAGTATATATAGTTGCTTTACAATGTTGTGTTAGCTTCTGCTTTATAACAAAGTGAATCAGTTATACATATACATATGTCCCCATATCTCTTCCCTCTTGCACCTCCCTCCCTGCCACCCTATCCCACCCCTCTAGGTGGTCACAAAGCACCGAGCTATCTCCCTATGGGATGCGGCTGCTTCCCACTAGCTATCTATTTTACGTTTGGTAGTGTATATATGTCCATGCCACTCTCTCACTTTGTCATAGCTTACCCTTCCCCCTCCCCATATCCTCAAGTCCATTCTCTAGTAGGTCTGTGTCTTTATTCCCGTCTTGCCCCTAGGTTCTTCATGACCATTATTTTTAGATTCCATATATATGTGTAAAACTTGTTTTTTTAAATGTTCAGGTAATGAAATTCTAGTCTGTTGTGTTAGTATCTTGTAATGATCAAAGAATCTTGTGTGATTCTAGACCCCACAGGACCTCAAGCTTTCATTTTAAAATGCTTTTCCTGGGACAGCATTAAAGAGAGCCCAGGTAAACAAGCTCTGCCAGAGAATCTACTAACCTTAGGATGCTGCATGGAAATTATATTAGAATTATTTTTACATTTAAGTTCCTGATACTATAATTTTGTTATCTCTTCATTCAAGTATTTTATAAGTAAAAAAAAGAAAGAATGGAAGGCAAGAAGGAAAGAGAAAGAAAGGAGGAAGGAAGGAAGAAAGGAAGGGAGGGAGGGAGGAAGAGAGAATAAAGTTAACTGAGGTTATATTTATTTGAATTCTCATTGAATTAATTTATTTAATTAATTTCTTCTACACTGAAGAAACCCTCGTCTTCTAGTGCGAACATCAGATGAACAACTTAATACAAACAAATGGGATTTGCTTCCTGGGGTTTCCTTTGGAGGTAGAGAAACTTCCAGAAAACTATTATTTCTTCTTTGCCCCAAATAATTTAAGTATAACTCGTAAGCTCACGAGTACTAAGTCCAGCATTAAATTTTACGTTCTATGTGTATAATCTAATCATCACTAAGTTCCCCCTTGCTTGTCAGGAAAGACTGACATTGGCCATGGTCACTGTAAACTACAGCAAGGTGATAATTGGATGTGTCAACTACGAATTTCCTGAGATTTATCTAACCTTCAAGAATGTTGAAAACCCTAGTGAAAACTGCATTCTAACTCACAATGTCTGCCTGAATCACCTTATGTAACTACGTGAAAAACACTCCCATGAGGGAGCAGAGCCAGATGTTTGGAGAAAGCCTTTAGTGTGATTCTACATCTCTAGAATGGTTTTCATCAAATTAGTATTCAGAAATAGATGTTTCTGATGATGAAGTGGCTTAGCTGGGGAGAGCAGGGAAGCTAACTTCTAAAGCTAGTGCTAAGCAATATTTTTCAGTGGAGGAAATGAGTTCAACCTTTTGTAGGAACTTGCTCAAATGAAGAATATCATACAAACTTCAAAAAGTAAACTGTACGTTATTTTATCTATTGTGTTTCAGATTCAGTATTTATCTCACTAACACAGGTGGGTGAGGCAGGTATTAAGAGTTACTGAATGTACCGTGGAACAGATTTAAACACTTTTGAAGAAAATAGATACAATTTTTCAGAGACACTCAGGAGGAGTTTTAGTAAGTGAACTCTCCCACAACTATCCTACCTGCCCAGGATCTAATTTATGGTTCTGACTGTGTCAATGACTCCTTCAATTAGTTCATTTACTATAGCAGTTTGAATTTTTGATGCCATTCCTTTTGAAATTTTTAATTTGTTTAAATAAATCAAACTAAATTCATAATAGAAAATAACTATATTTAACTTTTTTATTATATAATCAGTGGATGTTCATTACAGCAAACTAGAAAATACCAATAATCAGTAAATGTATTGCTCCTTACTTCAGTGGAGGTCAAGCTATTTATTTCTGTGAGATGGCAGTGTCCAGAGTGATAAGAACAGATGCATGTAAGTAGATGTGTGGACTGCTTTGTCACAGTTTACTAGAGGTAGGAGAGGGATGGGGGCAGATAGTAATAAGCAGACCAGCTATTTAGATGCTGTGCATCTTGTTCCCTGAACATCATTTGTTGTACTTTTAGACATTTATGCTACTGTGGACAAATAAACAAAACAAGATACATCACATCCCCACTCTGCAAATACTTATTTTATTAGTATCATGCAGGTGGTGTGACAGAATGGAAATGTTTGGCCCTCAGTTGCCTGCTGTGTGACTTTGAGAAAATTAACTTCTTTGTAAAATTGCAGTACTATTCTTCACAATACTGAAGCCTCCTTTATCTACTATCAGTGTATTATTCTATTGTTTTTCCATTTTTTAAAAAATATGGTTTCAGAAATTAGAATTTAAGAATACTTTGGTTTCTTTTTCATAACCTAAAACATTTTACAAAACATATTGTAATTTAATATTAAAACTTGAAGGAGAAAATAGAATTCTATTTATAGAAATTTATAAATTTGATCGAAATTATTCCCGCCTCTGAAGTGTAACATGCTCAGAATGGAAGCATTAAATTTTTGCCAAGTGTTACAAACTACTCCCCTAAAATCCCATAAAATTTTTAAAACTAAATTTAATTCAGCTTATAGTAAATACTAAATGAGCACATTTAACTTTTTATTATATAATCAGCAGGTGTTCATTACAGAAAACCAGGAAATACAAATAAGCAGTAAGTGTATTTATACTAAGCCTCGTTTTTCTCATTTGTAAACTCAGGATAATCATATGTATACTACTGGGTTCTTGGAATTAAATAAGATAGATAGGTAAATATGTGGTAGATAGATAGACGGACAAAAAGCCCAGAATCCCACTGCCGCTTATCTGATGAAAGTCAGGAACAGAGTCAGTTTATAATAATTTCTGGGATTTTACCAATAAGCTATAATACCATACTTTTTGTTTCAATCCAACTGCTTATCCAAGTTTATTTAAACAGGAAAAAAAAATCAAGCACCAACTAAGCTCATGGATAAATAAAACTTAGAAGATTGATGTCACTTTCTCTTAAATAAAAAGTGCATTTCTGCAATTCTTCTCTGTTGATCTTCCCAAATAAAAGTTACTTGAGATCTTAATTAAGTTCAAGCCTAAGGATGAATATTATTAATTTATTATTTCTTAAATCACAGCATCTCAATTTAAGGAGCCATGTCAAAGGCCGTCCTTTGAGTCCCTTCCCCACTATGTTACTGCCTCATATACCTGCTCTGTTGTACCTCTCTCTCTTAGTCTGTTTATCTAAAATTAGAAGAAGCAAGGCACTTAATGGTTACAGACTCCTCTCCAGGAAGAACAGGAATGACTTTTAATATTAGATCATACTGTCCTATGCTCTTTCTTCCAGAAGTGGAGTGGAG
The DNA here is from genome assembly GCF_949752795.1 of Hyperoodon ampullatus. Classification (NCBI taxonomy): domain Eukaryota; kingdom Metazoa; phylum Chordata; class Mammalia; order Artiodactyla; family Ziphiidae; genus Hyperoodon; species Hyperoodon ampullatus. The sequence goes on along the minus strand of NC_136925.1, from coordinate 2,448,404 downwards.
GTCTGCCACTTACAGGAGAAGAAAGAACAGAGAAGATGGAAGACTAAAGTTTCAAACCTTAATAACTATGAGAATTTGAGTAATGTATTTATCTTAAGCAAGGATTTCTTTATAATAAAGTAAGAAAAATAAAATATACATTTCTGGCTTATTACAGGGATTAAATGAAAGCATATGTGAAAGTTTTAAGATTCCAGACACACATTACTTTGCATTAATCCGAAGAGATTAGTTTGCACGTTAAAGTTAGTCAATTGCTCATAAGCCCTTTCTTGTAATCAATATTATTGAGGTATAATTTAAATATAAAACAGAGAGAGAGAGATGATAGATAGATAGATAGTCTGGTGAGTTTTGATAAATGTATGCATCTGCAAAACAAATATTAGACTACAATCAAGATACAGAACAGTTCCACCCCACTCCCACCCACAAAGTGTCCCAGTGCCTCATCACAGACAGTCAGCCACACCAGTCCCAGCATCAGGCCACCACTGCTCTGCTTCTCTCTCTCTCTCTAGATTAGATTTGTTTCTTCTACATTGTCACATGAACGAGTACGCACTCTTTTGTGTTTGGCTTCTTTTGCTTAGTATAATGCCTTTGAGATTCATCTATGATGTTGTGTCCATCAGTAGTTTCTTCTTTTTTATTGATGAATAATCTTCCATCATAAGATACACTACAACTCGTTCATCCTTTCACCCGTTTCTGAGACGTACTTCCCAGTATGGAGTTATTATGAATAAAGATGCTATTAACATTTATTTAAAGTTGTGTGTGCACATATAATTTCAATTCCCTAAAAGTAAATATTGAGTAGAATTGCTGAGTTTATGTTGAATACATCCTTAATGGTGTAAGGAACAGCCAAACTATTTTCCAAAATGGCTGTTCCATTTTGTATCCCCACTGGCAGTGGGGGGGATCCCCACCACTGCGCCACCAGGGAAGCCCTAATGTAATTATTATTATGGTTGTATTTAAGTCCACTATCTTACTATTTTTTATATTTCTTTTGTTTTTCCTTTTATTCCTTTTTTAGAATTTAATTTATTAATTATTTGATTTTATCTTCCCTAGTGCATTACAAGTTACACTTCTTGGTTTTATTTTGTATTGATTGTTTTGTGGTTTACAATATGTACCTTTAATTTATAACAGTCCATCTTCAAGTGATATCATATTGCTTCACATAAAATGTAAGAACGACATAATGTAGAACAGTATACTTCCACTTTCTTAACTTCTGTCCTTTGTGCTATTGTCACCATACATTTTACTTCTATGTATGTTAAAAAGCTCACAATAGGGCTTCCCTGGTGGCGCAGTGGTTGGGAGTCTGCCTGCCGATGCAGGGGACACGGGTTCGTGCCCTGGACCGGGAAGATCCCACATGCTGAGGAGCGGCTGGGCCCGTGAGCCATGGCCACTGAGCTTGCGCATCCGGAGCCTGTGCTCCACAGCAGGAGAGGCCACAACAGTGAGAGGCCCGCGTGCCACAAAAAAAAAAAAAAAAAAAAAAAAGCTCACAATACATAGTTATAAATTTTTATTAAACAGTCAATTTATGAGTAAATTCTAAATTTATGACTAAATTCTAAAGAAATGTTTTAAATTGGAAAAATACCTGTCCTATTAGTCACATATTTAATATTTCTAGCACTCTTCATTCCTTTATGTAGATGCAAGTTTCCATCTGGTATCCTTTCCTTCCATCTGAAGAACTTCCTATAACATTTCTTGTAGTGCAGATGTGCTGGCAATAAAAGCTACCAGCTTCAGTGTGTCTGAAAAATTCCATCTCCATGTTTAAAGGATATCTTCATTGGATTTTTTTTTCCATGCTAGAGATGTTTTCCCATCATCTTCTGAAAATAAAGCCTGAGGTCATCCTTTTTCCTCTTGTGTCTTTGATAGCTTCTAATTTCTTCTCTTTATCACTAGTTTTCAGCAATTTGACTATGATGCGGTTTGGCATGTTTTTCTTTGTGATCATCTGGCTTCAGATTCTTCACACTTTTTCTTTCAGATTTCAACTCCTGGGATCTAAATATTCTTTGTTACTTTTTTCAGTCTTTTTCCTTCCATGTGCTTCATTTTGGATTAGATCGTTTCTGTTTTGATGGGTTCTTCTGTAGTTTCTAACAATCTATGAATCTCATAAATTTCTCATTTCAGATACTGTATTTTTTCACATTTAAGTCTTTCATTCCATTTTTGTCTTCTATATCTTTTCTATTTCTCTTCCCATTATGTTCATGTTTTGAATTAAATTTTTGAACTATTTACAAGACCCATTTAGAAGTCCTTGTCTGCTAATTCTATCATTTCTATGACTCCTGGTTTTATTTCTATTGAATGATTATTTTCCTGGTTATGAATTACTCTATTCTAGTTCTTGCCACATATAGCAGTTTTTGATTGGATGCTGGACATTGTGAGTAATGACAACGAGTATCTGGATTTAGTTGTCTTTTTTTTTTTTTGACAGTATTGAGATTTATTTTAGCAAGCAATTTAGTTATTTTTGGATTACTTCATCCTTTAATACTTGTTTTTATTCCCTGTTAGAGTGGGTCGGGAGTAATCTTTATTCTAGAAGTAGTTTATTCCTACTGTAAAGGTATAACCTTTCTAAGTTGTCTATGATGTGTGTAATCAACAAAGACTCTCCACTCTGTCTAAATATAGCTCAAAAGCTCCCTGTTCTGTGTTCAGCTTACAGCTCTCTGGTTCTTTGCCCTACCTTGTAGAATTTCACCAAATACATGCACATATTAAGATTCAGCAAAGGCTCAAATGAACCCCTATGCAGATTGTATTTTTGTTGTTGTTGTTTTACTTAGCTCAATCCTTTTCAGAACTCCACTTTACAACTTCCAGCTAACACGAACTCATTGAATTCTGATATGAGTATCTTAAACTCATTAAGAATAACCTGCTCTGTTGGAGATAGAAGAGAGCTCTCTCATACCACATTCCAAAATGTGCTTGGAAGCAGAAAGCCAGGGTGGTTGTGTGGTGGATTAATTTCATTTGCCTCTCTCATCTCAGGAAACAGAGTCTTACACTGCCTGTGGCTCAATGTTTGATGACACTGGTTTCATACATTTTACTCTGTCTTCCACTGTTTATGTCATGAAAATAAGTTTGTTTTCTTTCAGGCAATCATGTTCGGAAACAAAGTCTAACAATCTATTTTGACTGATTTGTTACTGACTCAACATAATGATATAATAGTAATAATAATAATATACTTATAAGGGGGTGCCTTCAAGATGGTGGAGGAGTAAGACATGGAGATCACCTTCCTCCCCAAAAATATATGAAGACTACATCTACATGTGGAACAGCTCCTACAGAATACCTACTGAATGCTGGCAGAAGACCTCAGACTTCTCAAAAGGCAAGAAACTCCCCACGTACTTTGGTAGGGCAAAAGAAAAAAGATAAAACAGAGACAAAAGAATAGGGATGGGACCTGCACCTTGGGGAGGGAGCTGTGAAGGAGGAAAGGTTTCCACACACTAGGAAGCCCCTTCACTGGCAGCGACAGGGGGTGGGCAGGGGGGGAAGCTTCGGGCCCACAGAGGAGAGTGCAGCCACAGGGGTGCAGAGAGCAAAGCGGAGAGATTCCCACACAGAGGATCGGTGCCAACCAGCACTCACCAGCCTGAGAGGCTTGTCTGCCCACCTGAGGGGGTGGGCGGGGATTGGGAGCTGACGCTCGGGCTTCGGAGGTCAGATGCCAGGGAGAGGACTGGGGTTGGCTGTGTGAACACTGACTGAAGGGGGTTAGTGAACCACAGCTAGCCAGGAGGGAGTCCGGGAAAAAGTGTGGACCTGCCTAAGAGGCAAGAGACCATTGTTTCAGGGTGCACGAGTAGAGGGGATTCAGAGTACTGCCTAAATGAGTGCCACAGATGGGAGCGAGTCACAGCTATCAGTGCGGACCCCAGAGACAGGCATGAAATGCTAAGGCTGCTACTACAGCCACCAAGAAGGCTGTGTGCAAGCACAGGTCACTATCCACACCTCCCCTCCCAGGAGCCTGGGCAGCCCACCACTGCCAGGGTCCCGGGATCAAGGGACAACTTCCCCAGGAGAACACAGCGCACCTCAGGCTGGTGCAACATCACGCTGGCAACTGTCACTGCAAGCTCACCCCGCATTCTGTACCCCTCCCTCCCCCCAGCCTGAGTGAGCCAGAGCCCCCTAATCAGCTGCTACTTTAACCCCACCCTGTCTGAGTGAAGAACAGATGCCCTCAGGAGACCTACACGCAGAGGTGGGTCCGAATCCAAAGCTGAAGCCCAGGAGCTGTGCGAACAGGGAAGAGAAAGGGAAATCTCTCCTAGCAGCCTCAGGAGCAGTGGATTAAATCTTCACAATCAACTCGATGTACCCTGCATCTGTGGAATACCTGAAGAGACAACGAATCATCCCAAAAGTGAGGCGGTGGACTTTGGGAGCAACTGTTGACTTCGGGTTTGCTTTCTGTATCTAATTTGTTTCTGGTTTTAAGTTTACCTTAGTTTAGTATTTAGAGCTTATTATCATTGGTAGGTTTGTTTATTGATCTGGTTGTTCACTTCCTTTAAAAATTTTTTTATATAAATTTTTTTTTTCCTTTTTCTCTTTTTCTGAGTGTGTATGTGTATGCTTCTTTGTGTGATTTTCTCTGTATAACTTTGTTTTGGCCATTTGTCCTAGGGTTTTGACTGTTCTTTTTTTTTATTTTCTTTTTTTTAGTATAATTTTTAGCACTTGTTATCATTGGAGGATTTGTTCTTTGGTTTTACTGCTCTCTTCCTTCTTTCTCTCTTTCTTCTTTTTTTTTTTTACTTTTTTACTTTTTTATTTTAATGATTTTTTTCTATTTTAATAACTTTATTTTATTTTATTTTTTTATTTTTCTTCCTTTCTTTCCTTTTCTCCCTTTTCTTCTGATCCGTGTGGCTGACAGGGTCTTGGTGCTCCAGCCAGGTATCAGACCAGAGCCTCTGAGGTGGGAGAGCTGAGTTCAGGACGTTGGTACACCAGAGACCTACCAGCCCCATGTAATGTCAAACAGCAAAAGCTCTCCCAGAGATCTTCATCTCAACGCTAAGACACAGCTCCACTCAACAACCAGCAAGCTACAGTGCTGGACACTCTACGCCAAACAACTAGCAAGAAAGGAACACAAAACTACTCATTAGCAGAGAGGCTGCCTAAAATCATACTAAGCTCACAAATAGCCCAAAACACACCACCAGACATGGTCCTGCCCACCAGAAAGAAAAGATTCAGCCTCATCCACCAGAACACAGGCACCAGCCCCCTCCACCAGGAAGCCTACACAACCCACTGAAGCAACCTTACAAACAGGGAGAAGACACCAAAAAAACAATTGTGAACTATCAACCGGCAGCCTGCAAAATGTAGACCTCAACACAGTAAGTTAAGCAAAATGAGAAGACAAAGAAATATACAGCAGATGAAGGAGCAAGGTAAAAACCCACCAGACCAAACAAATGAACAGGAAATAGGCAGTCTACCTGAAAAAGAATTCATAGTAATGATAGTAAAGATGATCCAAAATCTTGGAAATAGAATGGAGAAAATACAAGAAACATTTAACAAGGACCTACAAGAATGAAAAAGTAAACAAACAATAATGGACAACACAGTAAATGAAATTTAAAATTCTCTGGAAGGAATCAATAGAAGAATAACTGAGGCAGAAAAACGGATAAGTGACGTGGAAGATAAAATAGTGGAAATAACTACCAGAGAGCACAATAAAGAAAAAAGAATGAAAAGAATTGAGGACAATCTCAGAGACCTCTGGGACAACATTAAATGCACCAACATTTGAATTATAGGGGTCCCAGAAGAAGAAGAGGGAAAAAAGAGGGACTGAGAAGATATTTGAAGAGATTATGGTTGAAAACTTCCCTAATATGGGTAAGGAAATAGTCAATCAAGTCCAGGAAGCACAGAGAGTCCCATACAGGATAAATCAAAGTAGAAACATGCCAAGACACATATTAAGCAAACTATCAAAAATTAAACACAAAGAGAAAATATTAAAAGCAGCAAGGGAAAAGCAACAATTAACATACAAGGGAATCCCCATAAGGTTAACAGCTGATCTTTCAGCAGAAACTCTGCAAGCCAGAAGGGAGTGGGAGGACATATTTAAAGTGATGAAAGAGAAAAACCTACAACTAGCATTACTCTACCCAGCAAGGAACTCATTCAGATTCAACAGAGAACTTAAAACCTTTACAGACAAGCAAAAGCTAAGAGAATTCAGCACCACCAAACCACCTCTACAACAAATGCTAAAGGAACTTCTCTAGGCAAGAAACACAAGAGAAGAAAAAGATCTACAATAACAAACCCAAAACAATTAAGCAAATGGTAATAGGAATATACATATTGATAATTACCTTAAATGTAAATGGATTAAATGCTCCAGCCAAAAGACATAGATTGGCTGAATGGATGCAAAAATAAGACCTGTATATATGCTGTCTACAAGAGACCCATTTCAGACATAGGGAAACATACAGACGGAAAGTGAGGGGATGGAAAAACATATTCCATGCAAATGGAAGTCAAAAGAAAGCTGGAGTAGCAATTCTCATATCACACAAAACAGATTTTAAAATAAAGACTATTACAAGAGACAAAGGAGGACACTACATACTAATCAAGGGATCAATCCACGAAGAAGATATAACAACTGTAAATATCTATGCACACAGCATAGAAGCACCTCAATACATAAGGCAAATACTAACAGCCATAAAAGGGGAAATCAACAGTAAAACAATCATAGTAGGGGAGTTTAACATCCCATGTTCACCAATGGACAGGTCATCCAAAATGAAAATAAATAAGGAAACAGAAGGCTTAAATGATACATTAAACAAGATGGACTTAATTGATATTTATAGGACATTCCATCCAAAACCAACAGAATACACTTTGTTCTCAAGTCCTCATGGAACATTCTGCAGGATAGATCATATCTTGGGTCACACATCAAGCCTTGGTAAATTTAAGAAAACTGAAATCGTATCAAGTATCTTTTCCAACCGCAACGCTATGAGACGAGGTATCAATTACAGGAAAAAGTCTATAAAAAATACAAACAGATGGAGGCTAAACAATACACTATTAAAAAACCAAGAGGTCACTGAAGAAATCAAAGAGGAAATCAAAAAAGACCTAGAAACAGATGACAATGAAAACACGACGACCCAAAACCTATGGGATGCAGAAAAAGCATTGTAAGATGGAAGTTTAGAGCAATATAATCCTACCTCAAGAAACAAGAAAAATCTCAAATAAACAGCCTAATCTTACACCTAAAGCAATTAGAGAAAGAAGAACAAAAAAAACCCGAAGTTAGCAGAAGGAAAGAAATAATAAAGATCAGATCAGAAATAAATGAAAAAGAAATAAAGGAAACAATAGCAAAGATCAATAAAACTAAAAATTGGTTCTTTGAGAAGTTAACAAAATTGATAAACTATTAGCCAGATTCATCAAGAAAGAAAAGAAGACTCCAATCAATAGAATTACAAATAAAAAAGGAGAAGTAACAACTGACACTGCAGAAATACAAAGGATCATGAGATTACTACAAGCAACTACATGTCCATAAAATGGACAACCTGGAAGAAATGGACAAATTCTTAGAAAAGCATAACCTTCTGAGACTGAACCAGGAAGAAATAGATAATATAAACAGACCAATCACAAGCACTGAAATTGAGGCTGTGATTAAAAATCTTCCAAAAAACAAAAGCCCAGGACCAGATGGCTTCACAGGCAAATTCTATCAAACATCTAGAGAAGAGCTAACACCTATCCTTTGCAAACTCTTCCAAAATATAGCAGAGGGAGGAACACTCTCAAACTCATTCTACGAGGCCACCACCACCCTGATACCAAAACCAGACAAAGATGTCACAAAGAAAGAAAACTACAGGCCAATATCACTGATGAACATAGATGCAAATATCCCCAACAAAATACTAGCAAACAGATTCCAACAGCACATTAAAAGGATCATACACCATGATCAAGTGGGGTTTATCCCAGGAATGCAAGGATTCTTCAATATATGCAAATCAATCAATGAGATAAACCATATTAACAAGTTGAAGGATAAAAACCACAGGATCATCTCAATAGATTCAGAAAAAGCTTTCGACAAAATTCAACACCCATGGGCTTCCCTGGTGGTGCAGTGGTTGAGAGTCTGCCTGCCGATGCAGGGGACATGGGTTCACGCCCCGGTCTGGGAAGATCCCACATGCCACAGAGCAGCGGGGCCTGTGAGCCATGGCCGCTGAGCCTGCGCATCTGGAGCCTGTGCTCCACAATGGGAGAGGCCACAACAGTGAGAGGCCTGCGTACCAAAAAAAAAAAAAAAAAATTCAACACCCATTTATGATAAACACCCTCCAGAAAGCAGGCATAGAGGGAACTTACCTCAACATAATAAAGGCCATATATGACAAACCCACAGCCAACGTCGCTCTCAATGGTGAAAAACTGAAACCATTCCCATTAAGATCAGGAAATCTTAGCCCATTCTCAGTACCGTTATTCGACATAGTTTTAGAATTCTTAGCCACAGCAATCAGAGAAGAAAAAGAAATAAAAGGAATCCAAATAGGAAAAGAAGTAAAACTGTCACTGTTTGCACATGACATGATACCATACATAGAGAATCCTAAAGATGCTACCAGAAAACTACTAGAGCTAATCAATGAATTTGGTATAAGTAGCAGGATACAAAATGAATGCACATAAATCTCTTGCATTCTTATACACTAATGATGAAACATCTGAAAGAGAAACTAAGGAAACACTCCCATTTACCATTGCAACAAAAAGAATAAAATACCTAAGAATAAACCTACCTAAGGAGACAAAAGACCTGTATGCAGAAAATTATAAGACACTCATGAAATAAATTAAAGATGATACAAACAGATGGAGAGATATACCATGTTCTTGGATTGGAAGAATCAACATTGTGAAAATGACTACACTACCCAAAGCAATCTACAGATTCAATGTAATCCCTATCAAACTACCAATGGCATTTTTCACAGAACTAGAACCAAAAATTTCACAATCTCTATGGAAACACAAAAGTCCCCGAATAGCCAAAGTAATTTTGAGAAAGAAAAATGGAGCTGTAGGAATCAGGCTCTGGGACTTCAGACAATACTACAAAGCAACAGTAATCAAGACAGTATGGTACTGGTCCCAAAACAGAAATATAGATAAATGGAACAGGATAGAAAGCCCAGAGATAAACCCATGGACATATGGTCACCTTATCTTTGATAGAGGAGGCAGGAATGTACAGTGGAGAAAGGAAAGCCTCTTCACTAAGTGGTGCTTGGAAAACTGGACAGCTACATGTAAAGGAATGAAATTAGAACACTCCCTAACACCATACACAAAAATAAACTCAAAATGGATTAAAGACCTAAAGGTAAGGCCAGACACTATAAAACTCTTAGAGGAAAACATAAGCAGAACACTCCATGACATAAATCACAGCAAGATCCTTTTTGACCCACCTCCTAGAGAAATGGAAATAAAAACAAAAATAAACAAATGGGACTTAATGAAACCTAAAAGCTTTTTGCACAGCAAAGGAAACCCTAAACTAGACTAAAAGACAACCCTCAGAATGGGAGAAAATATTTGCAAACGAAGCAACTGACAAAGGATTAATCTCCAAAATATTAAAACAGCTCATGCAGCTCAATATCAAAAAAACAAACAACCCAATCCAAAAATGGGCAGAAGACCTAAACAAACATTTCTCCAAAGAAGATATACAGATTGTCAACAAACACATGAAAAGACGCTCAACGTCACTATTCAGTAGAGAAATGCAAATCAAAACTACAATGAGGTATCACCTCACACCATTCAGAATGGCCATCTTCAAATAATCTACAAACAATAAGTGCTGGAGAGGGTGTGGAGAAAAGGGAACCCTTTCCACTGTTGGTGGGAATGTAAATTGATACAGCCACCATGGAGAACAGGATGGAGGTTCCTCAAAAAACTAAAAACAGAACCACCATACGACCCAGCAATCCCACTACTGGGCATATACCCTGAGAAAACCATAATTCAAAGAGTCATGTACCACAATGTTCATTGCAGCTCTATTTACAATAGCCAGGACATGGAAGCAACCTAAGTCTCCATCGACAGATGGATGGATAAAGAAGATGTGGCACATATATACAATGGAATATTACTCAGCCATAAAAAGAAATGAAATTGAGTTAGTTGTAGTGAGGTGAATGGACCTAGAGTGTGTCATACAGAGTGAAGTAAGTCAGAAAGAGAAAAACAAATACCGTATGATAACACATATATATGGAATCTTAAAAAAAATGGTTCTGAAGAATCTAGGGACAGGAAAGGATAAAGATGCAGACATAGAGAATGGACTTGAGGACATGGGGAGGGGGAAGGGTAAGCTGGGAAGAAGTGAGAGAGTGGCATGGACATATATATACTACTGAATGTAAACTTGATAGCTAGTGGGAAGCAGCCGCATAGCACAGGGAGATCAGCTCGGTGCTTTGTGACCACCTAGAGGGGTGGGATAGGGAGGGTGGGAGGGAGACGCAAGAGGGAGGAGATATGGGGATGTATGTATATGTATAGCTGATTCACTTTGTTATACAGCAGAAAATAACACACCACTGTAAAGCAATTATACTCTAATAAAGATGTTAAAAAATAAATAATATACTTATAATAAGTGCCTTTTTAAAATATCCCATTTGTATATCATAAAAATACTACAAAGAAGGCATTATCAACACCATTTTATGTATGTGAGAAATGGACTTGAAGGAATGAAATACCTTGATGAAAATCACCCAACTAGAAAGTGACAAATTTGAACTCAATCAAATCCACACTGGCCTTATTCCACAGCTTCAGTTGTTAGGAATGTTACTTTCCTGCCCTTTAACTGACTTGGTGCTGTGATCAATAGGCTTTTCTTACTTTTTCATATCATCATGGAGATCACACAGCTTAGTTCAATTTAAATTTATAGATTTCATGATTAACTTCCTGAAATGGGAAACACCTAAAGGTAGCAGAGAAGTGGGCTGCAGAGAGAGAAACAGGGAGTATCAATCACTGTTACATAAAAATCCTGGGGAGAAGACGGGTCCTAACTTTGGACTGGGAGAAGCAATACTCTCAGTCGTAAGCTACTTAAGTGGCACTTATAAAAATAACAATAAATGTCTATGGAAAGAATCATGAAGCCTACAAAAACTACTTAAACATCTGGAGCAAAGCTCCATTTCTCTATCTCAAGAAAAGCTCTATCTCAAGACAACATTTCAGTCTAAAAATGTATGGAGACTTTGGGCATAGAACAAGAAAGAAATATCAGCAATTCTAGGTCTGATTTTTTGAATGAAGTCTGCTATGTGAAGCTATTTAGTCACAAGAGGTCAGCTGATGCTGAAACAATCAATGCAATTGTTATTATCAATGGGTGACTAGAGTTTGACAACAGTAACATGACATCCTAGGAGCATAAAAATCCATTCACTACGGAAGTGGGAGTTGACACATATAAACAAAATGTGCTGTTTTTTAGATTATTCCACTATTCTCCCAACTGTATAAACAATCACCTGCAATTGCAGACTCAAAACCTTTTATCCTTAATGACAACGTCTGAAGCAGAAACGACACAAGAAGACTTTCAGAAGATGCGTTAGCAGGAGATGTAAAGCCAAAGACAGCATAAGGGGAAGGTTTGAACTCTCCAACTAAATCAGTAATGTAACGCATGCTTACCATTGACCTGGGACTTAAAACTGCTATTTTCTTTTTGGACTGGATTTCCCACAAGACGGCATTTTTAAATAACCTCCCTATTAGTACGTGATAAACTTATAATCATAAGCTACCATTAACTAACCTTGGAAGGTAAAGCAGCCTTTTGGTCTTTTCCAAAACTCTGTAAGATGAGCTTAAATAACATATTCTTTCTATATCCAATACTTCAGATTCATCTGAAGGAGGAGAGATGGATATATAAATAACAAAAAAATCAAAGATAAACTTAAAATTGCAGAAGGGTACATTTTCCCTTTCTTAAAGTCATCTTCGTAAGTTTTGATGCACTAATATATTCTTGGTAAAATACTCCTGAAACCATTCTACAGTATAATGAGAATACAACTTCTAAGTACAAAGTTAGTGCCTTTCTTCTAATTTTCATAATAGAGAAGCCAGTTCATTAATCTCTGTAGTATCTCAGATATATAAGCAGGAGCACAAAACGATCAATCTTATATAATCATATATAACTGAATCATGTAACTTTCTCTTATGACTTTTCTTAATTTCATATTACTTCATGTTTTCATCTTATATTGAAAATGCATTCTGTATCGCACATAGGAGACAACAAAGATTATCTCCATTCACTGTGATATTTGCCTAGGGCCAAATTTTTGAATTGGGGACTGGTATTTCTCCGCATTTAAATGTTTTCCATGTTTCTCTCTCACATCCTTAGATATCTCCATTAAGAAAAATAGTACTTTACAGGTATCATAGGCCAGTAAGAAAAATTTTGTCATCATTAAAAGTGACCCATGTACTAAGAAAGATAGATAAGAAAAAAGTTCACTGTTTCCATGACACCCAAGGAAAGAAGTGTATCTGATGTCTCCTGCAGAAAACGAGAACTTTTACTTTAGAGACAGTGACATCTACAACTCCTAGAACTGACACCTGGGTGGTTTTTCTTTCTATGCCACTGGCTCGCTGTGTCCCTTCAGGACAGTCATTGTAGCTCTTCATTTAAATGAAAGCATGGTTAATCGTGACACATTCTACATCTGAGACTATTAACTGTTCACTTTGTTAAACTGAATGGCCTGATTGAAAACTGCTCATAGAACAGTTTATCAACCTTATTTTGAAGTTTGAAATAAGCAGACATGATGGAGGCAACAAACAATATTTTAAATTAGAGTCGTGAGACAGTGAAATTCCATTTCCAGTCAGCTTTTCATCATAATATATAGATGCTAAATGTAACTTCCTTGGGGGTACAATTCAGTTGCTACTGCCATATATTCATGGAGGCAATTCTCTTCTAGGCTCTTAGGTGAGAATGCCATCATTAATGCCTGCATCCTGCCTTACAATATAATAGCTGCCCGCAGACCTACTCGGTACGTTCCCTCAAAAAGGGGAATACTCAAAATGGGAATAGTTTCAAAATTTGGCTCCCTGTGGTAGTAGATACTCTATTTCTCCTAGTTTCTAGAGGCTGCTCTAAAAGATTTATCAACCACAAAGTCAGGGGGAAATAAATGGATAATTTATAGCTAAAGGTAGACAAAATAAGGTAATTTCCAACCCTACCTAGAAGGGATCCCTTCAGGATCCCTGAGACACTGGCGTGCGTTCTTGAACTATTTAATCAATAGCGATTGATAAGAGGCCAGGGCAGAAATTCAGGCAAGCCTTTATTGGGGTCCCTGCTGCAGCACAAGGGAGCAAAAACAAGTAACAAGTTCCTTTGCTCACTCCCTGAGGGGGCGGGGTGAGCTGGTCCCTTAAATGGGGTGAGGGTGGGGCGGGCCCAGGGGTCGGGCTGGAGGCATGGCTTGGGTGTTTTGCCCACCCCCTTGGTGGTGATGTGTGCAGGGGCCATGCACAGTACCTGCTTTGGCTCCTGTCACTTCAGAAGTAGCAGTTGGGTTTTTGGTCTTTTTGTATCTTGTCCATAATTTGCCCCAACTGCAAATGCACACAATTATTTTTAGTCCCTTTTTAATTTCTTTGTATTCTATTGCTCAAGGAGACGTTTATTCAGGTGTAAGCACTGCTGCAAAGGGTCCCAGGTCCCACCCTGTCTCTTTCATCCTGCCTCACACCTTACAGGTGAAGAGCCTCAACTCAGGTGATGGAGTGACTCCCTGAACTAATTAGTGGATACAAATACACCGACTCCCACATGCTTAGGCTCCCCACTAAAAAAACCCCACTATCTCCTTTTCTTGGAAGCAACAGGAGATTCCTCAAAAACAACAGCAACAAAAGAGGTGTTGTTCAGGAAAAAGTCTTTTCTAATGACTCTAAAGTACCATGTGAGTTCCACAACCTTCCGTTTGGCCCTGCATGTCTGTTTGAGCTAGTCTATTAAACGTATAATAGGAAACAATTTAACTGAAAGGAAACAAAGATTAAGACTTGCTGCCATAATGCATCACCACCATGGATTGTTTGGACACATAAATATTTGCAGTCAAGGAGTCTCACCTGCAATCAAAAACAGGTATCAGATCAAATGGCTTCATTTTAGCAATATTAACCAAGAGAGCTTCCATTTATCTTAATCATCTATTTAGGGCCATAACACACATACCGAAAAAAGGAAATTCCACTTATGAAAAGGTGGCTTATAGGAGAAAAATGTACTTTAATGTCTCACTGACCTAAAAGTATCAATGGAAATAACTGAAGAAAAGATTTAAAAATTCTATGGTAAGCATAAGGAAATCATGCCACTTGAGTAGTTGAAGTCAGCTTTAACTGCTAGGATTTAGTATTAGGAAATTTCTCTTAAGAAAAATGATATCTCATCTGGTAATTTCCAATTTCAATTAAAATACTACAGCTGGAAAAATATACATATTGGAATTCATAAAATTCCCATGAAAACAAGAGAGGAAGTCTTCTCCTTGCTTGAAGTAAATGTGGAAAAGACATTAGGTACTGTCATAGTCTAAACTGAAGCCTGATATCTTTACCCTATTATTAATGTGGAAATAGTGACTTAACAGGTAAAAAAAAATTGCACAAGAGCAGTCTTCAGCTTGTAAAATACTAGCAGCTAAGCATCCAAAAAAAGCATTAAAAAATAAAAAGCAATATTAGTGCTACTAAATAGGTGACATTTACATAATCCTTCTTTACAAATCTGAAAGAGGAAGGTATTGTTTAAAACAAGTATCAAAAGAAATTAAATCTCTTTAAACAATAAGAATTTGTTGATAAGTAAGATAAAGTAACCAGGCCTATGGTCATGTACCCATAAACTTTGTGGAATACATTTTTTATTAATACACTAGGGAAACTCGGATGAAAAAGCTATTAATTATTTTCTTGATAATTCCTTTTTTTTTTTTTTTACTATATATCTCCCAGGAGTGTAGGGAAAAATTATTTTTTAACCTGTATAAAAATATCTTGAATTCTTTGAAGAGGATACCACAAAGGAAAGATTAGTAGCTTATGAATATGTGAATATTAACCAATAAACCTTGTCATGAACATCCCCAAACAGGGAAAGAAATAGGAGAAGAAAACCACATATCTTGGATGACCTCTTTACCAAACCTCAGAGAGAGAATGGAAGGAAAAAAAAGAAGAGAAAAACTTACAAAAATTGAGTCATGGAGCTGACTTTCAATTGTAAGGATTTTTTTTTCTTTCCTCTAGTAAAAACAATTTATTCAGATTTTATACAAATGCCTTATAAATAAGACTACTTAATTCAACTTTTGCATATTCTTATCATATCCCTTATTCTACTGCTGTCCTCTCAGTCACCAAGCTATGGATTAGCTTTGATAACTTTCAATTTTGTGTTTAATTTGGCTGAACTCTTTTAATCTGATTTCCATTTTGGTAAAAGAAAGTATAAATACAATTTTATTTTCCCTCTTCTCCATGACAACGTATCTCATCATGTTGGTTGCAAAACTGTTAAACAGGAGCACCCCTGATTTGAAGGGTGGGCTTGGAGGAGATAACCATTTAGTAATGTCTCATGGTAGGAATTATGGTGTTTATGTTATCACCTAATTATCAATCTCTTCCACTAGGCTGGGTATTCTAGAAGGAAACTCATCTAACCACTTTGTAGTCTATAGCTGGTAGGTATTCATGAGCTGTTTGTTGAGTGCCTTTCTTTTTTAAATTTTCCAAAGACAACATACCTAGTATGGCTCCGATTATTTGACTGTAAAGAATCATGTGTGTTCCAAAGCACTCACCAGCTGCCTAGCTTTTCCCAGCCATTCTTTTCTATCACGTGCCATTTGTGATGAATTGGTAGCTGACACACCTGTTTGATTGTCAAGACTTGACTATACTCTACCAACCTACTCAACCAAACCATTTTGGTGCATCTCATTTTTGTTGCAAGGAATACCCTAAAAGACTTCCTCATCCAGGAAGAAGTTGTTGGAAATACCTGCTGTGAGAATTCCTCCTGAGAAAGCAGAATCAGCATTTCTGTAAGGAGCTTAGAGTTTCAAGGCACCAAACACAGTAGTAGAGAAATTATCTCTTCTAATAGTTTGCAGACTGGTAAGGAGAAGCAAGATATCCCAACAGGAAGGAAGCCAAGAGACCTGGGGCTGAACTGGCTAAGAGGACACGCAAAAGTAAAATCAGATTTTGCTGGTTCCAGAAGCCCCTTGTCAGCAGCTGTCTGTTACATTTTCTGTTCCAATCATATTCACAATGTCTGGGCAGAATAAGACCCTTCCGCTAACCTCCTCTTAAGGGTAAAATTACATGAGTCTTTCTGTGTCTCAGAAAATTACTTATTTCTAGATGTATCCAGTAAACGCAGGGTAAGTGTATATGGTGTTCTGCATAGGATTGCCTTTTTTACTGACTAATTGAGATGGTCATTTTTTAGAAAAATAAATTTGACTTTGAAACAAATGCTTTCAGTAAAGGGAACATGGGATGCTTAATAATCACATAATTGAAGATGGCTCTGCTACAGAGGTGATGAAATCATGTAAGCAAACAATTAAGGGCTAAATCTGTGTTTCCAAGGTTGAGTCAAATCACGGACCTATCATGACTTTACTATGTCAGAGAAATCTGTGAAATTGGTGTTTTGGGGTCTGATAGATCTGAGTTTGAATTGAATCAGCCTCTTATGAGTTCTGAGATCCTGAAGATGTTATTTAATCACTATAAACTCACTTTACCCATCTGGAAAAAGGAAATAACACTCATCTCAAAGGGTTGTTATAAAAATTAAAAGAGATTAAAGGAGGAAGCGGGTTTAAATAAAAAGCTATTTGTCAAAAATATATACAGTACGATTTATCTCCCCTTCCTCCCTTCCTTTCTTCCTTCTTTCTTTTCCTCCTCCTTTCCTTGCTTCCCTCCTTCTTTTTCAAAAGCAAAAATCAAAACAAAACTCTGTATGTGGCTAGATGGATTGAGGATCCCGAGGGCTTTAGAGAGTCATAAGTGGTCTGGTTTGCCTAAGGCCTTGGGCCTTGGCTTTGTTGCCTGGGGCATAGAAACAGAGACTGGAGAAGAATATGAAGGTTTGAGTGTATTTGGGTGGGAGGGAAGTAGCACAATACTTCTGAGAACCTCTCTCTCTGTTCCATGTCACTAATGTTCCTGCCCCGCGGATCACTCCCCTCAGCTTACAAACACCCTGTTGTTTCTCATCTTAAAGCAACAACTCTTACTTCCCACACCAGCTCCTACCTATCTCTAAGTTCCCATTTATAGCCAAGCTCTTCCCCTTGATATTTATCTGTACTCTCTCTCTCTCTTTCTCTAATTCACTTCTTCTCCTTCTCTCCTGAATCCACCCTAATCCATCTATCACTCCACTACTCCACTTAAATTGCTCTCACAGAATCACCCGTGACTGTTACTCTGCTGAATCCAGTGGGGAATTCAAATGCTCATCTTGGTCTCCGTCACATTTGACACAGTAGATCACTCCCTCCCCTGAAACCGTGTCTGCTTTGACCTCCAGGACACAGATGCTCCTGGTTTGCTGCCATGGTCAGTAGCTGGTGGCTCTCTCCATCTTCTGATTTGGTTTTTCCTCATCTCCCTGACCTCTTACAGTTGACGCATTCCAGGATCTTGTCTTTGAGCCAGTCTCCTGGACCTGCCATCAGTGATGCCTTTTAGTTTTGGCCCCACGTGCGTGTATAGGCTTATAACTCCAAATCCATGTTTCTGACCTGAGTCCCTGCCCTGAGACCCAGACCTGTATATCCAGATGGCCACTTCTAGCATCTCCACTTGATAGCTAATAGGTATCTCTGACTAAACGTGCCTAAAATTTAACTCCTGATCTACCCCTAAAAACTTGCTTCCCTACAGTGCATCTCATCCCAGGGGATGGTAATTCCTACATTTCAGTTGAGTCCCCCTTGAGTCCTCTCTTTCCCTCACTCCCTACATTTAATCCATGAGCAAGTACTGTTGGCTCCACCTTCGAACTAGACCACTCATCCCCACCTCCACTCACCACACTGGCCCATGCTGCCATCATCTCTCTCTAAGTTTATTTTAATAACCTGCTTTCTAGTTCCATTGCCTCCCTAGAATGTACTGTCCAAAATCCAGAGGGATCCTTTTAAAATACTGTTTTGCTCAAAATCTTTTAGAAACTTCCCATAGCACTTAAAGTCAAAGTCTTTACCGAGGCCCCACGTGATCTGGCCTCACTTTACGTGTGAGCACACACACATACACACATGTGCACATGCATACACACACTTACACGCACATACACCCTGCCCATACTCCCTATCTTCCTTCTTTGCTTTTATTTCTCTTTATCATCACATAATTTTCATTTATTTTGTTTAGTAACTGCCCCCTACTACATACACAAGAGCATAAACTCTGTGAGGACAGGAATGTTTGCTTATACTATTCACTGATATAACCTTTGTGCTTAAAACAGTGCCTGCCACATAGCAGGTGCTCAACAAATATGTATTGAATTAATGAATAAATAAATGAATTTGACGTCATGAGAACTCTACATATTTACATTTCTGATAGACCTGGTCATGCAAGGTAATACCCTCTTATCAGCACATCCCAAATGAAATAAAATAAAACAAAATAAAATAATATTATGGACCAATTAAACTTGTATCATGTCTTAGTTCCTCCAGAAATGTTTCTTGTCAAGGTAAATGAGCCGAGCACCTGATTCCCCCCCAGAGGGGGGAAAACAAAGCAAATACTTGGAGCATGGATATGAACAGAACTGGGTACCCTCGGCTGCCCTGGGAACTCTATCCAAGCCCATTTTCTCCATGGACTCTAACCTAGAATGTCTCAGCCCTCATCCAACCTGTCAGAGCTTCTTTTCCTTCATCCTTTTCCCTAGAATCATTCCCTTTCTCATTTATATGCATGACTTTCTGCAGCTGGCTGGACCACGAACATCACGCTCATTGGATAAAATGACACTAATGACAGCAGCAGTAGAAGCAGCTCATCCAGCACTTAAGCCAAGCACTGTGATAAATATTTTGCACACGTGAGGTCATTCGGTGTTCACAATGGCACCCAGAGGGAGGTACTATCATCTCCCTGATTTTGCAGAGGATACTGATACTTAAACGAGGTAAAATAACTCTTCATCTCAACACAGTGGAGGGCAGAGTTGAACTCTGTTAGGTCCTCCTAACTACCAGCTAACACACAGCACCTTCAAACTTACTAAAAATATTCATTTTCAGGGCACTTTCCTGGAGGCCCTCATTCATCAGGATCTGAGTGGAGCTGGGAACCTGTGTTTTTAACAACAGCTCCACTGTTGTGGAGGCAATTCTTTTTATAAGTCTGTGAAAGACTACACTAATTATCCTACCTCTCGGTCAGGCAGTTTGATAACTGTAAATTGAAAATGACAAAGAGAACGGCTGATTTATGGAGTGCTCCCTGCTGGACTCTCCCCTGCTAATCAGGATAAAAGCCTTTGTCACCCGTACAGTGCTACACAACAGGCTGTCACAGATGTGTGTGTGTCATCGTTGTGTTTAAGTTTCATTTATTTTCTATATTAGCAGCAGTCAGGTAGTTCTTCAGGCACCTGTCACTCCCTCTTATTAGGCCCTTTCTAATGCAATTCTCAGAATTATAACTGAAAAGAAAGAAATGATTCCGAATCAGTTAAGTCTTTCGCAGAAGTCGTTTACATTTTGTGTGCTTTTTGCCACTTTCTCTGAGCAAGCACTTTGTCCTCACCCATCTGTGCATCCAGTGGTGAGGGCATCTAGGGCACCTCCTTCACTCCCAGCCCTGAGCTGTGGATGGTGAAGCATCCAGAAAAGGATGCTGAAAGTCTGTGGCCCCCAGGCTGAAGCAATTTCTTTCCTTACTGTGGAGACAGATAAAGAAATTGGCAAAATACACAGCTAACTGTATGAATACATGGTACTAATTATTTTAAAATATAATTAAAATAATGGTCCCAAAAGAAAGTGATTTCTTACATCAGAAAGACCACAAACTTTTGAGCCAGTGATACTCAGGAGTTGACCCCACTTCTTGTTTGATGAAAACTCAGAATTCTTAATGACAAGGAATGTCAGTGTAATAAAATATATTCATAGAAAACATTCTGAGACCAGTTGCTGGATATGGACAGACTCTAGGGTTAAAATAGGGAATATCACAAAGGAAGAACTCATTGTTCAGCTGCTTCCTCACTTGGGACCCTTCTCATACATTCTGGTAACTTGCATTCTAATCTCTAGGGGAAGAAATCAATTTAAGCTCATTTTGCTCTTTGTCTTCTAGGCGTAAGCTCTGTTTCTGGAAAGCAATCATACATGCTTCCGAGATGAATCATAAAATGTTTCTCCTATTAATAATCATGTGTCTCCACTATTAATTCTACAAACTAACCACACAGCAAACTTTTAGTATGTTCTAATCAAAAATCTTCACACACACACACAATTCATGGTTAAGAGAGGCTGTATTTATTCTCCCCATTATTCTTTCCTTACAAACTACGTATCTTAGTCTCTTGAACAATGGGCTATAAAATGAGGTTCCTTCAGTTCTTATCTTGGCTACCCAATCCCTTGGCCTTGATTTTGTATTTGACAAGCTGCCTACCTGGTCTGTGTCTCAATTCCCATTGGTAAAGTGAGAAAAGCATCACAAACAACTCAGCAGGTAACTGAGAAGAGGTTCCAATAAAGAACTTCAAGGAGTTTTCAACACTCATGTTTGCATGGGTTCTAATGAATGCATAGCACTAGGTCGAGCCCAAGGATTAGATTTCAAAAGAGCAGCAGAGAGTAGGAGGGGTGGGTGGTGACCTCCATCTTTGTAGAGGCCCAATGTGGGTGGAAAGTTTCTTTAGTCTCAAAAACTTTAATGCAAGTACTAGAAATGCTGCTTTGCGTCCAGATCAAGAGAGTCATAATATGAAACTATAGAGAAAGAGAATTCAAAATTAGCAAAGGATTTCTTTAAAATCTGGATACAGTATTATGGTACCACACACAAGTATATAAATATATAATATACATATATATGTATACACATATAAAGTGTAACAGGCATAATGGGAAAAGAAAATGGCACTGAACAAACAAAAACACAGAAAGTGATTCTGAAAAATAAA
Source organism: Hyperoodon ampullatus (assembly GCF_949752795.1). Lineage (NCBI taxonomy): Eukaryota > Metazoa > Chordata > Mammalia > Artiodactyla > Ziphiidae > Hyperoodon > Hyperoodon ampullatus. The sequence continues at coordinate 2,426,923 of NC_136925.1, read as the reverse complement.
GAGTATAATATGAGTATAATCTACTTGATAAAATCAATGTTTAAAAATATGTATTAATAATCATTCGTATTTTGGCTTCCTTCCTTCCTCCATTTAATTCATCCTTACCGGATGCCTACCATTGGCTACCTACTGGTGAAACAACTGTAACATGCAGTCAAGGTCCATGTTATTTGTATATGCTAATGAAAGAAAGAGCTCATTTTAGAATTTTAAAAAATATTTTACAATTTGCTAAAAAAAATCTTAAATAAAAATGTACATAGACAGTTCCTACCCTTGGTTATTGGTATTCTAAATGACAAAAGCACGTTACCAGGCAACACCTTGCTAAAACCCACTTTTAAAAAACTTGTGGTTCTTCTCTTTGAGATAAAGAGTAAAAACCAGGAGGAAATACTAAAGGGGAAAGAAGTGTCAGTCACTGAAAGCCTTTGGTTCAGGGGATGGGGTGGAATGGATGGTGCCATGGGAGTGAGAGGTCCTTCCCGTGAAAGAAGGCAATGAGAATGGCTTCCCGTGATCCACAACGCCTGCAGCAGTGACACCTAGGAAACACACTCACAAAAATAAACATGTAGCATATGGGTTAAGACCATGGATTGTGGAGTCAGACTGCCGGTGTCTGAGTGCTGACTTGGACACTTACATCCCACACGACCTTGTGTCACGCAAAGTGTGTATCTCGGCTCTCTCACCTGTCAAATGGAAATGGCTGTGTCCACTTGTGCTCGATGGGAGAAACAGACACAGTCCTTGACTCCTCCCAATATCCACGCCCCCCACGGCTCCTCTCATCAAAAAGGGCAGCCTCTTTCCCTTCACTATAGGCTGGCCTTCTGACTCTTTTGGCCAACAGAATTCACTGGAAGTGACACTGCATCAGCTCCAAGACCAGGTCTCAAGGGACCTCGATCTCTTCCACTCTCTCCCAAGGCCCTGAATCCCCCTTGCAAACAGGATGCTGCTGGGTGATGAGAAATCACATGGACCAGAAGCAGTGAGTCAGCCCAGTGGTCCCACATGAGACTCCAGAGATAGAACAAAGCTCAGCTGAGATGATCAAAACTCCACCCCCTGACCCCCAGGCTGCCAGAAGACACACTGGCCTTGCCTAGATCAGGACTGCCCACCTGATCCACAGACTAGTGATTAATATTAAATGATATGGATGAAGCCACTAAGCTTTAGGGTGGCTTCTTACACACAGAAAGCTAACTGATACACATCAGACAGGGTCAGTGTGAGGATTAAATACAGTCAAATAATGTCTGGCATATAACAGCCCTATGTAAGTACTTGCTATTGTTATTAAAAGTGATGATTTTCAAAATTGAGACAATTTGCCTAACAACATCTAAATCAAAGCTGGACCTCTCACTGGCTTTGCTGGTGATAGATGGTGGCACAGTGGTTGTGGATATGACATCTACCAGTCAGGCTCCGATCTCTGGAATCTCCTTTTTGTGCAAGTGATTTGCATCAGAGAAGAATGCTTGTCTAAACAGTTTCAAAATCACTGACTAATTGGCTGGGCGGAAGGAAATTAAAAATGTATAAAGGATCAGGAAAGCCAACTATTTGATCATCACTTTTACTCACGAATCTACTCAATAGTCTGGTTAGTGTCTTCCCTCCTATTAATCATATATAAGCAACTTCTCAAAGTGAGCAGTAAACCTGGGAAATAATTTTATGAATATATTTATAATACACTGCAGTCTCATGTTCCTGGTCTCCTCAAGCCAGAAGCATAAAGACAGTCACTGTTTTTGGCCAGAGGTCCATGGTACTTCCTCATGTTTCATAAGCAATGTCATTTTTTTAATAGCCCCTTTTGCTCTGTCACAATTAGCTTCTACTTTGTCTTAAAACTTAATACCAACCTATATGTCGTTTTCAATCCATTACAATGCAGAGAAACTGTCTTATGCATTTGCATGAGATGAATTGTGAATATCCCGCCAAGTTGATTTAATGAAGTTCAATATGACATTCTTATCTTTCCTTTATTAAACTTAGTTATTGGGAATTCCAAGGCCTTCTACAGAGGATCCAAATGCCCTTTGGTAACTGCCACCCACATCTTTTTTAACGATGTTGATACTTTTGGTTAATGTTTTCTTTTGTAACTACAAAAATTCATTGCAGAGAACACTGGTCTCTCTCTTTCTCTTTCTGTCTATCTCTGTCTTTCTGTCTCTCTCTGTCTCTCTCTCTCAGAGAATATAAGGGAATTTGAGATGTTGTTTCCATTTCTCTACCCAACTTAGTGGACTTGCTAAATATAGAAATTTCACTTCCAAATAAGGAAGCTTTGATTGAATTACAATGTTAGAAGAAAAAAAAAAACAGGCAAGATTATCTTATTCTTTTTTTTAATCAGTATCATCAGCCATCATTTGAATGTACAGAACAACAGCTGCTTGACTTCATACTAGACTCTTATCCTTCTAAAAGCTTGATGTACTCCAGGTCACCACATGCATAAAATATTGACTGCCCAAATAACAATGTATTTAGGAATTTAGAGAGTTCACCTGTAAAAACAAATTGATAAAACCAGCATAGCAAATAATTTTAGTACTAGACTACAATTTATTAACTAGCTTGTTCCTCACCCAGGAATCCCATATGATTGTACCACACTGAGACAAATTCTTTCACCTATTGGTAGGGCAGGAGGCTCATATGAACATTCAGAGGGCAGCCTTCCGTGGGTTGGTAAAGAATTGGAAAGTCAGGGAGGTGTCTTCCTAGATGTTCATAAGTTGGCTTGCACTGGGCTTCTCACTTGTGCTGAGATCAGAAATACATGATATAGCTGATTCACTTTGTTATAAATCAAGAACTAACACACCATTGTAAAGCAATTATACTCCAGTAAAGATGTTAAAAAAATACATGATACACACACACACACACACACACACGAACCTTTATATATATATATCATCAATTCTTTAGTACTTCTGGAACATTACAGCTTCTTTTAAATTATTTTTAGAAAGCCATGGGAAAGGGAAGGTTCAACTGGTGCTACTGACCCTGCATTCATAGAGAACTAATTCTTAGAGTCTGCCAAACAGCTGGTCCCACCAGTGGGCCAAGAAGAGCCTGAACAAGCTTTTATTCCTCCTGGAGTAACAGTGGGAGAATTGGGAGAGAAAACATCCAGCATCATAGGATCTTGGACCTAGACTATAAGAGATTTTAAAAGATAAAGCCTGACCCCTGTATTTATATTCTCCAGCCAAAAGACCCCGTTAAACTCTAAATCATACAAAATCCTCTAAAGTTCCCTTTACTCACTCAGAAAATGGCCTACAAGGCCCTATGCTGTCTGTCCTCCCCTCCCCGACCACTGGCCTCATCTTCTGCTCCGTTCTCGCACTGACTTACCTGCAGCCACACTGGCCTCTCTGCCAAGATGCACTCCTACTGCAGGGCATTTGCATTCCCTGCCCCTACTCATTACCACCTGGCTCTACCCTTATCATTTTGAGGTCTTTCCTCAAAAGTTCACTTCTCTAGGTCCATCCACCTCACTACAAATAACTCACTTTCGTTTCTTTTTATGGCTGAGTAAAATTCCATTGTATACATGTGCCACATCTTCTTTATCCATTCATCTGTCAATGGACACTTAGGTTGTTTCCGTCTCCGGGCTATTGTAAATAGAGCCGCAATGAACATTTTGGTACATGACTCTTTTTGAATTATGGTTTTCTCAGGGTATATGCCCAGTAGTGGGATTGCTGGGTTGTACGGTAGTTCTATTTGTAGTTTTTTAAGGAACCTCCATACTGTTCTCCATAGTGGCTGTATCAGTTTACATTCCCACCAACAGTGCAAGAGTGTTCCCTTTTCTTCACACCCTCTCCAGCATTTATTTATCACACAGAGTGAAGTAAGTCAGAAAGAGAAAAACAAATACCATATGATAACACACATATATGGAATCTTTAAAAAAAAAGGGTCTGAAGAACCTAGGACAGGAATAAAGATGCAGACGTAGGGAATGGACTTCAGGACATGGAGAGGGGGAAGGGTAAGCTGGGACGAAGTGAGAGTGTGGCATGGACTTATATCCACTACCAAATGTAAAATAGGTAGCTAGTAGGAAGCAGTCACATAGCACAGGGAGATCAGCTCGGTGCTGTCCCCATATCTCTTCCCACAAGAGGGAAGAGATATGGGAACATATGTATATGTATAACTGATTCACTTTGTTATAAAACAGAAGCTAACACACCATTGTAAAGCAATTATACTCCAATAAAGATGTTAAAAAAAAAGAAAGTTAGCTTCTCAGTGAGGCCTTTCCCGGGCTACCCTCATTAAAACTGGAAAAGAAAAATCCACCCTCTGCATTCCTCATGCCCTTGCTTTTGGCACACCCCTACTTAAACCACCTTCTAACATCCCCTAGTATCTATGTATGCATTTTGCGTGGGGCTCGCCTCTCCCCACTAGAACGCAAGTTCCACGAGCTCCACCTCGGCCTTTCACTGCCATTTCCTCAGAGCCCACAGCACTGCCTGGCACACTAGAGGCACTGAATCCATACTGAGAGAATAAATGAGAAACTGATGCTCCAAGGAGTCAATGATTTTCACAAAGTCACACCTTGGAATTCAGCTGCATGGCAGGACTAGACACCAATTTTTCTGACATCCCCTTTATGAAAATTAAATAATATGATAGTAACATATTAAAGGCTTATAAATATAATACAGGTGCCAGTCTGAAACACAAGCCTCTAAAAATTTATATAGACCTTTTTTTACTTAAAAAGCAAGCTTAGGGCCTCCCTGGTGGCGCAGTGGTTGAGAGTCCGCCTGCCGATGCAGGGGATACGGGTTCGTGCCCCGGTCTGGGAGGATCCCATATGCCGCGGAGCGGCTGGGCCCGTGAGCCATGGCTGCTGAGCCTGCGCATCCGGAGCCTGTGCTCCGCAACGGGAGAGGCCACAACAGTGAGAGGCCCGCATACCACAAAAAAAAAAAAAAAAAAAAAAGCAAGCTTACACGAATTCTCTTTCAATTTTCCTGACCACCCTATCAGGGATAAATTAGTATTTCTATTTTATAAATTATAAACGATGCTCAAAGAGATTAAAAGAAAGATAAGTTAAGTTGGAAAGAGATCTATTAAAGATAATCTCCTGTCCGTTGAAAGAATTCTTCATTTTGCAAAATGATGCAACGCAGAATTTCATTCAGTGATAGCTCTCCTAGTACGAAAGTTTAAAAATGCAGTTCAGTGTGCCCATGTTTCAGATAAATTCTTAAGGCAGAAAGCAAGCGTCCCATTAGTACCAGTTCGTCTAGATTTCATCCTTCACTTTGCCTTAAGCTTTGATGAGCATAATTCCGAGGCCCAAGAATAGTTGTATAACAGTTTACTTTCCTTTCTATATATTTTGATTTTATGTGGTTGCGTGTGTGTGTGTGTGTGTGTAATTTTGTTTTGTTTCAGTTTGAGGGGATTTACCAGTCTATTAAAAGGTCTGGGCCTACCTAGAACAACTCCAATCACCAAAAGAGTCAGTATATTTAAAAATCGAAACAAAACAAAACAAAAACACTCAGGGAAAGCAAAAAGAAACAGGAAAGAGAAAGGACAGATATTTTTAAAAATAATTAGCTGGGGAGAGTGTAAATGTTATCCCATGAAATTTTAATAACATTTAACAAATAAGCTGCCTTCAGCCTGCAACTGAGATTGGTCTCACAAGCAACCTGTACTTCCGTCAATCTTTTGTCCTAGGAGAGAAAGCCTTCATGCTCTCATCTTACAAGTCTGCAGTCAAAAGTCAGGTGGAGAATTCCATAGAGTTCATCATGCAGTCCCAAAGGAAGCAGAGCCTGAAATGGAGCAATGAGCTTCATGGAATCATAAAGGTGACCTATGGCCATCTCAGGTGCTATGACTTTTTCCTTCCTGAGAGCTGAGGAACCTTATGGCTTTGTACTTCACAGGGCTGAGGAATGGAGGAAACAAGGTTCCTACAAAGGCACTGTCAAAGGAGTCTCCCATTGTTTTGACTGGCCATACCAATTGGCATCCTAGTTTAAATTTTTATCAAACTTATTGAGAACACCCCAGTGCACAAGGTGATTGCCTGGGGACAGACCACCATGTGAGCATGACATTCTATGAAAAGAGAGGAGACTAATCATAAATGAATTCAATCCAAATAATTTTAAAAGTTAGTAACTGAAAAAAAAAGAAGAAAAGAAGTGATAATAGTGAACTAAAAAAAAAAAAATCCTTGAGTATCATCAAAGGGAAATATCTCTTTGTTAAGCATTCCAGGAATGTGATATATATAACCATGGTTTGTGAGATCTCCACATGTTTTACAGTAGCTTATAAATTGCAAAGGTGCCTGAGTTAGGTACTGGTACATTCTTCTTAAATGCGCCCCAGTGAAGCAAATACAAACACCCAACATTTGTGCTGAGTATAACCCTTACATCTATTTGTAGGGCATTCACAGGCATGTGAAGATATGAAATCTATCAGGTTTGATCACTCTAAGAATTAGAAAATCTGGGCCTACAAGATAATACTCAAGATACCTTAAGTAAAGACCTTTCTACCACAGCTAGATGGAATGTCTTTTGAAATCCAACTAAAAATTTCTCCCATTGCTGAGTCATTTATAATAAGAACACAGCTAGAAACTCACAAAAGTGAACTGATTTACAAGAAGAAGAAGTAGGGTCTAAGGTCTTTTCTGTGTGCAATGCGTTTACCACAGAGACAAAATTTATCTAGGGCAAGAATGTGTATTACACAACACAGGTCAAGTACTGATGTAACAGCTATCTTTATCAAAATAAATACAAAACTAATCGATTACAGGAAAAAGTCCCTAAGACAATGTTTCCTAATGTAGTAATTAAGAAACATAAGTATGCAATGAATTCTCTGCAAACAGAACAGTACTAAATTTGTCTTTTACAGACATAAACCTCACAGGAGTTTTCATTCTAAAGTAGAATATTGAAAAATCCTTAAGATCAATGAAAAAACAACTAAAAAAAGAGAAAATTCATAGATCCTAGGCTTCAAAGAAATATACAGATCACTTCTATCTTCAGCATTTTAAGGTACCATAATACTTAAGTCATTCTAGGGAGAGAAAAATTGATTAGCAACCACCACAGAAAATTCTTTAAAAACCAGCCTAGAAACTCCACTGCAATTATTAATTATAAACTTGATGTTTATGGACTTTTTATTTTTTTACTAAAACTAACCAAAATTAAGCTCCTGGCTCAATGAGATAGAGATGAACAACAAGACACCTTCCTGTTTGAGAGTTTAGAGTGTAAAAATCCTCTATTTTCTGGCTTGGTCTGAGAATAAGGTTCCTATGGATTACGCATTTTCAAAGTATTAGAAAGCACTAAATGTAGACTTAGTGAGTTTAAACCTGGTGGCAGAGGACACAGACGGAATCACAGCCATTACAGAAATGTTCACTAGTCCAGAGCCCCAATTATGGCATCGCTTGGCATAGAACTGTATACGGGGGGGCACAGGGGAGGGCTCTGGTCAACAGAATTCGGACTGAGTCATCCCTCAACTCTGCCTGTAAAAGCTGAATAATCTCAATAAATTACACCTTGTTGGATCTTACTTCTCAACCCTTTAATCAGCTTTAAGACTCTCCTCTGAACAACTTGCAACTATTCTTCATTCTTCTCTGGCTTCTAAGTTTTAAGCTACTTGATCAAATGGCAAAGGAAGCTGTTATTAGTCTTTAGACTAGAAATTAGAATAATTTCAGGAATAGACATACTCTTACAAGTTATGATTTAAATGAAAGTTACATAAATCAAAGCATGTAGCTCTATCACCTCAATGGAGTAGGTTACCATGAGGGAATTCTTTTATAGTGTTTTATTATGTATAGAAAAGAGATTTTACTCAAATACCTTGTTATAAATTTACTTTATCTGAAATGTTGGGAGGAGCAAAACAGGAAGTGATTTCAAATGTTCGTTGGCTATACTTTTAGAAACACCAACTAACTTACAAGTAGGAAAATGCTTATAGCAAAAGTACATAGTTTTATTAGAACACGCATCTATTATTGATATAACCTTTTGATGGAAAGTATACATACTTTTTCATAGGCACACATACCTATTATTGACATGACCTTTAGAAGGAAGGGGTATGCATTTTTTTATTAACACACATACCTGTGATGACATTTTGACATACATGATATTTTTGGTGGAGGATCCTGAACCCCTTCCTCTCAGGCCTACCTGAATAGAAAAAAGGAATCCAGTCATCCTTTCCCCTTCAGTGGGGTGTCACCTAGTCTATTTTTAATATTCTTTTCCACACCCACCTCCAAATGCCTTTTCAAATACTCCTGGACCGGGCTAGAAGCCTGGCAGAGTTTCCCCAGGCCTGTGAGGGTGTCAGGGTAGAGATGCAGGAATGGAAGAGAGACAGGTGGGTTTAATCCACTCAGTCTGGAGACCAGCTCAGCCCCTCCAGTTCACATCCAGCCTGCGGCTTAAGGCACAGATTTAGTTAGATGGTGCCCAGTCACATCACTGGCCTTTCACTGTCCCCAGTCAGGTTAAGCAAAGCATGGAAGTGTTAGTATATGTTCACAAAGCCTTTGACACTCCTTCCATCAAAAAGTGGAGTCTGATTCCCAGTGCTTTACTTCTGAAAAATAAGATGTGGCAGAGATGACCCGGGAAAACTTCAGAGGCTGGATTAGAAAAGGTCATCGGGCTTCCACCTGGCTCTCTCCCTTGGGGCATGCACCTTGGACATCCTGAGTGGCTCTATAATAAGTCCAGCTAAGCTGAAGCTGCCATACTGGAGAGATCACGTGGAGAGACCACCAAGAGAAAGAGAGAGGGGCCTAGGAGCCCCAGTTATTTTTGTCTCCAAGTGTTTGAGTTCTCCCAGACCCCAGCTGGCATCAACAGCCGGCCTGTGAATGGACAGCCTCCAGCCCAGCTTCCAAGCCATCCTGATGGAGCACACACGAGCCAGTCCCGCTGAGCCCTGCCCAAACGTCAGCTTTGTGAGAAAATTAAATACTGATACTGTTTTAAAGTACTTATTTGGGGGGTAGTTTGCTACATAGCAACAGAAAAGTGGAATACAGACCTTACTTCTACCCGTAGAGAAAACCAGCTTCATGTAGGGTAAAGGTGGTGGGGGAGGGATGAATTAGGAGATTGGAATTAACATATTTCCACTACTATGTATAAAATAGATAATCCACAAGGACCTACTGTAGAGCACAGGGAACTCTACTCAAGACTCTGTAATAACCTATACGGGAAAAGAATCTGAAAAACAATGGATAGATGTATATGTATAAACGAACCACTTTGCTGTACACCTCAAACTAACAAAATATTGTAAATCAACTATAGTCCAATATAAAATAAAAGTTAAATTAAAAAAAAGAAAAGAAAAATGACTAAATTGGTGGTATCCAAATTTTTTGACCACCCTCAATAAATGTTTGTTTACTTAGTCATTGATTTAACACACACGACTACACTAATGCATTATACGTGAATATAAACTTTTCAAAGGATCAGATAAAAATAGAAATTATTTTTATGCCAGGCCTCTAAGTTTCAGCCACTTTTCCTTTTTAACATCTTTATTTCGAGTATAATTGCTTTACCATGGTGTATTAGTTTCTGCTGTATAACAAAGTGAATCAGCTATATGTATACTTATATCCCCATATCCCTTCCCTCTTGCATCTCCCTCTTACCCTCCCTATCCCACCCCTCTAGGTGGTCACAAAGCACTGAGCTGATCTCCCTGTGCTATGCAGCTGCTTCCCACTAGCTACCTATTTTACATTTGGTAGTGTATATATGTCCATGCCACTCTCTCACTTCGTCCCAGCTTACCCTTCCCCCTCCCCATGTCCTCAAGTCCATTCTCTTCGTCTGCGTCTTTATTCCTGTCCTGCTGCTAGGTTCTTCAGAACCTTTTTTTTTTTTTAGGTTCCATAAATATGTGCTAGCATACAGTATTTGTTTTTCTCTTTCTGACTTACTTCACTCTGTATGACAGTCTCTAGGTCCATCCACCTTACTACAAATAACTCAGTTTTGTTTCTTTTTACAGCTGAGTAATATTGCATTGTATATATGTGCCACATCTTCTTTATCCATTCATCTGTCGATGGACACTTAGGTTGCTTCCATGTCCTGGCTATTATAAATAAAGCTGCAATGAACATTGTGGTACATGACTCTTTTTGAATTATGGCTTTCTCAGGGTATATGCCCAGTAGTGGGATGGATGGGTTGTATGGTAGTTCTATTTTTAGTTTTTTGAGGAACCTCCATCCTGTTCTCCATGGTGGCTGTATCAATTTACATTCCCACCAACAGCGCAAGAGGGTTCCCTTTTTTCCACACCCTCTCCAGTATTTATTGTTTGTAGATTTTTTTTATGATGGCCGTTCTGACTGGTGTGAGGTGATACCTCATTGTAGTTTTGACTTGCATTTCTCTAATGATTAGTGATGTTGAGCATCCTTTCATGTGTTTGTTGGCAATCTGTATATCTTCTTTGGAGAAATGTCTATTTAGGTCGTCTGCCCATTTTTGGATTGGGTTGTTTGTTTTTCTGATATTGAGCTGCCTGAGCTGCTTGTATATTTTGGAGATTAATCCTTTGTCAGTTGCTTCATTTGCAAATATTTTCTTCCATTCTGAGGGTTGTCTTTTCATCTTGTTTATGGTTTCCTTTGCTGTGCAAAAGCTTTGAAGTTTCATTAGGTCCCATTTGTTTATTTTTGTTTTTATTTCCATTTCTCTAGGAGGTGGGTCAAAAAGGATCTTGCTGTGATTTATGTCATAAAGTGTTCTCCCTATGTTTTCCTCTAAGAGTTTTATAGCGTCTGGCCTTACATTTAGGTCTTTAACCCATTTTAAGTTTATTTTTGTGTATGGTGTTAGGGAGTGTTCTAATTTCATTCTTTTACATGTAGCTGTCCAGTTTTCCAAGCACCATTTATTGAAGAGGCTGTCTTTTCTCCATTGTATATTCTTGTCTCCTTTATCAAAAATAAGGTGACCATATGTGTGTTGGTTTATCTGTGGGCTTTCTATCCTGTTCCATTGATCTATATTTCTGTTTGGGGGCCAGTACCATACTGTCTTGATTACTGTAGCTTTGTAGTATAGTTTGAAGTTAGAGAGCCTGATTCCTCCAGCTCTGTTTTTCTTTCTCAAGATCACTTTGGCTATTCTGGGTCTTTTGTGTTTCCATATAAATTGTGAAATTTAAAAATAGAAATTCTAAGATTTTTTCCCTGCTCCAAAAAGGTTATCATGCTCACCCAACTTTGAAAACTCCTGGAGTCAGAATGTGAACTGTTTAGATAATAGCTCTGAAGTTCCAAGCGATTAGACAGCACACTAGTCAGGAACAGATTAAAAGTGCTAAGGTTTGAGGAAGTATGGTATTTACTTAATCTTTTTCTTTTTTTAATCAACAGGGACTTTTGGAATAGAAGGAGGCCTTGGAAATTTTAGGTAAAATTTTCTCTACTTTGGTATCAGCCATGCAAGTAATTTGTTATAAATATCAGTTAAAATACAGCAATTCATGAAGCATTTCTCTTTTTAATAAATTCGAATGGGTCCCAGAAATTCCCCATAATGAGCTCCACCTATTTGCTTGTACTCAGTGATACTTCCTGGAGGCATCGTGCATTGGTCAGGATCACCACCTTGCAAGCCACCATGGGGGTTAAATCCTCTGGAATTGGCCCACTGCTCTCCCACTTACAGTCTGTACCTTTAGGTAACTACTGAGCTTCTTTCAGTTTCTACTCCTGAAAATGGTGCCAATAATGATGTCTGACTCATAGGTTGTTTTGAGGAGTCAATGAAGGATGTAAAGCTCTCAGCACCATGCCTGCCCTGAAATGAGTGCTCAACTAATGTTAACCACCGATTTCTGTTGAGATTGTTGTTATAGAAATAGAAAGAATTACACTTTTAAATTTGAGAAACGAGTCAAAAATACGTGTCCTGCCTGTAAACGTTATTCTTTCAGTCAAGATCAAGGCAAAAAACTAGCCCACTCCCCATCCAATCTCAGGCTCCCAGCTTCCCACTCCTCCATCCCCGCCCACCCTGAAGTTATTTGTAAGAGCGGCAGCTGAGGTTAGAGGAGCAAATAACAAAACTGATTAATGACAAAGGCTGTACTGAAATTACAGAACTAGATGCACAACAGAAATACCAGTATATTTTGGAGTAAGAAGATGGGGTTCATCATTTTCCTCTTATGTAAACTGGGAGTCATACTATAATTCTTAATGCTCTTGTGTAATGCAAATCAAAATATATGTAATACATTTATTGTTACACAAGTGTAAGGGGGTCATGCAAAAATGTTTTCTCACTAGACAGAATGTGTGAAGCCACCATACCAGTGGTTCCCACACTTCTCTGTGCCTCAAAATCACCCACAGAGCTGGTTAGAAATAGAGATATGCAAGGAAAGCAAGCTCTGTAACAAGGTTCTGGGGAGATCCTGATACATGGGAAACTGAGACTCTCTGTGGTACCACTTTATAAGACAGACAAGTGAGAAAAACAGGTATACATTCATACATCCTCCACAGGTTCCTGACAAGCAGATCTCCATTGCATCAATAAGATTTGGTAAGAAAACTACACATTGAGTACTTCAAACATGTATTGAAGGACTTCCCTGGTGGCGCAGTGGTTAAAAATCCACCTGCCAATACAGGGCACATAGGTTCGAGCCCTGGTCTGGGAAGATCCCACATGCCGTGGAGCAACTAAGCCCGTGCGTCACAACTACTGAGCGTGTGCTCTAGAGCCCGCAAGCCACAACTACTGAGCCCACGTGCCACAACTACTGAAGCCCATGCACCCAGAGCCCGTGCTCTGCCACAAGAGAAGCACCGCAATGAGAAGCCCGTGCACCACAACAAAGAGTAGTCCCCGTTCGCCGCAACTAAAGAAAGCCCGTGCACAGCAACGAAGACCCAAAAATAAAATAAATAAAAATAAAATGAATAACTTTATTAAAAAAAAACACATATTGAAGAAAATGCACTGACAACCGCAAACACTTGATTAGGTCACCAACCAAAAGGGGGCGAGACTTAATCAATGAGTCCCTTAAATGCTTTCCACACACCCTAGAGAGCAGAGGGTTGGCCACTCATGAGCGAAACCAAACATTGGTCTATTCTTACTTCCCCACCCGCAACTCATAGTCTGCATAGAAGCTGCCCAGTATCTGTCAATCATTCATTCTATAAACATTCATTAAGCTGTATATTAGCAACTGGGGGTGCAGTGGTGAGCAAACAGCTCTTGGGGTCTGGAACCGTTTGGGCAGGTTCATTCTAGTCTTGGTGACAATCTACAACATGAATTACTTGAAGTACTGATGTTTTAAAGTTTTCAGATCTAAACAAATTACAGCTGTTAAAGGAATGTTATACCCATTATCTCATTAAGTCGGTATAACAACGACCTAAGTTATTTACTACTAGTCTATTTTTACATTGAGGAAACAAAAATCCAAAGAGGTTAAGTACCTTGTCTAAAGTTAAATATGTTGTAAGCAGTGGGACCGGAATTCAAGCCTGAAAGTTTGACCCCATAGTCTGAGCCCTTTTAGCCCTGAAACCTTGCTGTTGCTGGCCCTTCCCATCCCGGGGCTGATGATGGATGGAGATGGGGAGCAGAACATGAGGCTCAGGGCGTCAGGCTCCCACAAAGCCTACTTGCTCTCAGTGCTTCTGTCTGGTTGCATTACAGAAAACAGAAACTGCTCCAGACATCTCACTCATGAAGGGTTTAAATGCAGAAAGAGGGTACACACAAACTCTTTGGAAGGTTTGAGAGCAGGGAAGGCAGAGGGCCCTACTGGACTCTTGGTTTTAAAAGCACACAGCCATAGCTGCAATCTAGAGTTCCCGAAAACTACTGTTGTCACCAAGACACACAGCTCCAGCAACTTGCTTGGTGGTATCACAGTGACATAAGAAAGGCCTTTCTGCCACATTTCATGCAAGTGCCTCCTACTGGCAAAACCACAGCCCGAGTTGCAAGGGAGTCTGGTAGATAGAATTTTTTGCCTTCCAATTCCTGGGATACAGGGGAGAATACAGGAAGATGGGAAGAGATGTCAAGTGCCAATCAACAATGTTCAACACTAATTTTTCTTTCCTTGATACCTTCTGCATGGCTCCTGTCCTGCAATTTTCCACTTTCTCTTTAAATTCAACTCTATCTTCTTGACATACTGAAATAATCCCTCAGTGGCCTCTTTCCTACTCCAGTGATGATACTGCATGGTCAAATACAAACCCTGACCACCTTCTCCCTCTCTTTTTGAGTCAGCACCCCACCTGTTGCCCAATCCACTCCACCTCTGGAATTGGTTGAAGCACCCCCTGCAGGACAGGAGACCTATTCTCCTGAACAGCCACACAGGGGCCAGACAGACAACTGGAAATATAGAAGAGGTAGTTCCCCAAGGGCTAAAACTTGACCAGTAGGAAAAGGAGGACAAGGAGATAAACTTCCCTTCCTTTCTCTCTCCTATGTACTACTCCAAGGTACAATGCCTCCTTTCAAACTTTCTGGAGGATTCTCTCCTGCTGTTTGAACAAGCTTGCTGAGTTAGCTATTGTGTTGCTTTGTGAAACCCTGTGATGCAGTAGCCAGCACGGTGACACACTGAGTTGCAGCAAATTACACCTGTTCCTTACCTCAACATTCTGTCCTTGCATCTGGCAAATAAACCATCAGGATCATAATCACTGCCTCAGCCTCTGCTTTCTAGAAGGTCTAGGCTAAGTGACATAGATTGGGCACTATTGGCATCTGCAAAGCAGGGGTTCTGAGCAGAGCTGTGCTTCAGAAACACTATGTAAAAATTATAGATGTTCTTGCATCACTCAAGGCTAAATAAAAATCACATGAATGGGTTTCCTTAAGGGCCATCTTAGAAATACATCAACTAGTACTAGTACAGAACTATAATCCAGGTCCTCAGCTCTGGTCTTGACCTTCGCCCCCAATCACCCTCAACTATTTACCAAGTAACAAAGAATCCTGTTGACATTGTGTATTGAGAAAGGCTTGTGACATCATTAGGCAGACACTGCAGACCAGGAGAAAAATGGTAAGGAATGTTTCAGGTGGCAAAGGTAAACAGGTGTGATCAGCCTGCAGCACAAGAAAACTAATGAACATTTCAGGAATTATAGAAATGTATTCAGAGTTTTGTAAGAGGTTAGCATGTCTCATTACACTCTTTACCTTTCCTTTCAGACATTTTCTTCAAAATAAGGAAAAAAAAAAACAACCCCAGATTCAAAAGCAGCCAGCTGGTAGCAAGCACTGTCAGTAAGACATGATGTAAGCCAGGCTAATTGATCACTTTTTAAAGATTAAGTGGCCCATTCTCTGTAATAGGACATACAGAAAGCAGCTTTGACAGCACTGAAGTAGTTTGCTGAATTCTGAGTGCAAACTAAAAATGTAAATCATGCTTATTTTTTGTCAGGTAATCCATTCACAATAGGCAATTTACGTGATCTCATCGTATAAGAAAAGCTCAGATGCTCTTCCTGAATCGTCTACCTGCTGTGGTGCTATGATGCACCTGCCATTTGGATAGATGGTTGGTAGAGCGGGTAGAAGGACCTGGATACCAACTTGCTGTGTGTGTCTCAAGCAGAAATAGTCTCCCTCTGGGTAATCACTGAACAAGTTCTAAAGGCCTTTATGTCTTACGTACAAGCTCTGTCTCTGTGGGTCTCATTGTTTTTACCTTAAAAGTGAGATTATCATAATGCCCTTTCATCTAATTCTCAGGATTATTTTGATGATTAAATGGAAAACATAATTATTTAATCAAATTGAACATGTACTACTGATATTATACTCTGTCTGTAAGGCCTGCTATCGTAGAACAGGCACATCTGTTCACAGATGTTCACATCGTAGAACCACTTTTTCTTAGGGTTCACGCTAACTCAGCTGGGCTGTGCTGCACATTCTTTCTCCTGCTCTTAAGTTTAGAGGATGGAGAGAAACTGCAGCACTGACCGTCCACAGCCAAGGGTGAGAGGTGGGAGGGGGTAGAGAGGTTAGGACAGAGCAAAGAACGTGAAGTTCAAGACTCGCCCTGGAATCCTCCCTCTTCTCCCTTCCAGCTGGAGAGCTAGAACTCAGTCCCTCCTAAATTCCATTTCCTGCTCAGTAAAGTGGTGAAAATATTGGTGCTATTAGCTATTAACAAGATGATAGATGATGTACGCCAAGTGCTAAGCATCCTGACCCCGAGGAAGAACTCAACAAACGTCAGGTCCTCCCTCTAAATGGAAGATCACACACACACACACACACACACACACACACACACGGGACGGGGAGCAAGAGCAGTGGAAGACTTCTCATGGAGTTGGGAGTCAGAATCCTGGCATGCACATACTGTCGAAGGTTGTCCTTTCATGGAAATGGGGAAAAACTATCTCTTTATATGCCCATCTTTTAGAGATCTCCTCAACTGGCTCTTCAAACCTTGAGTTGATTCAGAAGCCCCACGCCTACCTGCTTTGTAATGGAGCTTTATATGAAATGCTCAGTACTTTTTATGAAATGTATCATGCTTGTTTCACTTCTCTCGACCAATTTCCCTCCCAACATCCCTTCTCATGAAAATCGCCATGGCTTAAGTGGTTTGGGACTTAGGACGAGATGGAGAGAGTTCAAGTTGGTTTTAATGAATACAAGTGGCAATAATGAAAGCCTGAAACTAATTTTTAAGTGATTTCTTGAAGTCCGGGATCCTTATTGAACCAGATCTTCAATGTCTTTGGCAATTATAGAACCTCACCTAAAATCAGAAGCCTTACTGTGACCATATGCAACACCACAGCAGGCACGGGGTCTGACAACACAACAGCATTCTGCAATTGGGATACTCCTGGAACATCAACAACAAATGGTCATGACACGTATACATGCCCCAGGACAGGACTGTTTGTTCCATGAGGCTTGACCAGCTGAAGATGCCAGTGGAAATGCCAACAGTCTCATCAGCTGAAAGGGCTAATCAACACGCTTCCCTTTATACATTGGCCCCTACCCTTACTTCAAATAGGAGACAGACCTCATTCTCTGTACTCACTGTCTGGCAAACTTCTCTCAGGGATTCCTGAGTTCTGAGAGATGTAGCAGGTGATGAAAAAGATACTAGTCACGGCCCAGGACAACTGAAGTCCTCAGTTTACCGGGCTGCCAGATGAGGTTTGATTTGGGAACAAAGAGAACAGACCCATGGACACTAGAAGATGGGCTTCCTGTCACTCTTGTCCTAAGCACTAGGCCACATAAATGCTGTCCACACAAGCTGGCCCACTGTTCTCAAGTGCTTGAGCACAGTAACTAAGAAGAGGTTTGAAGACTCCTGCCCTAAACATCCCCACAGACACCGTCTCTCTCCTATTGTTTGGTGCTTCATTCCTACCTCAAGACTGGAATTTTTCCACCCGGGTCTCCTCTGGACCCCTTCCATGAGGACCCCTTCCACGAGGACCCCTGCCTCTGGACCCCTTATTACAATTTCTTTAACACCTTCCCCGATAGATATTTTCGCTGCACCTCTCACCCTGAGCCAAATGGGATTCGGTCATTCATTCACTCACCGAAATTTAACAAGCATATCCTGCATAGTAGGCGTTATTTCGGACCCTAAGAACATGGTGGTAAATTAGACAAAGTTCTTGGCCTTCATGGAACTTCATTCTATGGTGACAAATAAACTATAAATCAAGAAATAAATCCATTTATAATATAATTTCAGGTAGAGAGAGATGTACTGATAATATGCATCTAAAATTAGGATAAAGGCTTAGAGTAACTTGGTAAAAATGCTAGAGGGAAACTCTATTTTAAGTAGGAGGCTCTCTCTGAGAAACTAACATTTCAATAACTGATGACGGTAATAATAATAATAATAATAATAATAAAAATAATAATAATAATAATAAAGTGAGGGTACAAGAGATGCAAAAATCTGGAGAAAGAGTTTTCCAAGGAGCTGGAACAACCAGCAGATGCTCTAAAGTGGGAACGAGCTTGGCCACTCATAGTTTGGCAAACTCACTGCTGTTTTGTGTTTTATTTGTTTGTTCATATCCCTGTTTCACTTTTCAATTAAGACTGCTAGTGAAAGGAGCCAGCTTTGTACAACCCTTTGTAACTCTTCACAGAGCATCAAGCCAAGGGCATGAGAAAGTATTTATTAAATGTTTTGATGATGGTGAAAGCTGTGGATTTCTCCTACCCAATGCAGGCCAGGGGAGTACATAAATAACCAATGACAGTTAGAAATGTTCCTTAAATAAGATTTCTACCCTGACAAAATACATACCCAGACTGACAACACAACCGGTGCTACACAAATTGGGAGGGGGTAAGGTCTGGGGTGCATGGTGCGTTTGGTGCGTTAGAAGCCTCTGAGAAAAGGACTTCCACAGCTCTGGAGAAAAAAATGCAGCAAAGACTAGGTTGTAATAACTTCAAGATGACAGTTAAACAGACACGGTTACGGAAGAAACATTCAAGGGAAGTTTAACGTGCTGCAGCAAACAGGATTATAGGGCAATAAAATTTCAAGGTGCATTCTAGTTAAGCCCTAAAGATTTTTGCAGTGGTTTTGAAAAGAGACGCAAGTGTCCAGAAGCTCGGGGAGAATTTTTGCTTCCCTCTACAGAAATTGCAAAATATCTACTTTTTATCCTTTCCTGCCCAAACAAGCAAATGGCTAGTGCCTGTCCACACAGGGGCTACCTGTGGGGAGATCTGCCTCTGAAAGCTCCCAAGAAGGCACATTTCAAGGGCTACTACCCTCGTCCAGACTCCCCATTAGTCCACAGGGCTCTTTATGGTACCCCATGCAGAGCTAAGCCTCGTGAGTAATTAACCCCAGGGTAGCTGAAAAAATTAAACTTCAGCAAGTAAGTTCTGCTTGTAAGTTGAACCTAGCCTTCTAAAGGTCAATGGACCAGCCCTTTCACTTCTTTTGGGTCTCAGAGTCTAGCACAGCTAAACACATAAAAGGCATTCAGCAAATATTTAATGAATGAACCATGTTTCAAAGGGTTTGCTGCTACACATACTCTCTGTGAATGCAGTGAGTGTTTCATGGTCCCTGAAGTTAGATATTAACAAGCTATAAAGTGTTCTGGACTCTAACTGTATACTAGGAAACTCTTTCAGCCTTATTTTGTAATCCCATATAGGTTATAGGGTTACCTGATAAAATACAGGACTCCCAGTTAAATTTGAATCTCAGATAAATACAGATAAGTTTTCAGTATAAGTATGTCCAAAATATTGCACAGGACATACTTAACACTTTAAAAAAAATTATGGCTTCTCTGAATTTCAAATTTAACTGGGCATCGTGTATTTTTATTTAAAAAATCTGGCAACTCTAATTCAGCCTTTGGGCCTTGAACCTGATTGAATTTGTTTCTCTTCTCTGATAACTGGACTCTAAAATGCAGATATTTTAATACTTTTTTATTATTCCCTATTAAAATAAAGAACAAATGAAGCATGATCGTCTTTACCTTATTGGCAGAGATATACAGGAAGATACTCCAGACCTTATGCAATTCAGAATTAAGGCACAGAATGGCGTTATCCATAATGCCTAGTGTAGCTCGTTATGTTGAATTTTGCTAAAAGAAGAAAAAAAAAAGAATAGGGTTTCAGCCGTTTTCTAATGACATGGCCAGATGATGCCACAAAATCTTGGCATTACTGATAAGTACACACTGTACTGGAAAATCAATAGTTTCTGAAGGGGATCCTGAAGGGAACTTTCCATTATGGAGGTTAGAAATAACTTAACCCCACACTCATAAATTCCTGCAGGTGGGGTGTTCCGTGTCCCTCGGCGGAAAGCACAGGCCTTGTCCTAACTTCATAAACAGCAAAGCTGGAATGACTGCTTTTAAAAATTACTAAGGGCATCTATTTTTGAAAACAGCATTTTTCAACGCTTTTGAATGCCAGTGATTGAGGTGAGAAAGTAAAGAACAGATGTCCCTTCACTTTAAGAAAACCTGATATGCTGAAAGAGCTTAGGTAAGCAGGTAAATTGTGAAAGTGGTTATTTATATTAAATAATAATTCATTTCAACACTCCATGAGCTATTAGCCTCCCCTGGCATTTAGAAAAAAATCATATCATTTACTCCCTAGCAAAGAGTTCCTCAACAACTCCCCAGGGTTTTCTGTATATTAGGGCGATGAAATTTTAGTCCCTTGCTCATTTTAAAACTCCACATTTATAGATATCTACACAGTGGTTTGTAGTTACATTTAGTATTCCCTTTCCTTAAAACTCTAAGGTAATATGAACTTCTCCTGCTATTCTACAGAAAAACACTTGCCTATAACTCAGCTCTCTTCAACCCGTTTCCTTTTCTCCAAAACTTGTAGATAAAGCTTCTCTAAAACTTTGGAGTAAAACACATCATTTTATTTTTACTGGTTCATACGCTCTCCTAACACTTTAAGTATGGTAGACATTAAAAAAATAAAACTCACTATTCATTATTCATTTTACAAATGGAGTCACTTCCCTAGAAATAGCAAAGAAGAATCACTCAGTCTTCATTTTTAATAAATGTTTTATTTGAGAATAGTTTTAGATTTACAGAAAAATTGCAAAGAGAGTACAGAGAGTTTGCATATACCCTACACCCACTTTCCCCACTGTTAATGTCCTACATTAGCATGGTACATTTGTCATAACTAATAAACAGATATAAAAATGTCATTATTTCAGGAATACAGTACTTTATTCAGATTCCCTTAGATTTTACCTAATGTCCTTTTCTGCTCCAGATCCCATCCAAGATACCACATGACATTTCGTTGTCATGTCTCCTTAAGGCTCCTCTTGTCTGTAGCAGTTTTCAGATTTTCCTTGTTTTGATGATTTAAGGAATACTAGTCTGATATTTTATAGAATGCCCCTCAGTTTAAATTTTTCTGATGCTCTTCTCATAATTAGACATTACGGGTTTGGGGAGGAAGATTGCAGAGGTAAATTGCCATTTTCACCACGCCATAACATCTGTTATCTTCATGATTTATCACTGGTGACGGGGACCATGATCCCCTGGCTTAGACAGTCTGTCAGGTCTCTACGCTGTTACAGTTACTCTTTTCTCACTCTTTTCCATGCCCAGCCCATGCTTAAGAGGTAAGGAGTTAAACTCCACCTCCTGGAGTGAGCAGTATGTACATGGATTATTTGGAATTCTGCACAGGAAATTTATTTTGCCTCCATTTATTTATTTATTTATGCAATCATCTATTTCTGTGCGGATGCATGGATATTTTACACTTGGCATTATAATCCAATACTACTTATTTTTTGCTCAAATTGTTCTAGCTTGGCCATTGGAGTTCTTTCAGGTGGCCCCTGTGGCCTTTTGACATGCCCCTCACCCCGCATCATTGTGGGGGGTTTTTTTGTTTGTTTTTGGCACCCCCTTTCTTTCTGGACCTGTAAGATGCTCCAGTTTCCTCTGGTATATTCCTTGCCCCAGCCCTTGATCCAGCCATTTGTCAAAGGTGGCCTAGAGCACAGCATTAGAAACCAAGACCTGGGCCTTGCTGGGTGAAAGCCCCTGTCATTTTAAAATCATTTCTCCTCCCCGCTCCTGCTTGACTGTATCTGCTATTACGCCGCAGGACATTCACATTATTTCAAACTTGGTTCTAAGAAGGAAATTACAGTTTAATTTCTTAGGTATCTGATGATTTTAACAGTTCTTATTCTACTTTATATTTTAAAACTATGATTTTAATTTCCTTGTTTTTGCTTTCTGGGTATTAATTTTGTGTGTTTTGTTTTTCTTCTTAAAGCCACTGAATGTTAAGGTAGTAAGATTCCTAAGGAAAAGAAGGGTGTGTTACTTCTCTCCAGGTTTAGCTAGGTGCAGTCTGGTAATTCAACTAGAAATAGCAGGGTGTACCTAAGTCCAGGAGGAGCCTAATATATACTGTCCTTATTCAACCCTGGCTGAAAAAGGACTCTGTGATGACCACAGACATGCAAGGGATGGTTGTAAAAAAATGAAGAGGTTGCAACAAAGGAAGAAGAGAATGACACACGAATAACACTACCAAACCAAATAACCACCTTGCATTTTATGATGTATATGCCAGAAAACTGGCTCTGAATACCAGGAATGGTTCTTTCACAGCCGCAGAGTCAAGCATGTATTCTGTCCAACGTCAGGACTTTCAACGGTTTTAAAAGCCACAAGGATGTCCTATAATAGCTGAGGCTTACCAAATTCTCATGCTACCAGTACTGAGAAAGTCTCCAAAATGACACAAAGAAGAAAAATTAATAAAAAAATAAATGGATGCTCCCTGGCAATCTGAACAGGTGAGATGACCTATTTGAAATGCTCATCCAAAGGGCAACATCTTTGCACCCAGCATATGCATACAAAGCACAACGTATCAGATCCTGTGATGGACCTTCCGTCCACTTTCCCTTCCAATTAGTGCCTTCCAAAACGTACTCCCTTCCTCCGGAGGCAAACACTCTGAATAACACTACAGAGCCTCAAATGGATGATATATATATATATAACCAGGGATGACGGAATCACAACACTTACGCTACTCCTAAAAACCAAGGCCCCCTCAGGGCTAGAGCAAACCTACAGTCCAGAGCCAGGAGTCTCTACTGATCCTGGAAAACAGCTCTGACTGGGTCACTTAACACGGCTAAGCTCACAACCAGATTCGAAATGTTGGCACCCGTTATCTAGATTCTAATGGAGCTTACTGAGCCAGTCAGAGATGGGCTGGCTGCAAGCTGGGCATTTTAATGATTTGCACTCCAATCAGAAGTTGATAAAGGTGGGTCGCCTCCAAACACTGCTTCATCTTTTCTCATGGACACAGGTTGGATTCAGAGGATATGGTCTTTAGCCAGCACAGAGATGGAAAACAACGCACAAATCAATAGAAAAAAATAACTTCTTTTTATTTACAAAAAAAAAATCCAAATATTGGATGCTGTAAACAAAATTCACAATCTGTTCCCTCTAGCGCTGATTCAAATAAGTCAGTTTTTAAGAGTCCATTCTCCAGCAACTCCTTTTCTGCCTGTGACACAGACTAAAGTGAAAGTATTCCAAAAGAGTGACCCCAGGTGCGGCGTGCTGCAATCAGGGCCTCTTGGAGCAGGCGATGGTTGTAGAGAGGTCGGAGAGAGAGACAGCCAGCGGGCAGAGCATCCTCCATTCTGCAAGGATTTGCAGCCAGTCTCGCCAAGTTACTTGACATCTTCCAACTTTGTACTTTGACCATGTACTTTGTTAGCAAGCCATTATTACGACAAAGTATTACACAGAGATTCTTTCTTAGCGCTGAAAAGGCCATACTATAAGAGATCATAAAGAAATACTATATTCCAACAGGTGGTATATATGAAATTACTTTTTTTTTGGCTTTTTGGTTTCATCTAACACACGCTGTCTTCAAACAACAAAAAAGCCTATTTTCGAACTGCTGACAGCTTTTAACATAATACATTTCATTTACAAAATAGTTCACAATATTTATTTGACAAGCATTGCATTGAAAACAACTTTACGCACAATAAGGCAACCTACGATCAGCAAACAGAAAGGGGTGGCAAAAAAATGGTATGTTCACTTTTCTTGGCGTTTCCTCCTTGGCTTGGCTTACAGACATTCTTCCATCCTTGCAATTTTGGAGCCACGTTAAAACAATCCACCCAATACGAAAGTGAGCAAACACTTGATCCCGTTTCTGGAAGGGAAAAGTCCATCTTGATGTAGGACGTCTTGAGGCAATGAGATTTTACTGCAAATGAAGTCAACTTGTTAAAAGGGCACTGTCACAGGTGACGTGTTCCCTGACATGCCAGGCTGAACAGGTGAGAAGAGACTCCAGAAGATAAAAAACTTCTTCCTGCTTTAAAGTAACAGCACACTCGACCAGATAAACACAAAGGTAAGCAAATCACAGGCACTAATCAGGAATTGAGAGCTGTCCTTTTCTCTGACCTATGACACACGGCTCTCTCTCACCAGACATTCAAATGTTTAGGCCACACATCCACAAAGAGAGACATATATTCCACTGTTTGTTCAACTACACATGCACAAGACTATAGTACATACAAAAGGGAAATAAATTATATAAATCTTAAATGCTGAAGGTTGTCTCGAGTACAGCCTGTTCTATTTGAATGCCAGGTGCTGGCATTTCCAACTATGCTACCAGCCCCAGAGTAAGCAAGAAAAGAACATAGATATCTGAGAAAACAAATGAAAAGCGTATTTTCCAAGAAGGCCCCTCCAAACAAAAATCTGTGTCATAAAATAACACCAGGTTGTTGCTATGGCAGAGCCAGAGACCTCCAGATTCTTTCTGAAATAGTGGACGACTCATCGGTCAAGAGTTAAGATGAGAAGGAAGAAGGCAGATCACCAGCTACTCCTCCTCTGTTACCGAGCGTTCCCTTTTCTTTTAGGAAACATCCGAACAGGTAAGGAGGCGGAGCTTGGTTGCTGACAGTTAAGTATCAGGCTTAATCTGCAAATGGAATATTTCCTGGGAATTTACAATGAGTTTTTCAAACCCAGGGCTGGAGTGAGGGAGTCTGAGCCAACGTGGGAGAAGAAAGAGTTCCCTACGTAACAGTGAGTGGCAGTGCAGTAGCTGTTACAGCTCGGACAGAATTCACAGGGACGCTGCTACAACAAACCCACTAAGGCTTCAAAGAAAGATGCACAAGAAAGGTAGTGCGGATGGATTAAACCAGCATTGAGCATCTGAGGGATGCCCAGATAACAAATAAATTACACTGCCAATAGGATGATGCTAGTTTTTTCCCCAATCCCTCTTTAACTGATGACAGAAATCTGGTTGACTCTTCACAGGAACGATCAGAGTAAGCAGTCATCCACTAGACTTGGTAGGGACTGTGTAGCTGTTTCACAATACAAAGGGAAGGTTTTCGGGCGTTAGATTTGTTTTTAACAAATACATTTTCAAAGACCAGTGTCCAAAGGAATTAAGGGCTGAGAGAAGGGATGGGTTTAGGATTAGCTGTCACTGAACTGAAACAGTAATGCCAGTTCACTTCACAAAGGTGTAACTGGTCTCTCGGGAAACAGAAAATAAAGTTGGATCTGATTGAATGCAAAGTGAGTGAATTTAAAGTACAGTACTAAATACTTACATGCAGTGTGACAAACAGGTCAAAGATGTTTCATATTGGCATGAATTTATAAAATTTTATATATAATATATATTTCATATATAAATTTTAAGTAATCGTGCAAATACTCTTTAAAAAGGGTCATTTCACATTACTAAATTCTAGTGGTCCTGGAATGCACAATGCATTCATTTAAAAATTCATTTAAATATTAATAAGTAGTGTTCAGATCACCAGAAATTCTTTTGAGCAGTCAGGGATTTAAACAGACTATCACTGATCCATGATCCACTGGATTATACACCATGGAGGTATGCAAGTATTACAAAAAGTAAAAGGGTTCAAACTATCAAAATGGCAGTTTAGTGTAAAAAAAGAGTGCTCTGCCAGACAAATATTCTCCCATTTGTGGAATTCTATGACTCACAGAAAAAAAAAAACAAAAAAGGAAAAAAAAACTCACTAAAAATGTATAATCTCTGCTCTTCCTATCAAATATATTAATTGTTTTCCTCCTTCATTCGCTTTAATTTTTTTAGATGTGGGTTTTAATTCATCACTGCAATATGCCCACGTCTCATGTCATCCTGTTGAAAACATAAAAGCACACAGTATTTAAACATCTCCTATATGCTACATTTTTCTAGACCATAATCAATGTATTGTGTGTATATACACATATCACAAATATGTATATATATACACATAATATACACACACATACACATGTACCTAAGATAATGTCACACCAACAAGGTTAATTTTATACAAGCATTTGTCAAGAAAATATAGGGCATCTCCTCCACCATTCACAAGCTTATGTGTTGTTTTATTTTCTTCTTGAGTCCCTGATAAAATAGTCATTAAACCATAAAATTTTTCCACTTCAAATTTTCAGAAGGCAACAGGCACTTTGATGTATATTGGTGTGTAACAAATATAGTAACTCTTTATATATTCTATTTCTTTTCTACTTGGGTATTTTTATCTGTTAAATCTTTGGTCCTTGAGCATACTTTCTTTGCTACAGCTGTTTTTGCTTGCATTTTCACATTTAAAAAATGCGAGCTATGCACGCAGCTGGAAATAATGGATTGTGTCATCGTAAGTTCTGCTGTTTGTTATGAGAACTGCACCCTACTACTGCTCATTCGGAGCAAGCCGTTTCTATTAGCACAATGGGAGAGTTCCACAGAAAGCACTTGCTACAAGCCTCAGATAGTAATCCCAATGTTGGAGTCCCCCTTCCTCCTGTACAGTTGTTACTATCTGAACTCCTGAATTGATCATTTCGTTGGAGTGAGACCCTTTTTTCCTCTGTATTTTCCCTTTTGTGAATTCTGCCTTACAAGAAACTCTCCACTTGTCTTTTTTTCCTATGGCAAAGCTATGGGAGCAGGTACTGCAAACCCATATTGTCATCAAGCTTTTTTTCTCTTGTTATTTTAGGAGAACCTGGTTGTTTTTAATGACAGGTCTCTTTTGTTTCAGGACAGAATCCAGTTGGGTAGGAGAATGAGGGAAGGTTGGCGGTGGTGGTGGGGCGGTTTATTTTGAGATCATGCTCCCATACCTAGGAAAAGATCCACAAGCTTTGCCAAGTTTAAAACCAGGAGCAGATCATCATTGCACAAAACATATCCCTAATCATGGCTGGGTCACTCAGCCTTTTTCTTTTTTCTTTTCTTTTTTTTTTTTTTTCCTATCTTGTCTGAAATGGCTTCCCCACAGGACACTTTTAAATGATTCCTAATTGCAAGGTAGCCAAGTGGAGTATGTCTGTTGCTGGCATGTGAACACTGGCTGGACCTGTGCAATGTAGTAATTGCTAAAGTTGGCATCTGCTACATACGGGGCTGGCTGGTAATAGCAAGTGACATTAGCCACGTTAGGGATGACATTTTGGTCGGCTAGCACCCGGATAGCCAGCATTGTGATCAGGTTTAAAGTCTGTCTTCTTTCATGTCCCATCAGGCACACGGTACTCTCATTCACCACTCCATGAAGGGTCATGAGATAGTCATACTTGCGGTCTTCCAAGCCCACGAAGTGGTTCTGCAAATAGGACTCCAGTTTTCTCTGCTGCTCTCCAATGTCTGAGAAATCGATGAAAAACCTAGAACACATATACCTCTGAAGGGTCTTGATCTCATCAGAGGCGGGCCTAAAGCCCCTCACTAAGAGGTTGCAGTACTTAAGGAGGCCTCCCCCTCTGATTTCCTCCGGGTTCCGGGTGGCAATGATCTTGTTACAAAGGTGATCAAAGGCTTCGTGGAAATCGCCATAGACACTCTCCCCGATTATTGTGGGGTGAAACGTTTCAGTCATTGGGTTCTCTGAACATTCGTAAAAGAGGAGAAGAGAGTCTAATTTGATTTGAAAAGAATCTACACTAAATTCAAACTGCCTCCGGAGGGAATCCACAAATTTCAGTTCCACATTTTTGCCACTGTTGTTTGACAGGGATATAAGACTCCATCGGTCAGAGTCATTGCACACTTTAACCATTTTCTGCACATAAGCTTCCTATAATTTAAAAGACAAAACAAGAAGATGAGCAAACCTAGAAAAAAATAATCAATAAATAAGTACATCCTCGTCACAGCTGAGAATTATTTTGCTCCTTCCCTTTTGTTTTGTCAGGTTTCAGCAAAACACTACCTGCAGGCTTAAACATTATACATAAACAGTCTTCTCAAAACAACAACAACAACAAGAAATACATTTAACGAGTGGTTTTGCCGTCTGGGAAAGAGACTAGCAATAATGGTGTGAGGCTTCTGGCAGACAGAGTGCAGTACTAGAAGGTTCTGTTGTCATGCCTGACTTTCGAAGTGTTATTTTTTGTGAATGATCTTATAGGTACCATAGTCACACAATATCACCACAATATCCAAAAGACAGAAGGACCTACAGGGAAAAGCTGGTCTGCCTCTCACCCTAGTCCCTAGTCACCTAGTTCCCCTCCTGCTGAGGGAACCAATAGGATCTGTATCTTGTTGGTCCCCCCAGGGCTCCTGCAGCTAAAATCAAATATGAACGAGATTAAGACATTCTGGGAGGCTGGTTCCTCGGATAATTATAACTAACTGTATAAAACGAGCTTTCGACCAAAGTGGGGAGGAGGGGACTCATTATATCCTGAACACATGAACCAACCTGGAGAAGCACCATATATATGCTTAACACACGGCGTCACGTGAAGGCAGCTAGGAAATCTATTCACATTCTCCAATACAATAATAAGAACATTGACCAGCCTCTGCTGCAGGCTGCTCTTTTCCCAGAGACTAAATCATCAAATGACTCATAAAAAAAAGAAAGGTTCACATCATTTCACTCTTCCACTTATCAGAATCTCCTCTGGACACGACTCAATCAAGGAAAGCCAAGAGTTAAAAAATGAGAAGGAAGAGAAGGCAGGGCAGAGGAGGAAGCAGAAGACTTGGAAGCTGAAGCAGCTAAAACACTCAACGCAGTCCACGCACCTTGGTTTACTCGGGAAAAAACTCAAAAGCGAAATCAGCCAGGGCGCCGACCTGGGTCCGGGCCGCGGACGTGCGCCCCTCTGCCCGCCGCGCCGCCCCCGCGCCCGGCCCGCCGCCACCCCCGGCCCCTCTCGGGGGGCTTTACCTTGAGCGTGAGTGGTGTGATCTTCTCTTTGTTCACCCCTTCGGGTAAGAAGTCCAACAGGCAGTCCAGCACGACGTCCTTCACAGTCTGAAACTCCTCTTCCCCGCGCAGGTCGGCGCAGAAGATGAGGTCCAGATCCTTGTAGCCCAGGCCGCTGTCCTGGTGCAGGACGTGGCTGGCGGCCGAGCCGTTAAGGCGCACGTCGCGGACGCCGATGCGCTTCTCGGCCAAGCGCCGCCGCACCACCTTCACGATCAGGCTGGGCTGCAGCTCGAGCGTGGGGAAGTTGCCGCGCCCGTGGATCGGGATGGTCTCGCTCAGGATGCCGTCCAGCCGCTGCACTTGCTCCCAGTTCAGCACGTTGCAGTGCGCCGTGGGGCTTTCGCAATAGTCCAAGCAGTGCCCGCCGAAGCCGCCGCCGAAGTCGCCGCCGCTAAAGTCGCCGGCCAGGGGGATGTAAGGGCCGCCGGCCAGCTCGTCTTCGGCCATGGCAAAGTACCCTTCGCCTTCCGCCATGAAGTGCCCGCCGAACGCCACTGGGCCCTGGTCGGTCCTAAAAGAGAACAGGGAGAAGGAGCGCGCTGAGACGCGCGGCGGACAGGGGCCCGAGGAGGAAGGAGCGCGCCCCCTCCCCGCTTCGCCCCCCGCCTCGGGGGCTCCCCGGAGACTCTCCCTCCCCAGGCCCCCGCGGCCTCCGGTCCGCGCGCCCCGCGCCCCGCAGAGCAGCCCCGCACCAAAAGTATCTCTGATGCATCTGGAAAGCGCAAGCGGGAGTCCCGTCTGTGTCACCTGGAGGCGGCCGCCCCTTCTAGGAGCGCGGCGAGCGAGGAACTGCGAGGCGGCAGCACTTCAGGGGCCGCGAGTGCGCTCTCGGCAGCGGCGAGCGACTTAGTCCTTCCCAGACCCCCGCCGCCCGCGCCGGCCACTCCCGCCCCTCACCCCGCCCGCGCCGCCTCAGCCGCGGTGGTCCCGGAGGTGGCGGCTCCTGCTGCCGCCGCCGCCGCCGCACACACTCCCGTCTCTGGAGCTTTAGCAGTTGTGCGGGAGAAATGTCCTCAGTACTTTTTTTATACCGGGGCCTCTCTGCGCTTCCGGGGCCCGGCGCCGCACGCTCGCCACACCCTCCTCATCTGCATAGGGCGCCGCCCCCACCCGCCCTGCGGCCGGAGCCCTGCGGAGCCCAGCGCTGCAGCGGCGGGCCCGGTCCCCGGAGCGGGAAGCCGGCGGCGGCTCCCGTGTGCACTGATGTGCGTAGACATGTGTTTGATGTATGGATCCCCCCCTACCCCACCCCTCTTTTTTTTCCTCCAACTACGAAACACTTCCGATGCCTCAAGTGTTCTAAACGGCCCTCACAACTGGTTCCCGGCTAAAGTCGCGCAACTGCAGCAACTTCCAACATAAAATTCTCGCCGTTTATGGCGCGTCATTGTAGCTTAATGACGGGGCTCCAGAGGTTCTTTCGACCCGTCCCCCTTTTAAACTGTGTGGTGTAGGGCTAGGCCATTTACTCCGTTAATAAACCGGGCCTCAGAGTGAACTAAAGCGTCCACTTCCCCGTGCCAATCAGGCGCCGCGCGTGAGGGGCAGGGCAAGCTCCCCGGGTTTCGATTCTCGAAATCTCGGGCGGCAAGGGGAACTCCAGGCGAGCCCACGGAGCGCGGGGGCGGGGCCGAGCGTGAGTCCGTCTCCCGCGCACGGGCGACTCGGGGCGGCTCGGGGCGGCTCAGGGCGCCCGGGGGCGCGGCGCGCGTCCCCGACCGGACGCCCCGGCGCGTTGGGCGGCCAGGCGGGCGCGCGGCCCGTGGCCGAGAGCGAGGCGGGCCCGGAGCGCGGCGCGGGGAACGCGCGGCCGCCGGGTCGCGCGAAGGGCCGCTGCGCGGGGCCGGACGCTCAGCGGCGCGCTCTCTCGCCGACAAGTGAGGAGGCGAAGTGTGGTCGTCGTCGGGCGCTAAGGTTTGCCTTTTTCAAGTGAATGCGAATGTCAGTGTGACACGAGCTAGTTTTCCACGACCCGCGATAGTACGAGTTCAAAGGACACAAGCGTTCCTACCCCAGCCCCTCAACTTCAGTCGCCTCGGCGGCGCGAAAGGAGTGTAGCAGTACGTCCGCGCGCACTCGCGCTCGCACCCACGTCTTTGCCAGAAAGCGCGCCCTTTCTTCGGGCCGTCAATTCCGGCCGCTAGCTGCCTCTTTCCAAACTGAGAGTAACTTTTCTTCGCGTAGAGGCTGGGATGTGGTGGGGGGGGCGGTTTGGGGGGGTAGGGAGGGAAGGAGGAGAGAAGGACGCGCCTGGGAAGCCTAATACTCCCGCCCGTGGCCCCGCG
Source organism: Hyperoodon ampullatus (assembly GCF_949752795.1). Lineage (NCBI taxonomy): Eukaryota > Metazoa > Chordata > Mammalia > Artiodactyla > Ziphiidae > Hyperoodon > Hyperoodon ampullatus. The sequence continues at coordinate 2,395,631 of NC_136925.1, read as the reverse complement.
CGACCCCAGCCGCCCGGCCTGTGAGGGAGAACGGCCCGCCCCCTCCAAACTGGGGGAGCCCCGGGCTCGTCACCAAAGCAGCGCGCCAGGCGCGCCGGGGAGGGGGCCGGTCACCCGCGGAGCACCCAGCTGCGTGGCAACGCCGCCCCCTGCCGGTGCCCTGCGGAGCTGCGTTCCCAAAGCGGAGGAACGGGCTGGACCTCAGACGGAGGCCCTGATCCCTCAGCGCCGGCCTCCACGGTGGGGTGGTCGGGGAAGGGACCCTAGGACGACCCACCACACAATTCTCACAGGCCCGTCGCTTCCCCAGAAGCACATTCATGGGTCCAGCCACCCATGCATAAATGCATCCATTCTGCTCCGGCATTCAGAAGAAGTACATATAGGTATGTGGCTTGACCACCTGTTCTGTGCCAGGCACCAAGCTGAGCGCTGAGGATTTCAGAATTACTGCGTTTCAAGCAGTCTAGTGGGCGTGACAGGCAAGTAGAGAATTATGGTTCAACTGTACCTGTGTTTTGGGGGAGAAACGATGTGACACAGAGCAGCAGTGGGCTCAGTAGGATCAGGGGAACTGGGGGAGAAGAGCGGAGGACAGATGTCCTTTGGATCGGATCGTGAAAAGTGGGCTTTTCTTGATAGTTGAGGAAGAAGGAGAAAAGCACTGTCAGCCAAGGGAAGAGTGTAAAAGAATTAGAGTTTGAGCAAGGCTGTATAGACCACCACGGTAAGAAAGGAGATTGGGGCGTTTCCAGGAACCTACTGAGCACCTCTGGGCCGTACTCTGCTTAGGTCTTTACACCTAGCACTTCATTTAATCTTCAGTTGAGAAGCTATTCTTCTCAGTTGAGAAGGGATTTGGAAACAGAGGAACTGGGAGGTAAAGAGATTTGCCCCTTTCATGGCTAATAAGTGGTGAGGTCAGGCCTTGAACCCAACCCATTTCTCTGGGAGTGCTGTTTAGCCATCGTTTTCAGGAATGGGATATCTGTAGCTTACCAGTACCTCCCATTGGAAGGCAAGACAAGTACAGCAGCAAAATCGATTTGAAAGAGAAAAGGCCTGTTAAAAGTGCTTCTCTCAAAGGCTAATATGAATTCTGCCCCTGAAAACAAGGGCAAAGGGGTAGATCATGTATTAGGTACACTGCACTAAAAAAAAATCAAGGGGTTAGCCCCACTGCCATTATTTTGTACTTAAACCCTTTTTCAAAAAAAAAAAAAAGTGGAAAAAAAAATCAGAAGAGTCTCAGAGCCTCTGAGCACCGGGGCTTCACGTATGCCCAGGATTTTGTTCTGTAGGGCTAAAGGAATCTGCATTTCAGCGCATCGCCCATGTGATGCTAACACGGGCCCAGCCACCCTCTACACCGAACTAACAAGGGCCACTGCAGCCTGGTTCTCTAGGTGGGCACCTTCTCCCCAGCAGAGGCTGCTCTTTTCCGCCCAGCTGCTCTCATGGCCTCCCCCAAGGGTGGACATGGCTGAGAGGCAGCACTGGAGCCTGAGGCCAGATACAGAGAGACTGCGATGCATCAGACCCTGTGCAAGGGGAAAAGATGAGTCCCAGCAGCAGTGGGGCAAGACCCCTTCTCTCAAGCTGCCAGGGCTTTGTGGCTGACACTTCCCTGACCCTTTCACAAAGCATTCCTCATCCCCATCCGGGTTCTCCCTTCATAGCAACCTTCCAAGTCCCCGTAATCCAGACCCACCGCCTCCTGCCCTGGGACATCTGGGATCTCTTACTTTTGGCAGCACTGGATGGTGCTTTGACTGGATTCATATGGGCCTGATTCATAGTGGCCACTGGATACATATTGTTGCATGAAAGCATCTGTTGTTCTTTGTCCCTCTTCTCCCTGTCTTCCAACTGAGATAATATTTACATTCTGGAGAGAAAAAAAATGTTCATCCTTACATGAAATTGCAAATTTTGCAATTGCAAGCATTTTTTTTTTCTAGAAACCAAAGTAATTATCAAATGAGAAAGTCTATACTCTCCAAACACATTCACAAGCAAGGTCATCTCTCAACACAGTTATCCTTGGATTAAATTTAGATGCAGAGTTGTCATATATGTGTGTGTGTGTGTGTGTCTGTTAGGCTTTAGCTTCTGAACCTTTTTGGTAAATAATTTAGTTTTCCTCATCTAAAAGGGGGAAAAAAGATCTATGGCAATATAATACTGTAAGTCTGTATCTGTAATCCTTAAAAGAAAGCTTTACATTTCTGAGAAAAAACAAAACAAAACACGATTAGTTGACCTTGCTTTAAAAGTTACAGTGACAATCAGTCTGGACTTAGCACAATAAGAAGAAATTCAGTTTTGGCCTGAATAATACCATTACTGAGTTGGTTACAATGTGCCAGACAGTATGCTCAGTATTTTATATGCACCATTTCTTTTAAACTTTCTCCAAATATCAGAGGTTTGCATATCACATCCCCATTTTCCAGATAGGGAAGATGAGGCAGAGGAAGGTTAAGGAACTTACAGACGTGGCAGGGCCTTGGTTCAGAGCCGTGTGTGTGTCTGCTCTCCACCTCTTTCCCTGCCTTCTGCCTGTCTTCTCACTTTCCTTTTAGACTTAAAACTGAACTGCAAATGCACTCTGCTCCTTCCTTCTTTCCAAGTTCTGTACGTTCAGATTGGACACATCCATGAAGCCCAAGGGGTTTCATCCCGAAACAGGCCTTGGGGCCAGAATGCACCTGCCTGGGCTGATGGGAGTCTCTTTCTCAGTCAGGAAGGCCTGCCACCCTGGCAGGGGGACCTAGCAAGCCAGCAGCCTTCCAGATAGCCTGTGAGAAAACCACACACACTCACGCACACACACACACACACACACACACACACACACACCCCACACACTGTAACGGGGTGGGAGGTTCAGAGTCTGCACCAAGTTCACTTAGCAGTTGTGCTGACCTTCCCATTTTGCTTTGTCTGCGTCCTGCCTTCTCAGGAATGGTTTCAGAAAATAAGCAGCAAACAAATATGCAGTGATTCCCTCAAGCTCTACGCAGAAGGAGAGAGAGAAGGGCTCAGAACACTGCTGTTAGGACACTTCTTTTCTCTCCCCGGATTCTTGTCTCGCTCTCGATCTTTTCACGCCAGCCCTGTCCACTCTCTCCACTGATTATCCACCTTCCCCTGCTCCTGCTCTTCGATCCTTTCCACCAAAAGTGACAGGACCCTGCAGGAACTCCCTGTCCCTCTCCCTCCCCAGGGTCAGAGCAGTGGCAACGTGGGGAATTTGGGCCACTCCCCACCTCCTTGCCATTCACCGCCTTCCTAGGGCGAAGCCCAGTGGTTCCTGAGGCCACTGAGGGACAGACAGGCGTCCTTCTCCGGGCATGCCCGTGAGGAAGTCCACATTGCAGGGCAAACCAGAGAGCTCTCTGCCGTCCTGTTAGTGTTAGTAGAACAGCAGTCAGTTAAAGGGCCTCGTGTAAAAATTAAAACTCACTTGGGAAACTACATTACCTGTTTTCCCAGGGAATGCTGCTTGCAAAATGACTCTCCCCATGTTTTTTTCAGGGAAACAAATGTTTATTCAGGGCCTATCAAAGGCCAGAAACATCCTAAGTCATACAGCTTTTAGTCTTGGGAAAAGCAGTCCATTATTTTATTACTTGTATGGTTATTAGCAATCAACAGGTTAGTTCTATATTTTAAACTATTCAAACCTTTTTATTCTGTACTATCTCATTTTATCTTCAAAATTATTCTGACCAATGTGCAGTCCTAATTTAGAGATGAAGAAAGTCTAGGTAGTTTTTCGTAAGTTTACATAGCTAGTTCTGGAAAAGTTAAAGCGAGACTCAGTTGCTCTCAGTCATGGGCCAGCACCCCTTTCTTGGGACCACACTGTTTCATCTTCTATCTGTGAGTGTATTTAAATAATGATAACAAATCGTTCAGTTTGAAGAGATCCTCTAGCCACACAGAGGATCATTTGTATGGATTGCATTCTCACCTGTGAACATCTTATAAAAGCATCTGTACTCTACAGCTGAGCATCTTCTAAGTGTCATTTCCTAAGTTTATTTTTAAGAGTATTTATTTGAAGTATATGACCACATAAAAATAGTTCTTTGCACAGTCAGAGATCAGTGAGCTTAGGAAATTCAATATGCAAGCAACACAGTGCTGTGTCATCACTCTTAAAATCAAACTCAAGGGCTTCCCTGGTGGTGCAGTGGCTGAGAGTCCGCCTGCCGATGCAGGGGACACGGGTTCGTGCCCCGGTCCGGGAAGATCCCACATGCCGCGGAGCGGCTGGGCCCGTGAGCCATGGCCGCTGAGCCTGCGCGTCCGGAGCCTGTGCTCCGCAACGGGAGAGGCCACAACAGTGAGAGGCCCGCGTACAGCAAAAAAAAAAAAAAAAAAAAAAAAATCAAACTCAATACAGATCATCCTTTAATAGAGGTTTTCATCAGAAAGACAAGCCAGTATTTTCTTGTGCTACTATCAGTGCCGATTATGCCGGAAGGTCTTCCTGTTCTGACATCTTGGTGAAACGTTTGCCGTTTAAATCAATGTTGCAAGTCCCTTGGACCAGACTGTTTTCTTTCCTCCAAACAAAAGAGACATTCAAAAGTCACATTCATTTGGCAAAATGTAAACTAGAAATATACATGTATTTTCAAAACCTACCAAATATGAATAAGTAAACTGTTTTTCCCCAAAGTCATATTTATATTAAGAGTTTTTCCCTTCTCCAGTTTGTACTAGAAGAATGTTTAACTTCTCTGAAGAAAATGGCGATGTTTACTTGTGGTGCTTGTAAAGCTTTGAGAAGGGCACAAGGGGGGATATAATGAATTATTCCTCTTTTCTAAAAGGGATTTGGCCAAACTATGTATGTACCTTATGAGAAGGGGGAAAAAAAGACCATCTTCTATGGGTATATCCAGCTCATTCATATACATGTTTAGCCAATTCTTACCTTGTACCTATGTTGATATATTTATTGGCCACGGATAGTTGATTTATATGAGCTTTCAACTTTTCAGAGATAATTAAACATAGTATATATCCATTTTACTAACACCATTTTGATATGCCAAATTCAGAAATTGCATAACTACCATATGAATTTATAGCAGCTGCAAAAAATATACTTGCTCACATGCTTAGACCATACACTGATTCAAAAATGCATATACTTCCTTGTTTGAAAGGATTCTTTTTTAACATTTCTACCATCACTTTCTTTGTTAAAGTCTTTTCCTCTTCTTTCCCTTAACCTCAAAATTAGCTGCTGCAAAGAAGGAAATAACAAATTAAATAGTACAATTAATGTTATCCTGATGTTTGGGAGAAATTGCTCTGGAATACTGTAAGCAACCAAAAAGCACATTGTCTTAGAAAGTCTGAGAAGCTGAACACAACAAATAATACTTAAAAGAAAGTTTTTTTCCAAAAGCTACTAGGATGATGAACACATTTAAAAGACAGGTTTTTTTTTAAACTTTCAAGTTGGACTCTGGGAAGATAAATTTGACCACCTTGAAAATTCTGGGCTCCTTAAGTAAAATATGAATGGGAAAACCAACTGCAGACTCTCTAAGCACTAAGACACCTGAATTTATTCTAGCAATATGGGATAAAAGAGATTCAAGTTTAACATTCTAATAAAAGAAGGGCTTCAGGATGCTAGTGGATTAGGCATTCCTTGAGAAGGTGTAGGGGGCAAGCAAGAGCTATCAAAGTTGTTAATATTTGAACCATGGAAGCTTCTGACTGGAGATCTATTTCTAAGAAGCCACAACTCTAGCCGGAGTCCTAGAGATTAAAAGGGAGTTTGCATTGACACATAATTGAGTAGTCACTAGAGCTGTCCTCCAGGTTTTGAAATTTGTAATTACTCAATGAGGTCATTGTTTAGCATAAAAGAAGTGGCATTCTTAATTTTTCTTATCAGAAAGCCATTTTACAATATTAAAAAAGAAAAAAAAAATGGCACATGAGATTCTTTGCTCCACAACCTCTCCCTGGTTTCCATTAAAATTCTGAAGATATTTGGTTTTCCCTCCACTGGCATTGATTTGGTAGCCATACTGTCCCCATCTACTCAACGTGAGTTCTCTGTGAGCAGTAATTCAACGTACTTGCACTGACCAAGAATACATGACTTTACTGTGTGTTAAAAATAAATGCTTCTTGCGAGCACTTGTGACTTGTCTAGTTTATTCTAGTCTTCTGCTCCTGACATGTCTTGGAACATTATCTCTGTCCTTCTTTGGGTTACAGGGCTTGTTGAGAAAGTCACCAGTCACAGGTGTGTACATGTGACACCGGCACCTTGAACTCTCTGGAGCACTGGAAACTCCTGCAGGTTAGTCCATTTCTTTCTCAGAGTAACACATCTATACTTTTAATTCATTATTTAAAAAATAAAATCAATAATCATAAAACATGAAGAATAGTCATATTTCACTTTAAATTTTACTATAACATTATAATTATGTAGTACATTGCAATGTTTTCAATTTTATATGTTATAACTCTAGACCAAGTGCAGAGATGACTTTTAAATATTTCTGACATGAAAGTAATTACCCTTTGCTTATTGGATAGATCATTATTTTGAGTCACACTTTCTTCATAAATCAAAGAAATTGAGTTATCATGACTAATTCTTAATCTGCTTTGTGTCTAAAGCTAGCAAACATTTGGATTAAAACATTGAAAAACAAGGTAATTATTTAGATGTTTTATCTACATGATATTAAACAGCCAGATGTCTGGTTAAACTTCTTATGTTTAATAGAGCAAAATGGAAATTTCAGTTGTCTTCTAAATTTAATTAAAGACCAATTTGATCAAAACATTTACTCTGGAACTTACACTATTGATTTTGAATGCCTGTATTGATCAAATTAACCAGAGGCTTTGCAAACTGTGCTTCAAGCTGCACTAAAACCTGGGTAGCCTGAGCCTTTAGCTCCCTTTAAATCCCAATGCAGTGTACAGCCCCTGAATCGGTGAGTTACAGTTGTGTGTGTGTGTGTGTGTGTGTGTGTGTGTGTGTGTGTGTCTTGCAGGAGGGGGTTTGGTCACAGCCGTAGTAGGATGTGAGCCTATGGGTGTGCACATCTGCTTATATCTCCCCTAATTTTTTCTCTACATATTTGTTCTTTCCCACATCCTTTCTCATTCCCTATTCATTAATACAGATAAATGACTGTTGAATCAATCTAGTGCTATCAGCTGCTATTAACCTTTTGTAAATCCTTAAGTTCTGATCACTATGGTTACCTAAAAATCACCTGGCAAATAATCTAGATTAAATAGCCTAAATATGTCCTGTGTGTCTCTAGTAAAAATTCTCTATTTAGGAAGATAATGTTTTCAGTTGGAATATGGTCAACTTTAAAGTTTTAATAAATATCCTCAATGCTATCATGAAACAGTTTCCAAATTTATGATCATTTGATGACTCATTTTTCTGAAGCCCCAATTTCATATGATTAATGGATTTTATTGCAGATTTAACTTTTCTCTCTTGTTTATTCTTCAGTGCTTCTGGGAATACTTCAAAACTTTCCACCACATTCTGTTTTTTAATCAAGTGATTTATGAACAGTACTCAGTTTTAGATTTCAAATTGTGCTTTCATACATGTTAAAATATAACATTTACTCGTATAAGGATGTTATGTTACTACTTATTCAAATTTTATAGTAATAAGCATATTGATAAAAACTTTTGTTCTTATTTTCTTAGAACATTTAAGTATAGTGACTGTATAGCTCAAATTTTAAAAAGTATGTGGTCTGAAAATACTAATAGGCTTATGAGAACAAAGGGACAGTATATATATATTTTTAACATCTTTATTGGAGTATAATTGCTTTACAATGGTGTGTTAGTTTCTGCTGTATAACAAAGTGAATCAGTTATACATATACATATGTTCCCATATCTCTTCCCTCTTGCATCTCCTTCCCTCCCACCCTCCCTATCCCACCCCTGTAGGTGGTCACAAAGCACCGAGCTGATCTCCCTGTGCTATGCAGCTGCTTCCCACTAGCTATCTATTTTACGTTTGGTAGTGTATATATGTCCATGCCACTCTCTCACTTCGTCCCAGTTTACCCTTCCCCCTCCCCATGTCCTCAAGTCATTCTCTATGTCTGCGTCTTCATTCCTGGGACAGTATATTTTAAGTCTGTTTAGTTCTTCAAAAATCTAAGATATCATGGTCATCCATCCACCATACAGGATTCTGATTATGCCTTCAGTTCATTCCTCTCTGACAGCAACATTTCATATCATCTGTTGGCCATTGTGAAGTTATAGCAGAAATGAAATGTAGGGGTTTCAATTCAACATTCACAAACCCATAGAGATATCACCATACTCTCCCACTTAAAGATTTTGTACACCTAATTGAAGGACTGATCACAAATATCAGTTGTAAAATTGAAATGTAAATTATTCTCTCAAAGCCTGTGGACAAATGTGGTGTCTCATTGAAGAGCACTATAGTCTTCTCAAATACAGGGGCCCCAGTTTTAGTCTCTTGCTGTGACTTTATCCATAAGGCTCCCTTCATCTTTGGCCTCAGTCCAATTTGCTTTCATTTGGGGCCAATGCCACTTTGTTTCTTTAAATCCAATTTTGGCTAATAAATGCTTACAATGTATTTTACTATGTTTAATAGCACTAGGAAATTGAACTTTGATTACAATTAAGTAGAGCACAGCAAATATGATATCATTATAGCATAAGTTGTTTCAGCATCTGTGTTAGATTACATTATCCAAACACATGAAACAGTCAAATTTCTGACTTGACCATCCCCTGCAGGCAGTGACCTGCTGCTTCTTGCCAGTTGAAGTCTGTTTTTTGTTATTGCTTTGCCTGTCAGTGGCTCATCCTCATAATTCCAGAAATGCTGTTGAATTCCCATTTGTTTCCTATATTTTTTATCTGTTACATTATTCCAGAATTATAATTGAAGGAGAAAGAAAGAAAGAAAGGAAAGAAGGAAGGAAAGAAGGAAGGAAGCAAAGAAGGAAGGAAGGAGGGAAGGAAGGAAGAAAGAAAAAAAGAAGGTAGGAAGGGGAAAGAAAGAAAGAAAAGAAAGAGAGAAAGAAGGGAAGGAAGGAAGGGAAAGAGAGAAAGAAAGGAAAAGAATGGCTGCTCTTAAAGAACTTCACAAACCATTTTCAATCAGGATTTAGGTAAAAGGTCAAACTCTAGTCCAAAAATAGCCAGTTCATTTTGTTTCTAATAAATTTTAATTCAAAGCATTTTGGCCCTAGGGAGAAACTAGGTTTGTTCCAAAGGTCCAGAGATGCTAGAGATCAGCTGTCTGTGTTCCTTTAACCTCATGGCAAGGCTGCCTTAGCTAATGCCACATTTTCCTTATTATTCATTACTTGGGAAAAGTCAATGGCTGACATAGAAATAGCTGAGTGCATTATTCTAAAATGAAGTGATTAAATCATGAGGTTGAGAGTCGGATGCAGGAACCCTGGGGATGGATATTTTTTCCTAGTTCTTAAGACAGATTTTTTTCTATGAGAACTCACAACGACAATTAATCCCTTCAAAATGATGGGGCCATAGTAAACTCTATTCAAGGTTGAGCCTCAGGGGGTGTGGGGAGGAGCACAATAGTTAACACAAATCTCTGTTGAGGAATTAGAGGGGCCCAGAAAGATATGGACTGAAACACCCACATGTACATTTATGTCATAGATTTGGAGAAACGATCCCCCGGTGCTGAGCTGAGAAGGAATAAACATAAGATTATTATGGTGGGCCAAGCTGGAAGGGTAGACTGGGCAATATGAAATGAGAAAGTGCATGGTAATGTATCTCAGAGCATGCCTGGTGCTGTGCAGGCTAGCTCTACCACAGGAGATGGAGTGGGTCCCTAATGCTTAGGAGCAAAAGCCCCCAATGGTAAAGGGGGGTACCCGGAGCCAGATGGTGCTCTCCTGGGCATCAGGCCCCAGGAGGTTCAGATGATGCTCCCAATATCTGACTTCAGGGAATTCTCTCTAAGGACGTCTACCTTGAGGCCCAGCCAAATTTATCTTTTTCCAAATCCCACCTGGACTCCAAAGCAGGTATATCCTGATCTCCATCCTCCAGCTGGCTGCTGGTGAGGGGTGACACTGTGTACAAAATCTGCTTGTAGATCTGGAACTGCTGGGATAGAAAGAGGGACCTTTAATCCCTAGGACAAAGAGGTTTACGGTGCCTCTTCAACAGGACTGCTGGTGTAGTAAACTGGCAGGTTATCCTTGGTCTCCGTAACGGGAAGGATATCCAAAGTTAGAAAAGATGGAAACATCTTCCTTATTCAAACACCACATAAAGCCCTCTAATTAAGTTCTGAGCCAAGAAGAGACCTCAAAAAGAACAGCCAGCTGGCAGGAGCTGGCCCTACAAGCAGCCTCTGACCCATTTACCTGAGCACTGTCTTTCTGTGCGGCCTGTCACTTTGATTACCTCTGTCACCACTAATTCTGGGACCTGATAGCTTCTCTTTAAATTGTTGGCCTACGTACAACTACATCCTTCCTGTACCTCATTCTTGTGCAATAGAGACATGTAGCATTTTCAAATTAATGTGATTCAATACTAAACTAAAAAGGCAAGATGCCTCACCTAAAGTCACATTTCCAAACTCCAAGTTCTTGATCCTAAGATGAATACGACTCAGCCCCCAAAACTGTGCAATTCCCTGCCCAGGATCCTCCTCCCACCACTCCATCCTACGTGTTACTTGGTCAGTTTTCTAGCTGCCGTATTTTTTCCTCGTTCTTGTAATGTGGTACATGTTCAAACAATAGGCTGAGATAGATAATAAGAAGGGATGGTCAGGAAAGGCCTCTCTGCAGAGAAAATAATTAAGCCAAGAACTAAAGGATAAGCAACAGCTAGCCATGAGAAGTTGGGGAAGGAGTGTTCCTGGCAGACGGAGCATCTGATACCCAGGCAGCAAGAATCTCATGTCCTGGAGGTACTGACACAAGTTCTGGAGGGCCAGAGTATATTGAGGAAGAAGAGAGGTCATAAGATAAGGCTGGAGAGAGAGTCAAGGGCTCCATCTTGTAGGCCATGGTGAAGAGTTTGGACTTTGCTATGAATGCAAGAAGCCACTGAAGTGTTTGTGCAGGGGAGTTACGTGTTCTGATTTATCTTTTGAGAGCCTCCTTGCTGCTCTATGGAATAAGGAATCAAAGAGGAAAACATAGAAAAAGGGAAACTAGCTAGCAGGCTGCTGCAGATATCTGGGCAAATGGTGATGCTAGCTTTGACTACTGTTTTTCAAACTCTGGGTCGCACAATCATTTTTGTGGTCTTGACCAGCAATATCAGTGAAATAGAATGGTGTGCAATAGAAAATACCAGAGGCCATCGTATCACTTCATGATATTTTCTCTCAGTTTCTTATGGACATACATATAGATATTCAAGTAGTAGATTGTACTGTGAAGTGGGTTTATCACTCTGAATAGTGATCAAAGAAGCCACTGACCAATACAAGATGGCCACAGTGGAGGCAGAAAGAAGAGGAGATCCATCACCGTAAAAATGTCTTCAAATACATGGAGATGGAAGAGATCACCTTAAAAAGGACATAGAGAGGAGACAGAGCTCTGTGATATATTTTATTTCATTTTCAGTATTGCATTCCTATACCCTGCATTTATACCCTGCCTATTCCTTAAAAAATTATTTACAGTAACTTATGCAGAGTGATAATCAGATTGTACCATTGACATAGGAAAATGACAGCTAACCAGCCATTTTTTTAAATGGTACATTTAGAAAGAATTGGAACATAACCTGATGGTCACCAGTAGGTCTTTCCCTCACCTTTCAGCATTACTTTTCTGGATCACTGATGGATCTCTAGCAGAGTTTATAAACAAGTTCAGAATATTTACCCAAAAAGTTGCATGAAGGGGAGGAAATATTAAACTCTATGTCTATTCAGTCTTCATTTCTTCTGAGGGAGTGTCCCTTGATCTTCTGAGGTAACAATACTAGTTTTGTTGAACTTCTTGACAATGCAATCTGATCTCTGCTTGGTTTAATGTACAAAGTCACCACCATACAACTAACTATTCAAAAACTTGCATTATCACCGCAGCGAGTGATAAAAAATGTATTGTGCCTTGGGCCAAACGCCCCGTTTATGTTTCATTTTGCCTAATATAGGATAGAATGACCTCTCTTAGAGAAGGTCATCTAAATGAGTCTCTCTATCCAATTCTACTTGAACAGTTTGAATTTAATCTGCTATTTGGGATAGTCTCTAACCTGATGAGAAATAGATTTATAATAAAGCATCATTGAAATTCAGAAGCTTGCCTTGGAAAGAAAGGGTACATGCCATGGGCAATTAGCAAATGCAGAAATCCTTTAATTATAAACCATGCCTTTGCCTGAGGAACTTTGTAGTATGCTGACAAGAGGCGGAATCTAATAGTAAGCCTTTTCATTTTAGGTCCACATATACACACACCCACAATCTAGGAACATGTTAAGACCCATATGCTCCAATGACCCATTTACAAATTACTAGATGAGAACAGCATTAACTCCCTACTCCCTTTGCCATTTAAAGAAAGCAAGCTTACTACTTCATCACCTTTCTTCTTCCTGGGATTCTCTGCATCAGTTGTAAAAACATGCCTCTCTCCCCTCCTCCTATCAGACTCTTGTCTTGCTTTGGGGGTAGGTGACAACCAAAGACTATAGTGGTATTTTAATAGCAGACTCTTAAAGATTTTGTAGTCAAAGGAAAGAGTCTCTAATTGTAGAAAATTAACTTCCATTGGGAACTTTACTAGTTGCTACTTGAGGTGCCTTCCCCATTGCTTCTCAAACTAGATCACCCAGGTAACTGATTGCATATGCTGAGTGTCCACACATTTTGATAAAGCCACCCAGAGAGCCCTTCCTGACCCAACTAGTTATGCTGCTGACTCTACTGTAAAGCCATTCCTGTGCCAGATGAAACACAGAATTTCAGCAAGTAAGGAGCTGAAGACAGGGTAGCATCGTCATTTTCAATCTGTTTTTTCATTCTCAAACCTCACAATGTTGGCCCTTTCTGCAGAATTTCAGTTTGATTTGTATTATTCACTGAGGAAGTCTGGTACATATAACAGCTTCCTTTTAACATAGATAAGACCAGCAGGCTAACAGTTCTTTGGGGAAGTAGGATAATTATCAGGAAGCTGTTGATAGTTCATTGCTGACCTGTAAAAACCTAGTAAGAATGAAGTCAGCTAAAATAATGGATCCATTTAAAGTTTGGGTCATATAAGACGTCATTAAGGATCACATTATTTCAGCAAAGAAAATATTACAGAGAGCTCTCCTCTTAAAAGAAAATAGTTTTTCTGCTGGAGAGCTTCCAAACCGCACCATTGCAAAACCTAAACACTCCAAACCATTGAAAGCTAATGTTTAACTGTCTGCTTCTAGTTGTCATGAAAACCCTTTCTCCTTTGGTAACTGATTTTTGTTGAAATCTAGGTGTCATTTGGCTTTTAATCCTAATTATGTTCCTTATGCTGGATGAACATACTTTCATTGCCCAGGGGTTATTTTTTTTACATCCTCCATAGTGTAGAGTGTATTCCACCCTGCCCTGTGTGATTAGGAAAAGTAGTAATAAGCATTTTGGGCGAGTTGGGGAAAAACAGTAAAAGCAGGGCTGGCCCAAGGCATGATTGTGAAATGCCCCAAATTTTTTAAGCCCTTGTCTCTTAATTTGTCATTTAACTATTTTGGGCCCTAATCTCTGTGAAAACTTGTTCAGCCAATAGCTGGTGGCCCTTCTAAGCATCTTCTGTTGGAGGATGAACTGAGACCAGACATGATACAGTGCATGTAAGACCTGATACATAGTAGATGTTCAAAACTTGTTAAGTCCACACCCTCCTCCTCAGCATCTCCTAAGCCTCAGGACTAAGGGATACTTAATACTGACTTATGATGAAATTGATTGTAAGAACATTTGCTTGAAGACTGAAAAACTTTTTGAACCCAAAGGAATGTGCCTATAATTCTGACATTTTAGGCCTTGTAGGAGGTAGAGAAGAGACACGGTAGCAGGTTGGGGAAGCCTTCACTGCTCTGAAGTGATGACAGCTGCCTGCTCATTAGACCAGCCTTGCTGGAAAAGAATGTGATAGTGTGGGTGAGGCATGGGGGCCAGACAGTGTGTGGGACCTGATCATTCACACCAGAGCCTGAGAGCCCCTGTCCCAGGTCATTTCCAAGACCTCTCCCCTGGCAGCCCATAGGTTGGATTCTTCCATCTTTCTCCTGCCACCAACCATTCGCGAAGGGTCTGATTAGTTAGTGCATTTTTAAGGACCATAGTGACAGAGGCAGATACAGGATTTGTGAGATCTGAAGCTTATACAATTACAGGAGCCCTCTTTCATAGAAAAAGTGCAAAATAACAAATAATAGATACAAATGTGAGTATTTAATTAGAATAAGAAAAGGAATCACCACAAATTTTACACTTAAAAAGCTGACAAATGCCACAAACATCACAAAATCCATAAAAATAATGTTTTTAAGTACCTTCCTGATACACCCTATAGTATATTTTTCCTAATTTTTTTTTCAGGTTGCATACTCTAATTGCTCCCTCATGAATCTCCTGATAGGAGAGAACGTACATCCATGAGAACCAAAACCTTTGCCTACAGTTTTTCACATGGGATGATTTGAAGAACTTTCCACAAATGGGCTTCTGGCTCTGAACATTTCAAACCTTTTTAGTCCTCTATATCCACATATTTCTGGCATTGTAAGGATATGCTCAGATCACATTATAACCTCTAACCCTGTGTCTTCATTCCATGACTGCAAATGAGTGGGTAGTGGGAATATTTTGGAAAGTGTTCCTACATGAGGACAGGTAGCAGAACTTAGCTATACCTGGAAGTGACTGCAATCCACATAAATATGTACATCCCACCAAACCCAAACTAAAAGTATCCCCAATTCAATTTACCATTAGCCAAATACCCAAAATGTCCACAGCCAATCTGACACCACCCAACATGAAGGGACGTGGAGAGGAATTCCATATGGAAAGAGAGAGCAGGCTTAACTGATGTGGTTAAATTGTTCTACTTCTTTCAAATTTTACAAAAGCATATGCCTCAGCAAATTAGAGTCCCTGAAAATGTAAACTTCTTTAGCTTCACAGGAAATCCTCCTCTTCACAAAGGGGATACCCCAACACAGAATTCTGAGAAAGAAAGTCCTACCGTCCCCCCCACTTATGGGAAGAGCTCTTTTGTGCTAAAGTTCTCAGTATCCTAGAAAGGCTTAGACATATGTCATAAAAATAATATCAGTATCATTACTAAGCTCCTTTGTGCCCAAGCACAAGGCAATCTCAGAGGCAGAAATCATGATATCTGGCTCCCTGGGGAATGGAGGGGGACTCTTCCTGAACCATGTACCTGGTTCTCTCCTGTCCCTCTTTTGGCACTGCCCAAGGCAACCTGAAGAAGAAACTTAGATTATGTTAAGAAATGTTTCAGTCTAGTTTAATAATTTTAACTGTCTGATTCTTTAAATCCTAGCTCTACCCTGCCACTAAGAAGCTGTGTGAGCTTGGACAAATTAGTTCACCTCCCTAAGCCTGAGCTTTCTCATCTCTAAAATGACAATAATAATACTTCCCTTGCAGAATTGTGGAAAGGATTAAATGGATAGCATAGGTAGACTATTTGGAACCTAGTAGATGACTAAGATATTGTAGCTATTGTACTTACTGTCCACATTTCTAGTATAACTATAAGGGAAGAACCAAGAGGGGAATATTGGACAGCCCAGGGTCCAGGGCCTCCAGATGTACCACACATGGCACAGAAGGTCGAACTCTATAAATACTAAGGGTGATGCTTGCAGTTTCCACTTCTCTACTTTGCCCCAGGGTCCAGTAGCAACCCAGTGAAAGTGACCACGGCAACGTGACAGCCACAGCACTCTAAGAACAGAGTTTGTTAATAAACATGAGGCTTTTAGGAGGCAACAGTAATTCAGATCGTACTCACGATGTAAGGTCTAACTCTGAAATTGCATGAGATTTGGGAAGTGTTCCAGCCTCAGATAGTTGGATATTTGAACAAGAACAACAGATTGCCTCTGGTCATGGCTGCAAAGAGCTGGCACAGAACGCCTAGCAGGATGTAGGGGCTCTGTAAAGGTTTTTTGAATCCAACTAAAGTGATCTATTCTCAGAGAGCCTGGACACTGCTGGCTGGACGTGGTACAGGCTCTGAGTAGCCTGAGATGTCAGGTAATTTGAGGCAACAGAGCACTGTCTTTAGTGATTGACTCTGAAGCCAGACCACACTGGGACCAAGACCCCAGTTCTAGCATCTTTACAATCTTGGGCAAGCTACTTAAATTCTTTGTGTCTCAGGTCCCTTATTCTAATGTGAGGATAACAAAGTATTCACCTCATCGGGATGGTGTGAGAATTAAATGAGAATTCAATGAGAAAATATTTATCTAAGGCTTTACATTGCACACTGCAAGTACTGGCACATTGCAAGTACTCAGTAGTGACTAGCTCGAATGTTAAATGGGAAATCTGGCGGAGATGTCCAGAGGTCTTTGATTTTGTAGATCTGGCACTCAGAAAAGAGGTAGTAATTACAGGCATATATTTTAGATTTTCTAGTTGTATTAGTTTCCTGTGGCCGCTGTTTAACTTGGGGTTTAAAACAGCAGAACTTTATTCTTTCACAGTTCTGGAGGCCAGAATTCCAAAATCAGTATCATTGGGCCAAAGTCATGGTGCTGGCAGGCCATGCTCCCTCCCTCTGGAGACTCTCGGGGAGAATCTATTTCTTGCCTCATCCAGCTTCTGATGGCTGCTGGTACCTCTTGTACTGCGACCTCATCGTTCCAATCTCTGCCTCACAGTGTCTTCTCCTCTGCTATCTATATCACATCCCCAACTCCCTCTCTCCTTTAAAGACACAAGTGTTGTCACTGAGGGCCCACCTGGATGATTCAGAATAATCCAGGATAATCGCCCCATCTCAAGACCATTATCTTAATCGTATCTACAAGGTAACATCTACAGGTTCTAGGGATTAGGACCTGATATATTTGGAGGCCATTATTTAGCCTACTTCACTAGTTAATATATGATACTGTAAAACATGAATGAAGATGAAATTATAAGAAGAAAAGAAATCTAAATATAGAACACTGGGAACCATAAATATATAACAGGGAAATAAAGAGGAGACACTATAGGGAAGTGAGGAGAGAGGAACAGCTCAAGGAGACAGTTGGGGTAGGTGTGGGGGGGCATGTTTTAGATTCCAATCGTATAGTACTTTCACAAAGGAGAGCATGCTGGAAACACTTCAGAGAATCAAGGGGAGTGCTGAGAAGTAATCACTGGGTTTGACTAATAGGAAAAATACCCATAAGTTTAGCCAAAGTATACTTATTGGCATGGGAGAGAGAAAGCCAAGTTGTGACGGATTAAGTTTGGGGTTACTTACTTCTGTGGTATACTTTGTGCATAGGCATAGGTGGAAGGGAAAATGGTGCAAACAGACATCTTGACAAGTCACTCTTCCACCTCACTCTCCGTTGTGTTTTCTTTGGATTCCCAAGGACAAAAGCTCAGAGGCCCTAAACTTGCCAAGGTGGACATGACCCATATTAAAAGGGGAAGACAGTGCATCCTTCCCATATAAAAATGCTTGCTCTTCAGCTCAAGAGAAGTCAATGACAAAGGCTTATTCATCCTTGTAATTGTTCAGCCTCCTCTTTCTCTAGGGTATCAATGACTAGACTAGTCAAGTAGTGATATTTTTAGTCATTATACTCTTTTGCAATATCTTCAGAAGGACTCTAAATAGTAAGTAGTTTACATTTTTTCTAATATATGGGCATTATTTAGTCACTCAGTAATCTTTTAGACATCAGACAATGTGCTAAGCATTATACTGGAGATAATATAAATATGTTAGGGGGAATTCCCTGGCAGTCCAATGATTAGAACTCCCCACTTCCACTACAGGGGACACGGGTTTGATCCCTGGTTGGGAAACTAAGATTCCCCTCAAGCCTCTCGGTGAGGCCAATAAAAAACAAAGAAATATATATAAATATATTAGAACTAATAAAAGGTTAAGATAAGATTAATGGCTAACATTCTAGTGCCTTGTATGCAACAGGCACTGATCTAAATGTTTTACGTATCGACTTATTTCAATAATTTAATGAGAAAGGAGACACTAGTATGATACTAGTATTATTGCTCTTATTTTATAGAAGAGGGAACTGAGGTACAAAGATAAGAAAAGGTCACACGGCTAGGAAGTGTGAAATGAGAATTATCTGGGCCTATTCTCTGAACCACTATGACATACATTTCTTTCAGCATCTGCAAGAAAACATCTCTAACACACTTATTTTGGGCAGAAGCATACAAATAAACATTATTTCAAAGTGATTTAACAAAAATTAAGTTTTGATTTTAAAAAAATCTCATAATACCACAAATCCTTATCCATTATTCATATTCATGTTTACAGAGTACCTACAATGTACTAGGTAGTGTTGTAGAAACTGAACTTTCAAAAACGAACAAAACCCCTTTCCCCCTATTTAACATGGAACTGGCTCCATCTTTCAATTTCATGCAATAATCAACACTCTCACCACAGTCCCGAGCTGAGATGAAACCAACTCTCCCCTCACTGTGTATAAGAGACAACATTTAATCATTGGAAGAATTACATTGTATGGTAGAAACTACCACTACTCACTTTTGAAATCCTCCTTCTGGGGGAAATTGTGCTATCCTAAACCCTAGATGAAAAATTACAGAGGAAAAACAATGAAAAATCGTATATGGAGAATTTATTTTTCTTGCAGCATCTAAATCAATAATCCAGGTTCAGAGAGGAACTATATTCACAATGCTGAGCAACTCATTGGACGTTTCTGGGTCTGTTTCCTGAGGATTGTCTAACCTGACATCGCAGATCATTTTCAGTCTGACTTTCCATGACCCCAAGCAGCAAATATCAGGAATTAAGAGGAAGCCAAGCTCCACTTGTTCCACTTCCCACCTACTCGAAGGCAGGAATCAGGAAAATCAGAGAACCTCAGTACCCCAAGTAAGGGAGCCTGGCCCAGGCCTCTGCAACAGTGCAGACAAGCCCCAGAGCTCCAGGACTTTCTCCCTCTCACACTGCGTCTTAGCCCCACCCCACTGGAATTTATCAGTGAAACTTATTCATCCTTTATCCCAAAACAAAACTCTCAGGACTCCCTCTTCATCCCCCATCCCCAGCCATGGTTGCCAAATAAAATACAGGATGCCAGATTGAATTTAACTAGACATCCTGTACTTTTATTCACTAATTCTGGCAACCTAACCCAGGTCTTTCAGCCCCTTAGGAGGAAAGGCTATCCATATCCTGGAAGACTTCCTTGATCATCCAGCCTATGTTGAATTGCAATCTCTCCTCCCTCAATACTCCCTGTCTTACTCCAGTGTTAATTTTCCACATGGCGTTTATCATCATAGATACAGATATTGATCTATTATCATCATAGACTATAGATATTGATCTGTTGTGTTTACGCTATGTATATTCTTTGCCTACAGTAATGCCTGGCACAGAGTAAATGTTTGATATATATTTGTGAATGAATTTGTTAACTATTTGTTTGGTGTCAAAAATGATATTGTCATTATGATAAATATCATAGGTAAATTTAATAATCATACAAATAACTGATATTTATTGAGCATATATAGTAATATGTATCAGGCAGAATGCTAACCATTTTACGTGGATTAACTCCTTTACTGCTCACAAAAATCCCTTGAGGTAGGAATTGTTATCCCCATTCTACAGCTGAGCTAACTGATAATGAGGGGAAAAAAAGTGACTGCCCAAGGGTTTACAGGGTAGTATTGAGATTCAAATCCAGCAGTCTGAGTTCTTTACCTGAGTCCTTTCCTTGAAAAAGAATGCTTTTCCCTAGGGACACAAAAATTATGAAAAGGTATTTTCTCCCATTCTGAGGGTTGTCTTTTTGTTTTGTTTATGGTTTCCTTTGCTGTGCAAAAGCTTTTAAGTTTAATTAGATCCCATTTGTTTATTTTTGGTTTCTTTTTCATTGCTCTAGGAAGTGGATCAAAAAAGATCTTGTTGAGATTTATGTCAGAGTGTTCTGCCTATGTTTTCCTCTAAGAGCTTTATAGTGTCTGGCCTTACATTTAGGTCTTTAATCCATTTTGAGTTTATTTTTGTGTATGGTGTTAGGAAGTGTTCTAATTTCATTCTTATACATGTAGCTGTCTGCTTTTCCCAACAACACTTATTGAAGAGGCTGTCTTTTCTCCATTATATATTCTTGACTCCTTTGTCATAGATTAAGTGTGTGGGTTTATCTCTGGGCTTTCTATCCTGTTCCATTGATCTATATTTCTGTTTCTGTGCCAGTAGCATACTATTTTGATTACTGTAGCTTTGTAGACACAGAAAGACAAATATCATATGATATTGCTTATATGTGGAATCTAAAAAAATGGGTACAAATGAACATATTTACAAAACAGAAGTAGAATCACGGATATAGAAAACAACCTTATGGTTACCAGGAAATAAGGGGCGGAGGGATAAATTGGGAGATGGGGATTGACATACACACACTACTATATATAAAATAGAAAACAAATAAGAACTCACTGTATAGCACAGGGAACTCTACTCAGTACTCTCTAATGGCCTATATGGGAGAAGAATCTAAACCAAAAAAGAGTGGATATATGTTTATGTATAACTGATTCACTGTGCTGTACACCTGAAACTAACACAACATTGAAATCAACTATACCCCAATAAAAAGTAAGAAAATAAAAATAAAAAATAAAAATATGAAAAAGGGGTTAAATGCTCACACAAACTATTAAAGGCTTTTGAATGAATAAATTACTGCCCCAGGCCAAAGAATTTTTTAAACTGATTGTTGTAGTGAAATAGAACCTGATATGGACAATTAAGAGCTTCTATGTAACAGACAGACGTCAGTCATGTTAATAGAGCATTTGGCCAGAGGAGAAGATGACAGAGTGAGGTCAAGGCTGCTCATCATTTTTTCCTCACTTTGAAGCTCAGAATCTTGACTCTGACATACAACTTGCCAAGATACCATGATACCAAACACTTAAAATGTTTTTTAGGACTTTATAAAGATGGTAAAGGGATCTGAAGCCATCTCAGATTCTAGAATGAGAATGATATTCATTTTAATAACAAGTATTTTGCACACAAATATAAACAATCCTGGGTAGGATCTGCTTTACATTTATAGTTCCTCCTCACTGGGGAACAGTCTATATCTCTACCACTCACATGAAGGGAATCCCTTCCACTCACTCTTTTCTTCCCCCTCTGTGTTGGCTGTTCTTAGTTCACACTGCTCTGTGCTGGGTTCCTTTTCTTGTGTCAAAATACCTACTATCATTTTCACATTACTTTCAGTCTTTACTGAAAGACCAGTTTACGTTAAGGGCTCCCTATTATTTGGTTTGAAGACTAGTGCACTGTACCACCACCAGGTAACAGCACATGGAAAAGCAGTAACCAAGGGCTGTTACTGTTTAACTATCACTTGCTGTTTTATGGACAGTGCTTTGCTCATCTTCTCCTGAGCAACCAACCCAAAGATCAGCAATCTATAGCCAGCAGGTAAAATCCAGCCAACAGCCTGTTTTTGTAGGATGCCAGTAACTAAGGATGATTTTTACAGGAAAACATTTGCAATCAATTGGATGATAAGGGAACAGTGAGGTTGAACCTCAAGTAAAATGTTACACCAAAAAAAAAAGATCCATTATTTTCATTAGTAGACTTGCATTACAAAAATTATACTCAATTATTATTATTATATATTTAATTATGTGAATAAAAAGTGTGGAAATTTGTTTTCTCTTTGCTATATAGGTAGCTACTAATTATACTCGATTTGGTCTCTTGGCCCACAAAGCCTAAAATAGTGCCGATCTGGTCTTTTACAGAAAAAGTTTGTTGATCCCTGAGCTAATATTGGGTTGGCCAAAAAGTTCGTTTGGGTTTTTCCATAAGATGTTACTTAAAACCCGAACGAACTTTTTGGCCAACCCAATATTTGACGTTGAGAAGTACAATTCAAAAAAGGTCAATTGCTAATTATTTTATTTTATTATTTTTTGGCCACGTTGGGTCTTAGTTGTTGGAGAGGGATCTTCACTGAGGCACAAGGTCTCTTCATTGCAGCTCTCAGGCTTCTCTCCAGTTGTGGCATGCGGGTTTTCTCTCTCTAGTTGTGGTGCGCGGGCTCCAGGGCACATGGGCTCTATAGCTGTGGTGCTCAGGCTCCAGAGCACGTCGGTTCTGTAGTTTGCAGCCCACTCTCTCGTTGAGGCACGCGTGCTCAGTAGTTGAGGCTCTCAGGCTTGGTTGACCCGGGACATGTGGGATCTTAGTTCCCTGACCAGGGATCGAACCCATGTCCCCTGCATTGGAAGGCATATTCTTTACCACTGGACCACCAGGGAAGTCCCACCAATTATTTTTAAAAAGAGAGCACTTACAGTTTCACCAATTCCAAATGTATTTATATGTAATTTAAGTATGCTGTTTTGTGGTATCATTTTTTAAATTCCTATTTATTTGCTACATTCAGGGTTTTTTTGGTGGGGGATTGTTTTTGGTTTTCATTGTCAAAGGATGCTCACATTTTTAGCCTGTTTGTTGCATTCCTATTGTCACAATTGACTAATGGTTACTAAAACATCTCATTTGACAGGTTGTTTTTGGTGGGTGCAAAATTACATGCAGTGCAGTGTTAAAAGATAATTCAGGTCATCTAAAACTATGTCTTAGTAAACACACAATCTAGAAAGCCTTTTTGCTGGTGATCATCTCTTGCTACCCACATCAGTAAAGATGTTAATGATTTTATTTTTCCAATTGACTACCATCTCATTTCAGGAAAAAAAAAATTAAACAAAGAGAACCTGCTGAAGAAAAGTGAAAATTGTGTGAATAACCATCACTGATCCATCCCTTTAGCTGACCCTAAGAAAATATGGAGCATCCTTAATGGAAGTAGAAAGACACAGTTGTGATTTGCTCCATATTAAACATTTTTTTTTAAGCTGTCCCATTTTTTTCTCGGTAGACCTTGAATCAGCAAGGGGAGGAACACGTAGGAGTGACTGCATCCCTGAAACTCGGTCTAAAGGCCATCCTTGGACTTAGCCAAGCCAAGTTTATGGACCAAGTAAATTCAGCCTGGACCTCGAGCTGTTTATTCATTATCTGCTAATCTACTTAGCACACCTTTACTGAGAGCTCACTGTGAGCACTAGGACAACAGTTTCTGCTTCAAAGGAATTTATAGTTCATTTAATCCTGTTCTGCCAAGGTAACCCTAGGCAAAACTATAGTTCAGGTAAATATAATTAGCTGTCTCACTTTGTTTACCTATATTGCCTTCACCTTTTAAAGTTACCAATATTGTTACCCCTAAGATACCAAAGATATGTAGCCCAGACCTGCCATTCCTGGAAACCAGAACCTAAGCCCCAGCACCACCCTCTCAGCCTTCCCTATGGCTCACATCTCCAGACCATCCCCACAGCACCCCAAGCTAAGATTCCCCTCTTACTGCCCTATTATTCTCTTTACCATCTCATTCCTTCAGGAAAAGATTCGTTCTAAAACATCAGCTCCCACTTTAGAGAGTGGACTAACTTCCCAGATTTCTAGATGAAAATACCAGCTAATGGTGATCAGTTCTGATCAATACACTTATTCTGTTCTATACACTTTACCCGAATTAACTCACTTTCCTCTCACAGTACCCTTATGATGTAAGCACTTCTATTATTCCACACTTTGAAAATGAGAAAATGGGCACAAAAACATGCAGTAACTTGCCCAAGGCTGTCTGCGAGGAGTAGGAGAGCCGGGATACAAAGCCAGCCAGGCTGCCCTGCAGTCTCCTCCCTCCAGTGCCTCTAACAGGTACATCGTACAGAGATTCCAAAGGTTGCTCAGCCAGAGTCAGGCAGCCTCCACAGTGGGCTTAATCCCAGAGACTCATCTGAGGAGAGGATTTCTGAGCTGAGCATGAGGCAACAGGCAGCTTTCCTTGGGGGGAAAGACACTTTCAGGAAAAGGCCGTCCTGCAATGGTCAGTGTTGGACCTGGTGGCCTTGAGTGAAAAGTCTCCATTCCTAAGAGAGGCCTATTTCCTGAGAAGTTAGAAATGCACAGCCTTTTAAGTGTCAGTGTCCTGAGCTTGAAACACAAGGGAAGGGGGGCAGGGCACAACCTTAAAAGAATGATATAGCCATAGGACATGACAAAAACTGGTTAGAACCAGCTAGGTCCAAGATGGCAGACAAGTCAACTTTCAGTAGACCTTGAGCCTCATTATGCACTCATTGTAATACATTAGCATATGCTAAATGACACACCCACCAGCACTATGACAGTTCTGAGATCAACCATAAAAGGTCAAAAAGCAGGCAGTGGCCCGACTGCTGGAAATCCCTGCTCCTTCCCCAAAATAATTGGAGTAATCCTCCCACTCATTAGCCTATGAAATTACCCAGTCCATAAAAACTAACCACACCATATTTCGGGGCCTCTCACCTTCTGAGATGGCCCACACTATGTCTGTGGAGCTTGTTTCTCTCTAAATAAATCCACTTCTTCTTTTTTTTTTTAAATTAATTAATTAATTAATTTTTATTTTTGGCTGTGTTGGGTCTTTGTTTTTGTGCGAGGGCCCTCTCCAGTTGTGGCAAGCAGGGACCACTCTTCATTGCAGTGCACGGGCCTTTCACTGTCGTGGCCTCTCTTGTTGCGGGGCACAGGCTCCAGACGTACAGGCTCAGTAGTTGTGGCTCACAGGCCTAGTTGCTCCACGGCATGTGGGATCCTCCCAGACCAGGGCTCAAACCCGTGTCCCCTGCATTGGCAGGCAGATTCTCAACCACTGCGCCACCAGGGAAGCCCCTAAATCCACTTCTTATGTATCACTTTGTCTCTCACTGAATTCTTTCTGCCATGAGACTTCAGGAACATGAGCTTCATTAAGTCTTGAGACCAGGTGTGTGATCTCAATTAAAAGACTGTGGGTTCAAGTCCCAATCTGAGGTACACGGTTTCAGTTTCAAACCGGCTCACCTTGTTCTGGTGGATGATCCTCCCACTGGGCCCACCTAGGGGGCTTGTTCACAGCAGTAATGGGATGAATCTAAGGCCAGATTGTGGCCAGATGAAGAGCTATGAAGTTCAGCCAGGCCTTGTGATGCATCCACTCCAGTCAGAGGCCAAGCCCTTCAGAGAAATCTATTCCTTTATCACATCGTGAGGAAGAGGCTGGAGCCAGATTACCCAGGGTCTTCTGAGCTGCAAAAGCCTTCAAGTGCGGGAAGTGTCATGTCATTCATTCATTGAGAATGAACACATGAATAAATTAAAACGACCAGAATGAGCTTTGACTTTTGACTTTTGTGTATGTGCCTGTCCTCCAGAAGCTGTGTAGGATGTGTCTAAAAAGCCTTTACTTGTGAGCTCATACCAAATAAATGATGACAGGGCCAAGTTGTAAGAATAGCTTCTAGGTGATGAACCCAGAGATTATCATACTAAGTGAAGTAAATCAGACAGAGAAAGACAGATATCGTATGATATCACTTATACATAGTATCTAAAAAATAATACAAATAAACTTCTTTACAAGACAGAAACAGAATCACAGACATAGAAAACAAACTTACGGTTACCAAACAGGAAAGGAGGGGAGGAATAAATTAGGAGTTTGGGATTAACGGTTGCAGACTAATATATATAAAATAGATAAGCAACAAGGATTTACTGTATATTCAATATCTTGTAATAACCCATAATGGAAAAGAATCTGAAAAACTATATATATATAATAACCCATAATGGAAAAGAATCTGAAAAACTATATGTAAACTATATATATATAATAACCCATAATGAAAAAGAATCTGAAAAACTATATATATATATATATGCAGGTGCTGCACACCTGAAACTAAGACAATGTTGTAAATCAACTATACATCAATAAAAAAAGAAAAATTCCAGAAAGTTCAAAAGAAACCCCACAGCTTCCATAACATTCCTGTGCTTTCTGCCATCCCACTCCTTCCGATGGGCTCTGGGGCTGACTGGCTTAGATTCTGCATACACAGAGAAAACATGGCCCCTCCCTAGGACAAAGAGAGTAACCTCAGGCCCCTGAAATGACAAAAATCTATGCCCCATAGCAAAACAGCCAGCATAAAGATGGGGTGAGTTCAGTTACTATAAGAATAATGTCAATCGTTCTTACCCCTTTTGCAAGGAGAGCTTTAACCTCAGGGCTGGCTGCTCAGTTCACCTTTTATCTCACACATAATTCTTTAATACCTGTCCTCTTGCTGTGAACTGATTTTGATGTTTACCCTGGATAAGCTAGGTAGCAAGATCCTAGTGTTTCCCAGAAAACTTTGCTTGTTTGTTTGTCTCATTTTTCTATTTGCAAATACCAGGCTCCATTCCCCATAAATAAAGCAATTTGGAGATTATTTGAAATAGATTTTCCAGGACATCAGAGGTGGCAAGAACCTTTCAGAATTCTCAGATATGCTGTGAAAATATGCTTTATGTTCCAATGCACAGGACGGAATCCACCAGGCTGCCCAGAGCCACATCTTCTACACTCTAATGACTGGGCTAAGGGCAGATAGGGAGACTGTAGAGGGGTTAATGAATGCTGGGTCAGGCTTACAAGGATGCAAGGGCAGCATAGCTTCCTGGAAGTCCCTTGTGTCTTTCCTCCCTCCCTCCCACCCTCCCTCCCTCTCTCCTTCTCTCCCACCCAACTTTTAATATTTGTTGTTTTGGAAAGAGTTAAAGATTTGAAATTCCAGTTTAAAATCCTGGCTTTACCCTTTCCTATTTGCTAGGGTCTTTCTCACACGTAAAGAAGATTTCTCCATTGTAAAAACATATTCAGACCCTCTGCACACTTTAATTGGATTGTTAGTTATTTTGCTATTGAGTTTATGAGTTCCTTATATATTTTGGATATTAATCCCTTATCATATATATGATTTGCAAATATTTTCTACCATTCTTTATGTTGTGTTTTCACTTTGTTGATGATTTTATTTGCCAGGCAGAAGCTTTTTACTTTGATGTAGTCCAAGTCATTGGTTTTTACTTTCGTTATATTTGCTTTTGGTGTCATATCCAGAAAATCATTGACAAGACTGATGTCAAGGAACTTACCCTCTATGTTTTCTTCTAGGAGTCATATGGTTTCAGGTCTTAAGTTCAAATTTAACCATTTTAAGTTGATTTTTGTGTATGGTATAAGATAGTGGTCCAATTTCATTCTTTTGTATGTCGCTGTCCAGTTTTCCCAGCACTAGCTATTGAAGACACTATCCTTTTCCCATTGTAAATTCTTGGCTCCCTTGTCGTACATTAATTGACCATGCATGCATAGGTTTATTTCTGGGCTTTCTATTCTGTTCCATTGATCAGTGTGTCAGTTTTTATGCCAATACAATACTCTTTTGATTACTATGGCTTTGTAATATCTTTTTTTTTAAGTTGAGTTCTTTGCCTGATACATTTTATTTTATTTTATTTTATTTTATTTATTTGTTTGTTTGTTTGTTTTTGGCCGTGTTGGGTTCTTCGTTGCTGTGCGTGGGTTTCTCTAGTTGCGGTAAGTGGGGGCTACTCTTCGTTGCGGTGCGTGGGCTTCTCATTGCGGTGGCTTCTCGTTGCGGAGCATGGGCTCTAGGTGCACGGACTTCAGTAGTTGTCGCTCGCGGGCTCTAGAGTGCAGGCTCAGTAGTTGTGGTGCACGAGCTTAGTTGCTCCACAGCATGTGGGATCTTCCTGGACCAGGGATCGAAATTGTGTCCCCTGCAGTGGCAGGTGGATTCTTAACCACTGTGCCACCAGGGAAGTCCCTGTAATATAGTTTTAAACCAGGACATGTGATGCTTCCAGCTTTATCCTTCTATTTCAAGATTGTTTTGTTCTTCTGGGTCTTTTCTGCTTCCATATAAATTTCAGGATTGCTTTTTTTTTTATTTCTGTGGAAAATGCCGTTGGAATTTTAATAGGAATTGCATTGAATCTGTAGATTGCTTTGGGTAGTATGGACATCTTAACAATATTAATTCTTCCAGTCCATGAGCATAGAACATCTTTCCTTTTATTTGAGTCTTCTTCAGGTTCTTTCATCAACATCTTATAATTTTCAGTGTATAGATATTTCACCTCCTTGGTTAAATATATCATAGATATTTTATTATTTTTGATACAATTGTAAATGAGATTGTTTTCTTAATTTCTCTTTCCGATAGTCTCTTATTAGCATATAGAAATGCAACAGATTTTTGTATATTGATTTTGTATCCTGAAATTTTACTAAATTTGATTATTAGTTCTAATGGTTTTTTGGTAGAGTCTTTGGGGTTTTCTATAAATAATGTCATGTCCTCTGCAAAAAGAGACAGTTTTACTTCTTCCTTTCTTACTTGGATGCTTTCTATATCTTTTTTCCTGCCAATTTTCTCTGGCTAGGATTTCCAGTATTACATTGAATGAAAGTGGCAAGAGTATACTTGTATTGTTCTTGATCTTGGAGGAAAAGTTTTCAGTTCACCATTGAGTATGATGTTAGCTGTGGGCCTGTCATATATGGCAATTATTATGTTGAGGTACATTCCCTCAATAAGCAGTTTGTTGATATTCTACTGTATTCTAAAAATAACAACAGTGAAGCCTTGCTATGGGTTGTGTTAAGCCATTGGTTTATGTTTTCCTATTTAATCTTCCCCAAAATTCTACTAGGTAGACTTGCATTCATTTATAGATGAGGAAACGTATATGACCTATGTGTGTATGACCCAAAGCCCATGCTATTAACCTTTACTTTAATAGCATCATACATTTATTAGTTAATTTAAATAACTTGAGACCTGAAAGACTTTAGTTTTGCTTCAAATTATTTGATGTAGCTTTCTCTTCAATTCACTGGATTGTAGCACATCTCTCCATAATACTACATTGAAAACATTAGTATTCCAGGCTACCTGTTGGTCCTTCTTGTTTGTATAAGAAAATGGAATGAAGTAAAAAGTTCCACAGGCCCAAAGGTTTTTCTTATAAGTGAAAATCCTTTTGAAAAGTACTAGAACCTGTTTTTAGTTTCATGATTCATTTCAAGAGCCTTTGTTATTTAGAAAGCAAATGTTAGGAGCGGAGCTGAACATCTTCTATGTGCAATAAAATCCAGCCCATATCAGTGTGCTTTTCAAACAGGTGAATCTGGCCACCTTTCTGGAAGTGGAGGGAAATCTTTCAGTGTGTTCTGGTTGCTGTATGAAGAGTAATAAAATGCCAACCAGAATTAAGAAGCAATGCAGAATTCTGATAACTTTTACGAATAATGCAGGCTTATTTTTTATTTTTGGTTTTGTATGTTGTTGTTCTTGTTGTTTTGTATTTTCTCCACTCCCATTGCCAAGTTCAATTCACTGTCCATCAAATCATCTATAATGATGCATATCAAAAAGTGCTTTCCACATATAACCCAGGAGAAAGTAATGGACTTAATATACTTTTATTTTGAGGATTAATTAATATTAAATTAAATTAAAATTAAATCATTGTTAATTATTCAGTGATTAATAATGAAATCAATTATAGATGAAAATAATAGTTTGTATTAACAGATTAATTTCAAAGTGCAAATAATCTGACCAACTGAAACTCTAAAGAGGAGGTGCAAAAGGAACAATGCAAACTGAACATTTAAGCTAACTTGACATTGACAATTCCTATTATTACTTGAGAAAAAACCCACACACACAAAAATCAACAATCATTCATTTCCAGAAGTCCATAGTTACTAGGTACACTCTGGGCCAATTACACTTGTTTGACTAAAGCCCAATGTTGATTTAACCTTCATGACATTTCATGCTCTGGGTACAGCTTCACTGCTCCACAATGCCCTCTAAAAAGTAATATAGGATAATGCATTAAATAAACTACATCTTATAAAATACTTTAATGCTTGTTACAAATCATGCATTATCCTCAAGCCAACACATACCACACTTCTTCACATTCATTGTATAAATTATTAATTGATGTTCAAAGAGCTTAACTTAAACAAAGAAAAATTTAAGTACATTTGGAAAAAGGAAAGATTTTTGCCAGTCCGTTTTGAACATGTATCTCTAAGGAATTAGGAACATACTTCTTCTACTGGTTAATGAAAGATAAACAGACTACAAAAACAACAAAAAACCTGGAAGTATTGTGTCGTGTGATTCAGCTCTGTGACTACGACCCTGGATTTATGTTTGTTTCCTTAGCATGTGCACAGCGTTTTAAACACCTAAAGGACAGTTTGCACTTTAAACTACATTCCGCTTTAATAATGGCTATTAATGTAATTCCTGAGCATCACATATTAGCTTAATGTTAAGATTTGAAGATCTCTCCAGAAGAACTCTAATCTATCTCACATCCAGGACTTTACTTAACGTTCAGAAATGGCTCCTGAGATCTGAAGGGTATTTCATAACTCTGTTGGTCTATGCCCATAACAAGTTGTGGGAGATTGTATTTTCCAAGAAGGCTGCAACAGTAGCACCCATGCTGCATGCTCTACTGCAGTGTGCTCCTCCTCTCGTGTCTATGCTGGTTTATATACCCTGGTAACCATTTGAATGCAGCAAAAGTGATGCGTGTGATTTCCACAACTAAGTAAAAAGCCAATGCAGCTTTCACCTTCCACACTGGAAAGCTTACTTTTGGAGTCTTCAGTTACAAAATGTTCAGCTATCCTGAGATTACCATATTATGGGGAAGCCCTAGCATCATGAAGAGACCACAAGCAGGGGCTCCAGAGTCAGTCACCCAGCTGAGATGCCAGTCAACAGCCAGCATTAACCACCATATACATGAGATCAATGATGTCCAATAAGAATGAACTACACATAAAACTTTAAGTTTTCTATTAGTCCCATTTTAAAAATTAAAAAGAAACAAGTGAAATTAATGTGGTTAATATATTTTATTTCACCCACTATCCAAATATTGTTATTTCAATATGTAATCAATATTTTCATACTAAGTCTTTAGAATAGTATGTGTATATATGTGTTTATGTGTGTGTACATGTTTCACTTAGAACACAACCCAGTTCAGATTAGATATACTTCAAGTAGTCAATACCCACGTGGGGTTAGTGCCTCCTGTGTTGGACAGCTCTAGACAATTTCATTCCAGCCTCCAGTCGATCAATTCACCCCACCTGTTGAGTCTCCCCCCAGCTGTCGAGTCTTCCCAGCTGAGCACTAGAAAATGTGGAGGCCTCTCCATTGGTCTGACTCACAGGATACATATTTTAAGCTGCTAAGTTTGGGGGTAATCTTGTAGGCAAACACTGATAGTGCAGCATAGCTATCACTAGAAACATAGGTTATGAAAATAGATGTGTTTTTGCCCTCTGTTCAAGCTTAATTATTTTAGAGAAAGGTTAAATCATAGAATCTTAGAGGCCCTGAAAAAACCCTTAAAGAACATTTATGTCAACCTCCTACCCAGTGCCAAAATCATGATTATATCATCCACACCAGTAGGTCTACTCAGCTTTGCTTGATTAGTTACAAGTTATACCTCACAAGAAAATGTACTGAATTTTTGAGCAACTTTAATTTTTTTGAAATTTTTCTTTATGGTGAATAAAAAAATGACTTCAGTAATTTCTCTTCAGCAGTTCTATTCTGGCCTCTGGAGCAATATAGTTAATCCCTCTGATGCAGCAGCTGCTCAGAGCTCTGGAGACAATGAATGTACACTTTCCCTGCCCTAATCACCCCACCCTCCACCAGCACCACCAATATACCTTTCTCCAGGCTGAATGCCTTAAATTCTTTCAGTTGCTCCTTGTAAGGGATACTTTTCAGAACTTTAACCACTAGTACAAATTCCTGGCAGTTCTCTACTTTATGACTCTTCATCTCAAACCTTACAGTATAATACTCAGAATAAAATATGTGTTCCATATATGGCCTACCAATACACAGTTGAATAGGAGTGTTAGTCTTGTCCTGTATGATGTATTTTCATGAAGGTGAGTTAAGATTGCTACTCACCAAAGGTATTTTGATGGAGACAGGGCTTCCTCTATCTAAACACACATGGTCCCTTAGCTGCACACAGCACCTTAATATATTCTAGGAGGAGCCCAAAACTTAAAATCAGAAGACCTGATCTTGAGTTCAGTCAGCAATTGACTAGATGTGTGACTTTGGGCAAGTTGTTTGTAGTATCTGTATCACAGTTATACTGTCTGTATTTATTAAAAAGTGGTAATATAGGAATGTGGCATTTCTGGGTAGACATTGAATGGAATAAGTATGTGTAAATGATTTGTAACCTGTGAAAATCTATACAAACATAAGGCCCTTTTATTATTAATATCAGCCTAAGGATAGGGCTTGATGCTTGTTTCCATAAAACTTTGTCTTCCTGGTATTGGCTCACCATCACTGCTCTTGGAGAACTTTCTTTAAAACGTTACTCCATCTGGTTTAGTAATTCAATAAACACTTATGAAGCATTTATTCTGTGTAAGACGACTTAGCACTATCAGTTCGCTTCAGTGCCTTAGAAAGTCTACCAAGTTTCAAAATCTCTAGGTCATCCATAAACTGCCCACAGGTATGTCAGAGTCTTTTAGTCAAAACGAGTGATTTGATTTAAGACTTAAGATTCTGTTCTTTGCACCTGCTGATCCAGATCCCTGGGTCAGGCTGCCCAGAACAGCAGCAAGAGGAACAGGGAGACCCAACTTCACTTTGGGACCTGTTGCAAGAAGGTCACCCACATAGTTTCCTGCTACCTTCCAAAGCTCCAGAAGTCAGAGCAAAAAAAAAATTAAAGCAACTTGAAATTCACTGTAAGTGGTGTGCCAGAGAATGGCGAGGTATTTTTCAGATACAATATGGAGTAGATAGGTTACTGATTTCTCCTTGCCTATATAGGTCATAGATACTTGGCGGGACCTTTTGGGTCAGCTAGTGTGACACACTCATTTTACAGGAGAGGACTGGCCTGCAGCAGGTTGTCTAAGACTCACAGCAAATTAGCAGCAGCACAGATTACAATTTCCTACCTAATGAATTTGCTCTGTGCTCCACTGATTAAGCAGTTAAAGAGTTAAGCAACTGAGACAATCCCAAACACACATACATACACACACACTCATGCCTACACACATTAAGTTGGAGTGACCTTCACTTTTTATCTGATTCACAGCAGTTTCTCTTCACAAATAGGAACTGGATGGACTGCTTTTGGACTTCTGGGTTTTGTTTTGTTTTGTTTTGTTTTTAAAAGAAAAAGCTGCAATGAACTGACTGAAATTATTTAATGGATCCACTGTCATTATGCAGACCCAGTCTTAGTTTCACGTAGTATTCTAAAACCCCATCAACATCTACAGAAATATGGGATCTTGCATGACTCTCTTCTAAATGTGGGGTTGAAAACAGAATCAGCAAAGAAGCATGGGAGTCAGTCATAGAAGGTTGTACAAAAGAGGTAGATCTTAAAGGGGGTAAGAGTAATGTATTGCTCTAAAGTAAGGAGGGTAACAGAGGAAATAAAAATTCAACATCTAAAAATATAGAAGAGGAAGCAATCAAATGGTGTGAGGACGATGGCAGGCAAATAGTCTTGCCTGGAGTAGGGAGGACGGATGTATGGAAAACTAGTGGAATAGGGTGTGAAAAGGTATGGTGTTTTGACACCACCTGAATACAGGAACGTGAACAAGTCACTTCTGTCTGCTGCTTGTTGCACAAGGCAATAATTCCAGAGTGCAAACAATTGGGGGACACTTTATATTTGTAGTATCTTGTGAGGCCTGTTTCAAAGTTAAATGCATGCCTCCCACACGTGGAGTTGATTAGGACGAATGAACACACAGTTTCTGTTGCACAAAATGAGAGAGCAAAAGCGCTCATACTTTACTGGTTTTCATGTAAATCACTTTGTAAAATCAAAGCAAGTACTTAATTTGAATTACCCTGTCAGGAACTATATCTGCTCTGCATTTATTGGCATATCACGGTCTGCCAAGTACATTCACAGATATGTTTGATCTGACTCTCTCAACAACTCTGTAAGTTAAGCTATTATTACTCACATCTCACAGATGGAAGAAGCTGAGTCTTGTGAAGTTCAGTGAATTGCCTGAGGTCACTCAGCCTGTAGGTCCGTGCTGGAGCTCAAACCCCGGTTCTGAATCCACATCAAGTCCTCTTTTGATTGAATCGCTGCAGGGAATAATAATAGGTATCTCCTTGGGTCTATCACCTATGGAACAACGTCTTCCTGACAGAGAGATTTCTGTTGAGGTGGTAGAGACCTTCCCTAGCCACTCTAAAGAGTTAAGTATTAGATCAGAGCCTTCTTCTCTGAAGGACAACTTTTAATGTCCTTAAATGTCTGACTTTCTGGCATGGGAAAGTCAACCATAAATATCAGGGCAATGGATCGTGTGATTGCAAAATTTATATATATGGGAATTCGGAATTTCTACGATTCTCTAAGAGGATTGAAAATGGAAACTTGAAGCATTGGTTTAATATGACACACAGAGATGTTGACCTTTACATTTTCTGGGGTAGATGAGGTTATCGAGGCAACAACATATTTGGATTTACTTTTCTTCTTTTTTTTTTTTTTACAGATCAGGGACTTCTTTTTTGTAAATATTTATTTATTTATTTGGCTGCGTCGGGTCTTAGTTGTAGCACGTGGGATCTTGGGATCTTTGTTGCAGCATGCAGGAGGCATGCAGGATCTTTCATTGCAGCACGATGGCTTCTCTCTAGTTGTGACACAAGGGCTCTAGAGTGAGTGGGCTCAGTAGTTGCTCCACGGCATGTGGATCTTAGTTCCCCGACCAGGGATCGAACCCACGTTCCCTGCATTGGAAGGTGGATTCTTTTTTTTAAAT
Organism: Hyperoodon ampullatus; assembly: GCF_949752795.1. Lineage (NCBI taxonomy): Eukaryota > Metazoa > Chordata > Mammalia > Artiodactyla > Ziphiidae > Hyperoodon > Hyperoodon ampullatus. The sequence goes on along the minus strand of NC_136925.1, from coordinate 2,360,483 downwards.
AAATTTATTTATTTACTTTTGGCTGTGTTGGGTCTTCGTTGCTGTGCGCAGCTTTCTCTAGCTGCGGCGAGTGGAGGCTACTCTTCGTTGCTGTGTGAGGGCTTCTCATTGTGGTGGCTTCTCTTGTTGTGGAGCATGGGCTCTAGGCACATGGGCTTCAGTAGTTATGGTGCTCCGGCTCAGTAGTTGTGGCACACGGGCTTAGTTGCTCTGCAGCATGTAGGATCTTCCCGGACCAGGGCTCGAACCCATGTCCCCTGCATTGGCAGTTGGATTCTTAACCACTGCACCACCAGGGAAGTCCCTGGATTTACTTTTTAATTGGCTTTTCTAGAATAATTAACACCACATTTGCATTTCATCTTCAGAAATTGCTCTGTTGCTTATATTTTTATTGTTTATATTTTCTGAGGCAGAGATATTATTATTGATAAAATATCCACTGCTGCTTTATATTTACCTCAAAGAATCAGAACTAACTAGATGAAAACCTTAGCAGGAAAAGAAAATGGTTACTTTTTAACTCCTTTTAAAGCACCAATAAATTGTATGATTGGCAGCGTAAGGAAAAGTCTGTTAATAATAATGTTAACAGACTTGGAATATTGCCATTTTGATTGACACACTACTAGACTGGAGTAAGTTGTGTTTACTCAGTGCCAGAAACTCTGATTCTCAGGCTGAGTCTGGAAATAAAAATCCAAAAGGTCTGTTGAGTTTGATTTTCTTAATTCTCAGGCCAATATTTTAAAAATATTGAAAGAGAAATCAGATAGTTTCACTTAGGGAAATATGATGCCCCAAGGACAAAACTTTGACACAAAGCTTAGCTATTTAAGGTCTGTAATAGCCTGCATTTGGAGAGCATATTTTAATTTACAAATATCGCTATGATACTGGCAGCAACCTTAAGAGGTTTGCAGACAGCACACACTATTATTCCTGGTTTAGAGCTAAGAGAGCTGGAGGTCAGAGGGTCTGAACAATTTGCCAAAAGACAAACAGATAATTGGAGGGAGATCCGAGCCTCCGAATTCCTACTCCAAATTATTTCTACTATTTGAGAAGAACCATTTTTAAAATTGCTGATTCTAGATCATTTTTGACCAGTCCAAAGGGCAAACCTCTATGGTCTTTCAAGTGTGCTTCCCACAATGAACATTAGTTGTTAGTGGTTTTTTATTGGGAGTTTGGAGGAAATGGAGTAGGAAGAAATAGGTTTGAATTTTGTGTAGCTGCGAATTAGTTTGAAAATATCGGGCAACTATGTAACTTAATTTAATGTGCTTTTCCTCCTACAAAGCAGGAATTCAATTAATTACTTATGATAATTCTTAAAACTGATAAGTATTTCCATAAGAAAATTTGGATGTTTAGCTGGGTTTTAGCTACACAGTGATAGAGAGGAAAGTGCTTTCATGCAGATTTGACCACCCTTTCTGGCCCACCTATTCCCAACCATGCCCAGCTATCCATCTTTCAAAGTATCAGTAGGTCTGTACCATGCCAGAAAATATCAGAGAAACAATTCGTTTGTCACTTCTAGATAGAGTCAGTCTGAAATGTGATTATGAAGGAGTAAAAGCATCTCTTTTGTGGCCAAACTGCATTATCAAAGCAGCTGATGCTATGCTAGAAAATTCCAAAACTTATCATTCTATCTGGTTTAAAAACATGGGGATAAGGGGCTTCCCTGGTGGCGCAGTGGTTGAGAGTCCGCCTGCTGATGCAGGGGACACGGGTTCGTGCCCTGATCCGGGAAGGATCCCACATGCCGCAGAGCGGCTGGGCCCGTGAGCCATGGCCGCTGAGCCTGCGCGTCTGGAGCCTGTGCTCTGCAACGGGAGAGGCCACAGCAGTGAGAGGCCCGCGTACCGAAAAAAAAAAAAATGGGGATAAGGAAGATACCTCATCCCCATCACCAACCTATGTTACCAAATGAAATATTTCATCCAAATACCCACTTTGCACTCTGATCTTCCTGAAGACAGCTTATTTCTTTTTATATATGAGATCCTACATTCTTCTGGACTCTATCTTTGATTGATTTTGAAAGAAATTTCAGTAATTGTCAGAATGGAAAGTCAATAACTCAAACTAAATGGAATTGAGATGGGGCGCGTGGCAACAGTTGCAGCCTAGAAAATTGTCCCCATTCAGTCAGGAAATAGAGAGCTCTTGACCTAAAGGGGATGCTTGCTCCCAGTTAGGTGAGAGGGATGCTGTCGCTCTGTTGCTTGTGACTCTGCTGGAGCTGTGCCTTAGCCCAACTGCCATCTCCGGCTTCAGAGAGCAGCTTAAATAAGACATTCCAACCTGCGAGGAGGAATCAAGGAGCCATTCCTCTTTAATCAATTACTTCGTGTGTCATGCTCCCAGACCAGCAGGATCCACATACCCTCCACTCTCTTAATGCCACAAAGATGTCTCTATTCGTAAACAGCATGTTCCAGGAAGCTCCGTACACCTGCCATCAACAAAGCACTGCTCAGTACCTCAGAAGCTGGTGACTCAGTGGTGTTTGTTCTGTTTCTTTCATTGCCATTTATGGAGGACCATAGTACAAAGAAAATTAAAGCCTAAAAAAGCAAGACAGTTCTGCTAATACCGCATTGATGAAAATGGCACTACTGATTCCTATTTGTCTCCCAGTTCACCCAGGATTCTTAACTGCTTTGTCTCGATGGACACTCAGATGCGGCATGTTGAGGGATAAAGTATGCCTCATGGCCAGAGCAGGCAAAACAGTGCTCATGGTTAAAAGCGAGGGCTTTGAGGTAGAACACCTGCATTTCGATCCTACTCGACAGCTTACTAACCATGTGACCCTGGGCAGGTTCCCTAACATCTGTGCCTCAAATTGCCCATCTCTAAATGGGGATGATGATAGTATCTACTTAATAGGGGTTGTGTGAGGATTGTATAGATTAATACACGGTAAGCTGTTAAAATAGAGCACAGCACAGGAGAAGTGTCCAAACGGACCTGTTGCTGTCATAAGTTCAGGTGCCCAGCTATCCCAGTGATAACATATTCCTCTTCAGAGAGGTAACACCTCTGTGTAACCACACTGTCTCCCATGACGCTGCCACAGAGGTTATAAATCAAAGGTCGCCTCTGCTCCTCATTCAGGGTGTGGGCAGCCCAGGGCGCTGAATAGAGCTCCATCTGGAAAGAGAAAAGACTCAGGTTTCAGTCCATATTCGCCACAAACTTGCCGTGAACTCAGGCAGGTTATTTTACCTTTTGTCCCAGGTTTTCGAACTATAAAAGTAGGGGAACTTTCCCCAAGCCTATCCAGATGTAATTACTTGACTTTGAGAGGTAAAGGGAAAACCTGAATGTTTGGGTAAACTGGAAATAATTTATTCTGTGAACATTTGTGCACCACATACAGTTGAGGGTCCTGGCTGGAGATACGGTCTTGAACAGGACAGACAGGGTTGGTGCCCTCTGGGAGTTTACATTCTAGAGAAGAGATTCCATCAATCAAAGATAAGCTAACAGATAAACAAGAAAAATCCCAGGCTGATAAGTGCTATCAGGAAATTAACACAGGGTGGAGGGATTTGGAGGGAGGGTTACTTTAGTTCAGGTGTTCAGGAAAGTTGTCTTCGAGATATCACTTAAGTGGAGAACTGAAAGGCAAAAAGTCAGCCATGTGAAGAGTAGGCCAAGAGCATTCCTAGCAGAGGGAACACTGGTTCAAGTCTTAAGGCAGGAACTAGTTTGGAATATTTGGAAAGAAGAGGAAGACAAAGAACATGGGAGAGAGTGGAAAGAGATGAGGCCCAAGGGGCAGGGCCACGCCTGTAACCTTCATAGCCCTGATAAGGAGTTAAGGTTGTATTCTAAATGTGATGGAGCCATTAGGCTCTTTTAAACAAGGGGGATTGGTGACTTATTCTGATATATGGTTTATAGTGTCTATTTTAAAATGAGGACTGGTTCTAGAAACCTCACTGAGGGAGGCAGTTATAATTTCCTGACAAGAGGGATGAATTGGTTACTTGTTAATTCAATGGTTCTGAGTTCTTGTCTCAATTTAGCTCTTAATCAAGAGGGCATTTGGGCAAGTCATGTAATTCATAATTGCTTCCCTTAACAACAGAAAAATAAGAATCAAAATATTTTCTCACCCGAAATTTGGAGATGTGACAAGCAGAACTGAGATTACAGCTGTAAAAACCCTTTGGGTTGCTTCAGGGATAATGTGTCTTACACATTTCCTATTCAGTGTTTTAAAGTGTTCCATATTCCTATGGGAAATGGGGAGAAAAAAAAGTAAGGAGGGGACAGAGAGTGGACATCTGCAGTAGCAAGTCATTAAAAATATAGTCTTAGGAGCAAACTACCAAGTCACTATCTCTGCAATCATGAGAAAGTTGCTTAACCGCCTCTGTGAAATGGGAGTAATAACAGTGATAATAATACTTAACTGACAGAGTTATTCTGACTGTTAAATAATGCCCATATAAAGTGCTTAGAACAGCACCTTGTACTTATTAAGTACCCACTTAGTAACCACTACCCCTCTGGACTCTCAGTCTTGCCCACCACATTCCTATTTTGGGGGGCTCCCATGGCGCTGTGTTTACGGATGCCCTGCCATCCACTGTGGAAGCTGAGGACATTGTCTTCTCCCTTTCTCCCCGCTGCCAGTCAAGCACATGTGACCTAATCTGGACAGATCAGAGTCAATATGGGACAACGATGATGGGGTTACTAGATTTTATTTATGTTCAGGCAGCTGTTGCCACATGAGAGATGTTGTGCTCTCTTGTGCCATTACCACACCCCCTCCCACTGCCGCCAGGTACTTAGCTCCTGTCTATATTTTCCAAGTTTAGTCCTCTAGCCTCCCATGGACACTGTGAACCCCTAATAGCCCACCAATTCATTCCCCTTGGCTTTAGATAGCCAGGGTTAGTTTTATTTAATTGCATATAAGCCATTCCTGATGAGTATTGGCTAAACCTTCCTTCTGACTCTCCCTCCAGCCCCTTCCTCTCATCCCCCGCACTATATCTTCCAACATGGCTGAGTTGATGGATGACAGCTAGTGAGACTACCAGAGCTGCTCAGAATGCTGTAGAGTAAGTCTTCCTTTCGCTGAGGACACTTTCACTAAATCCCTCCTCCTCCAAGAAACAGACAGATCCTCCCCCGACCATACCCTCACCCCACGTAGTTAGGACATCAAGGAAAGCACGGACCACACTTTGTTTTGCATCAAAATTATTAGAGTACATGCCTGTTTCTCCTCTGGATTGTTGGCACCTAGAAAGCAGGAGTTACACATTACTTACTTTTGAATTAGTATTATATATACATTTAATTTATTCACATAATCTCCTTTAAGAATTAAAACTTTCTAGATATTCCCCAAAGCTCCCTTTGACAATTATGTTTAATCCCGATCCCTTTCACTCCCTGAAGTTAACCAGAGTCATCAGGTTAGTGTAGGGACATCAGGGGGGACTGCCAGCCTGTTAGCAAACAACCATCTCTGATGTGAATAGCACTCCTCCCACCGTGCAGCAGGGGGACCTACTCTGGAGGATATTTTTCCAGAGTTGTTTGCTATGCGTCTGACGATTAGGGAGAAAATATATAGTATCGCGTATGTTTAGAGTTTCCTACTGAACATATCACTTTGTATAGTTAGTTATTCTCTAACATCAGAGGTCTGGGAATTCCCTGGCGGTCCAGTGGTTAGGACTCCACACTTTCACTGCCGAGGGGGTGGTTCAGTCCCTGGTCAGGGAACAAAGATCCCACAGACTGCACGTTGCGGCCAAAAAAAAAAGATGTAACATCAGAGGTCCTAGACACCTTTCCACGTGTAAATCTACCTCACTCTTTACAAATGCAGGATGGGATGGTTTTCCACTGTGTAGATATATCATAGTTCATTTTGCAATCTCTGATTGATAGGCATTTGGGTCACATCTGAAATTTCACTGTTATAAACAATACTTCAGTGAACACTTTGGCCCATGTCTCCTTGGGTTCAAGTACACTTTCTAAGCTGGAGAAGATAAGAATCACTGGCTTTCTCATCCATGTTGTGTCCCCATCACATTGTCTACTACAAAACATGGCTTGCAGGAAGCCCTTCACAGATATTTTTTAGACTGATTTGAATGATCCCAGCTTATGCCACCCCTTCTAGCTCCTGTTCCCCAAATGAGAATCCAGTCCAGAGACAAAGTGAGCTGAGACCCCATACTGCCTGTGCTGAGAACAGAGGCACCTCCTCAATTCTAGAGAATTCTGGGAAGTCTTCCTACGAGAGGACACGATCAGGTCCATTATTAATCATACCTTTTAAAAGACCCTATTGCAACAGGCAGAAAACAAAATTTAAATTAGCATCAAATAGGTACAATTTCCATAGAAGGAATTAGAGCCATTTCTTTATACAGCAACTGAAAGTATCAGCATCTCCTTTTCTGCAGCCCAAATGCCTCCTGTTTACAGATGAGAAAATTATCATTGTCTCCATCCTGAGCACTAAATGATATTTATGTAATGCCCATCTGCTCCACCACTCCCATACTCTTCATATAACTTCATTCATTCACAGCAGAGGCATGTTACTAGCAAATGCTGAACGATGAATTATTTCTCACGGGAAAGATAGTTAATTTCACTGACCCCCCCATGTGTCACGATTGAATGCATCACCCTGTACGAGGAAGCAGACCTGTGGAGAGGAAACCACAAAAGAGACAAATCAATGCAAAGCTCTGTGATCCAAAGCTAAGGTCATTTTTAATGGAATAAAAAGGCACTCCAGGGCTTTAGTTATTATACCACAATCACATGCCACTGTGCCCTCAACTGTAATTAGAGCACAATAATACGCATCCTAGGTTGTTTTCTTTAAGTGGCACTGAAAGCTAGGGGAGGGATAAAACAGAACTGTTTTTCAAGTAAGAACTGAGATTACAAAAAAAAAAATCAGTAAATGCAACATGAATGAAAAAATCCATTTTATATTTTCCATTACAATTTCGAATTTTACTTTGCTTGTGCCTACCTCTGCTAGTCACAGGTACAAAGCATCTTCCCCTAAATGACGTTGCTATTAATGACCTTATTACTACGGGTTTCAGACAGCAGTCATGAGGCCATTCCTTATTTTAGAGGTAATACAGTTTGACTGCAAGTTCCTTGATGGTAGGGATCATATGATGCATTTCTTGGGAGGGGCAGCAGGGGAGGTATTGATGGGAACTGGGTTTCTAACTTCAGATAGGAATAATTTCTGTGAGGATATGAGAGCAATGCATGCAAAAAGTTCTGCTGCTTCAGGCCCTGGTGATTTGCTAGTTCTGCTACTGTGTGAATCCTTCATTAAACATCTTTTCTTGCAGTGACCTGAGTCAATTTGTTTCCCTTGTATCGCAAAGACCCCAACTTGAAGAGTAGTAAAGTGTCAAGATGTATTATAACCTATCAAAAAGAATAAGCAAGTACATTCCTTAGATCATGAGGTCCTTTTGATGAATACAGCTTCTGTACATTAGCAACGAGCCATACTTTCACGTTTCATTCCAAGTTACTTGTTTCTGTCTGTATTTCTTAAGCTAAACATAATTGAGGCTAGAAGCCAGAAGAGCATCCAGGGAAAGATCTTCACATAAATAATCTTACTCCACTTGGCCTCTGTCTAGTAGGGAAGGTTACTCCTGACATATGTGACTCTCTGAAAGGTTCCTGTTGAGCCAGACTCTAGAGTTCTCAGAAATCACATAATCTGTTTCTTCACAAGAATCATGATTCTGCTGACGTGGTGAGGAATAGATTAACTGAAGCATTTTGGGAATAGGTTATTCTGAATCCTTTCTAAGTTGTCATTGTTTTTTGAAGGTGGAGAGGAGGGGAAAAAAGGCTGGACATAACTGAGGTTACAGGGGACTGGAGGAGAGAGGATGTGAAAGAGATCACAATCAAGAGAGAGAAAAAAGTGTGTGAAAAAGGATATGAGTTAAATGTTCCTCTTTGGGTTAAAGTAGGAAATGGGTAAAAAAAAAAAAATTTCACTACGTTTAAGGAAAAGGTATTTTAATGTTTACTTCTAATAACATAATACTACAGTCAGAAAGAATTCAGTTAGTGGCTCTATTTTTTTTCATTAAAAAGTATAAATTACTAAATCACAAATAGAATACTTCATATAGTTCTATGGCAATAAATTTGACAATCTTAAGGAAAATGGATTATTTTCCAAGAAAATATGTATAAGCAAAACAGCAAAGTGGGCTAAAGAAGAGGTTGGAAGTTTCAGGAAACAAATAATTATATAGGAAATGAAGAGAGGTATCAAGGAAGGGCATTCCCCTTGCCGAAGGTACCCAACCCGATTGATTGTGTGAGTAGATTTCCACCCCCACAAATAATCCCTGGACAAATAATTCTCATGCTATTTAAATGGTTTTAGAGGGTAGAGAATGAAGGAGAGCTTTATAGCGTATTTACATTCAATGAGCAAAACCCCACTGTAGCACAACCTCACATATGAATTAATGGAAAAATAATAAAAATATTAGCATAACATGTCAAAATAAAATAATAATGTCCCACTCTGTATTAATTCTGTAAATGCAAGGAAGGTTTAATATTAGGACATTTGTTAATGTAAGTATGATTGATGTATATTACATCTCTTACCTAACATTATTCGAGGTGTGATTGCCAATGCATTCAGAGAACATGAAATAGGAAGTATAAATATTGGAAAAGTGAAGACAAAATGATCGGTATTTGATTATGGATGATTATTTTACCTTCCTGGAAAACCCAAATGAAGTGGCTTTTAAAAATATGTTAGAACTAATAAGAAAATTCAGTAAGGTGATTTGTTACAAATTTAATACATTTTCTCATATTCTAATGATAACCAGATAAAAAAATATAACATGAAAAATGATCAGGTCATAATAACACCCCAAAATAAAATAATCTAGGTGTGAACTTAGCAAGTAATATGCAATACTTCTTTATTGAGACTGAATGAAAATTTTCCATGTTGAAAAGAAGTTAATCATTCCACATATGTCTAAACATTTTACTAACTGTAATAAAAGTCCCCTTATCCCAGTGTAACTTCTGATAATTGATCAAGTAATGATGGTGAACTTAACTTGTAGATTATAAAATGTATCACAAAGTCAATATTGAAAAAAACATAATAATATTGGTACAGGAATAGAAAAAGAGACCAAGAAAAGAGATGAATAAATTCAGAAACATACTTAAATAAATATAGAATTTGGTATATGAAAAAGATAACACTTTAAATTAATGGGAAAGGCAAAATATGCTTTTAATGGTGCTAGGACCACTGGCTAAAGTTGGAAAATAATAAGGTTAGTTCTTTACTTCATTCACCTGTTTTCTTCCTTTGAAATAAATTTCAGATGGCATAATGATGTATGTTTAAAATAAAAAGAAAGAAAACATAAAATTACACTGGTAAATCATTATGTAATCTTTATGTGGGGAAGGTTTTTTTAAGCATGATATTCAGTGCAAAAACATAAATTACAAAAGGTTATTAGATTTGCCTATTTAACAGCTTGAAATGCACGTATTTCAAAAAGCATTTTTTAAAAGATTAAAAGGCAAACACAAACTTTGAGAATATTTGCAACACAATGGCAATATTACTTTATTTGTATAAATGCACACACATATATATTTCAAATCAGTAAGAAGAAATTTAAAATCCCCATGCAAAAGTTGGACAAAAGACATACATAGGAAGTTCGTCAAAGAATGCAAATATTCAATAGAAATGCTCTCCTCATAAGCAACCAAAATGCAAGTGAAAACAAGATACCAATTTTGGACTTTCAGGTTGACGACAATTTAAGAAGATAATACTCATGTTATTTTGAGGTTGAAGAATGGACCTGCTCGTGTAATTCTGGTGGGAAAGATTGGAAATTAGCAAGACTTTTCTTGAGAACAAAATATGTATTAAAAATAGTTAAAAACTGCATATCCCCTTGACACAGCAATTCTAATTCTTATCTCAAATAAATAATTAAGAAAATTCACAAATAATGCTTATACAAGAATGTCTATAGTGGATAAGAACTATAAATTTATTAAAATCACACCTCTAAACATGCACCATATGACCCAGCAATCACACTTTTGGATGTGTTTGTCCTAGAGAAGTAAAAATTTGAATTCACACACAAAAACCTATATAAATTCATAGAAGCTTTGTTTGTAATAGCCCAACAGTGAAAACAGCCCCCAATTTTTTTCAGCTGGTAAATAGATGATAAACTGTGGTGTACCCATTCAATGGAATACTCTTCAGCAATTAAAAGGAATGGGCTATTGATACATGCAAAACATAGGTGGATCTTATGGTCTTAAAATATTACACCAAATGAAAAAAGTCAAGCACAAAATATTGCATATTGTTTGGTTCTATTTATATAATATTCTTGAAATGCCAAATTGGAGCGATGAACAGGTCATTGACTTCCAGGGGTTAAAATTAAAGAGATGGGGTGACTGTTAAGGGGTAACATGAGGGATTTTCTTTGTGGTGGTGGAGTAGATCTATGTCCTGACTGTGGTGATGGTTACACAAATCTATACATGTGATACAATTACATAGAACTACGTACAAACACACACACATAAACACAAATGAACGCATGTGAATACTGGTGAAATAAGACCTAATAAGGTCTACGTTTTAGTTAACAGTATTGTACAAATGTCAATTTCCTGGTTTTGATAATAAGGTACATGATTATGTAAGGTATCATCATTGGGGAAAGCTAACATGAAAGGTACACGAGAACTCTAAACTATTTTTGCACTTCTAAAATTACTGTAAAATAAAAAGTAAAAATACATACATACATGCATACATATATACATACATAATACCAAAATTTCCGGACCCTTATCAATTGGTCTCACTTATGTAAATCTTTTCCTGTCCCTTGGCCCATATGTGCATTCTAATTCTGATTGAATCTCTCTCTCTCTTCTCTCTCGTAAGACTAACAATATTCAGTTTTGTAGCTAGTAAGCTTTTGTCTTCTTACCCCACTAGATTTTTAAACTTTTGAGAACAGAAACCATTCCACTTACTATCTCTGCATATTTGCCATTTACATTGAATGTGAATAAGACTCTCTCCAGGTTAGTTTATATTCAATAATGTTTGATTAATTAATTTCATTTAATTAAAATTCTTAAATTCCTCATAGTCGTAGAAGAGTAATAGGAGCTAAAATACTTCCTCAACTACTTCCATTTTGGTGAATGTCCTTAATTACCCTGAGTATATAAAATAAAGATTAGAGCTTCCCTGGTGGCGCAGTGGTTGAGAGTCCGACTGCCGATGCAGGGGACGTGGGTTCGGGCCCCGGTCCGGGAGGATCCCACATGCCGCGGAGTGGCTGGGCCCGTGAGCCATGGCCGCTGAGCCTGCGCGTCCAGAGCCTGTGCTCCGCAACGGGAGAGGCCACAACAGTGAGAGGCCTGAGTACCGCAAAAAATAAAAATAAAAAAAATAAAGATTAAAAGCATTGAAATAATACATAAAACATTTAGCATGTTGAAAAGTTCTCAATAATTATATTTACTGGATTAAACTAAAACTAAGATTCACTTTTTGTAAGGAAAAAGAAAAGAAATGAGTTTTCATGTAAAATCCATGTAAAATTTCTCTGGATTCTTGAACTATTGATATTATAAAGAGGTTTTTTACAGAAATTGAGTTTTGTTGATGAATATTGGTGTGTTTTTGTTATAACACTCCCAAAATGTCAAAAGAAGAGAATCAAATTACCAAGTTTCTAAATGCTGCACTGTCATTGTATTGATTTTTTGAGGCACAAGATACAAAATTATCTTCTTTGAAACCTTCCACTCTATACAGCCTCTTTAAGAGTTTCTTGGGAGGAAGTTAAGGAGAAGTTTCCCAATTCTTCGCAAACCTCGTAGTATATCAGGATGGATGTGAGCATTTCACGTTGCCATCTTCTCACATCCTTAGTAAGAAATTGTCCCTCGTACTTAGCTGTTTTGATGGATTAAGAGAGACAAGAATGTTCTTTATTTATTTAAAATGGTTTTCTCTCATATGGAAAAAGAGGCAATTTTATATGCTATTTTTCTGTCAGAAGGCTTTTCATCAGAGATCGTATAAATTCAAATTAGTAGCATTTCATACAACTGCATGAGATTTGATCCCCACTGTATTCAACATTCTATGACAAGTGAATAGCAAAGAGTCATCATTTTATTGTGCTTCTTTCTTAGAGTATGTGTGGATAAAACTGAGTAACTGTTGGTAAGTTATTGGCAGGGTGAAATCCAGCCATGCTTTACAAATCCATGCTGGGAATTCCCTGGTGGTCCAGTGGTTAGGACTCTGCACTTTCATTGCCCTGGCCGGGTTTGATCCCTGGTTGGGGAACTAAGATCCCACAAGCTAGAACTAAGAAAAAAACAAACAAACAAACAAAAAAACATGCTATAAAGATTAAAAGGTTCTCCTACAATCTAGCTTCCTTTTAGACTACATGTTGAGTTCCTTTTAGGGAAAATAACAATGAAGAACGGACATTAAAATCTGGGATCTTCCATTTGTCATCGTGGACGTTTTGACTTGTTTTCTGACTGTTTTCTGTTGGAGAGCTTCTGGAATTGATGTCTTGAGGCGAGTGGTCTGTGACTTTGCCTCATTTTGCTGCTATAAAATGCCACTTGGGTGTGACAGTATGAAATGTATGCCTAGATAGGAAACCAAAACTCCTATACTGTGGGTCCTGTTAATATCAGCTATGGAGCAAAAACAAGGACAATTGATTCTTGATTAGATGACATGATTTGAGTCATGCATAGGATGCTTCACACAAATTTACTTTTCCATTATCACGTCATTGACAGGGCCGGCTGATCGTTCATAAAGTCAGTATACTTATCTAATATCACTGAAGGATGAGCAACAGTATTTGCAACAGTATTTCTCACAACCTTATTGCTATAATATGAAAAGGTAGGGGAAAAAAACACTGACACCAATAAGAATGCTGACTATGTCCCAGTCTAGATATATGTTCCACCCTTCTCCACCCGACTCTTTTCCCAGGGCAGCAGCTGAGCTCTCTGGACTCTCCATCAGCTTATTCTCTTGCTCTTTGATATCTGGTTGGGTTTGGCCAATGGTAAGCCAAATCAAGAATTTGGAAGGCAGGAACAGAGAGAAATTGGAGTGCTGATTTCTCAGGCCTCTGTCGGGCTTGGGTTGGGAGCGGCTGTGTGCCCCACTAAAGCTCCCATCTGGAGAACCTCTCCGATGGCTGTAGCTCTCCAGATTCTGGTAACCATTCTTCCCCTTCCCTCTTCAGTCTGGTGTGGTAATGGCTCCTGGGTACTTTGCCATCCCTGCTTGGTGTCCCTGGCCCTGTCCACACCCATGCAAATCACCTCTTTATTAATTCCTGTCAGTGTGTCAGTTGAGTCGTTCACCTGTTTCCTATCAGGACCCCAACTGATACAATACGAGAATGACTATAAATATTTTAATACAGCCATATGATGACTATTATGTAATAATTAAACATTTTTTTAACATCTTTATTGGAGTATAATTGCTTTACAATGGTGTGTTAGTTTCTGCTTTATAACAAAGTGAATCAGCTATACGTATACATATATCCCCACATCTCCTGCCTCTGCATCTCCCTCCCTCCCACCCTCCCTATCCCACCCCTCCCGGTGGTCACAAAGCACCGAGCTGATCTCCCTGTGCTATGCGGCTGCTTCCCACTAGCTATCTATTTTACATTTGGTAGTGTATATATGTCCATGCCACTCTCTCACTTTGTCCCAGCTTACCCTTCCCCCTCCCCGTATCCTCAAGTCCATTCTCTAGTAGGTCTGTGTCTTTATTCCCATCTTGCCCCTAGGTTCTTCTGATCATTTTTTGTCTTTTTTTTTTTTTTTTTAGATTCCATATATATGTGTTAGCATACGGTATTTGTTTTTCTCTTTCTGACTTACTTCACTCTGTATGACAGACTCTATGTCTATCCACCTCACTACAAATAACTCAATTTAGTTTCTTTTTATGGCTGAGTAATATTCCATTGTATATATGTGCCACATCTTCTTTATCCATTCATCTGTTGATGGACACTTAAGTGGCTTCCATGTCCTGGCTATTGTAAATAGAGCTGCAGTGAACACTGTGGAACATGACTCTTTTTGAATTATGGTTTTCTCAGGTTATATGCCCAGTACTGGGGTTGCTGAGTCATATGGTAGTTCTATTTTTAGTTTTTTAAGGAACCTCCATACTGTTCTCCATAGTGGCTCTGTCAATTTACATTCCCACCAACAGTGCAAGAGGGTTCCCTTTTCTCCACACCCTCTCCAGCATTTATTGTTTCTAGATTTTTTGATGATGGCCATTCTGACTGGTGTGAGATGATATCTCATTGTAGTTTTGATTTGCATTTCTCTAATGATTAATGATGTTGAGCATTCTTTCATGTGTTTGGTGGCAATCTGTATATCTTCTTTGGAGAAATGTCTATTTAGGTCTTCTGCCCATTTTTGGATTGGGTTGTTTGTTTTTCTGATATTGAGCTGCATGAGCTGCTTGTAAATTTGGAGATTAATCCTTTGTCAGTTGCTTCATTTGCAAATATTTTCTCCCATTCTGAGGGTTGTCTTTTCGTCTTGTTTATGGTTTCCTTTGCTGTGCAAAAGCTTTTAAGTTTCGTTACGTCCCATTTGTTTATTTTTGTTTTTATTTCCATTTCTCTAGGAGGTGGGACAAAAAGGATCTTGCTATGATTTATGTCAGAGTGTTCTGCCTATGATTTCCTCTAAGAGTTTGATAGTGTCTGGCCTTACATTTAGGTCTTTAATCCATTTTGAGTTTATAAACATCATTTTTACAAATAATACTTTATCTCATGAGAAACTGCTCAGAATGAGATTTTAAAAAGGGTATAAAATAATAGCAAGAGTATGATCTCAATTTTGAAAAGAGAAAGTGTATGGGGTGTTCATGTGTATAAGCAAACATTTAAAAGAAAAGATTGGAAGAAAATATATTGAACTATTAATTAAGGACTTGTTTAATTGACAAATTTTAGAAATGTTTAGAATATTTTCTTATTTATACTTTTCTTTGTTTTCCAAATTACCCATCATGAGGTTACATTACTTTATAATCAAATTTAAAAACAAGCTCTTACTTATATAAATTCATATGTCGGTCTATATATGTGTTATATACACATTTTCTTCATCTAACACATGAATGTAGCTATAGTATAAGACATACATACCATTGTCTTTAAAGTAAATTTTACCTAGGAAAATTATTTTGATTGTCTTATAATGCCATATGATTTCTAAACACAAAACTATCAGAGGAAGCTGGATGAAAAATATCATTGATATTAAGTGAAGATTTTACAGAAGGAAGAAATTACCTAAAATTCTATAAAATTGAAATCTTTCAAGACTTGAAATACAAGGCAATCCTTATCAAAATAGAATAATAATTATTAAAGTAATAACAATAATGATTCCTACCATTTCTATAGTATTTTTCATTTCCAAATCCTTTGTGCATACAGTAGTCCATTTTCTTTTCCTAATAACCCAAGGAGAGTTTTGTGACCACCCTCCTCCTCCCAGGAAAATTTTAGCACCATGCAGGATTCTGAATTATTGTCTGGAATCCACTTGCACATGTCTGTTTACAGAGCTGACTAAATGTGATTTAAAGTTACAGGCTATGATAAACTGAATATTGTTCAGAAAAACTTTAAGGAGCACTGTGGTGTCATTGTTCCAACTATTTCACAGTCTAATCAATTTTCAGTAAGGCAGGAGATTTCATTCACTGCTGCACATTGAAAGAGTAAGAAATCAAATAATTAGGACTAAGTAAGGACTGGAAAAGAAATCAGAAAATGAGAGAATAAAAGATAAGGCAAGAGCTAGTCATCATGACCTGATTAATGTGATGCTGATTGCTGGGATTTAACTATTGTATGATCAATGATCTAAATGACAACAAGCAGAACAGATATTTTTCCCCCAGGTTTTGTTTTGTTTTGATTTTTAATCTAAAGTTTTATTTCAAGGTCAGTTTATCATAAGGTATGATGAAATAGAATACTCTGCCCTGGGCAACTGATGAGGGCGATTTCACAAGAGAATACTTGACAGTTTGTCCAGCTCACTTGGTCTTACCCACTTCTCTATATGTATCTGGTCCTAGTCTTTAAATTTTGTTTCAATAAAATAGATATTCATTGTAAAGAGTAAACAGTAAAACATCTGGATTAAGTAAAAAAGTAAAAACTTTCTCATTTCCCCACACCAAACCTACTCCTCTGGTTTAACTGCTATTAAAAAATTGTTTCATGTGTATCACTCCACATGGTTTTATGTGGGCATCTGTGTGTGCATCTGTGTGTGTGTTCCTTTTCATAAAAATCGATCATACTATTCATACAGTTCTTTAATCTGGGTTTTTAAAATTTTAAATATAAATGATAGACATCTTTGCTTATTAGAACATGTGAATCTACTTAATTTTCTTTCATACCAAATTTATCTATCCTTTTATTTTATTATTTCTTAGTTGAAGTATAGTTGCTGTACAATATTTTATGTTACAGGTGTACAATATAGTGATTCGTTATGCCCCATTTATAGTTATTATAAAATTCTGGCTACATTCCCCATGTTGTACAATACACCCTTGTAGCCTACCTTATACCCAATAATTTGTACCTCCCCCTCCCCTACCTCTCTATTATGCTCCACCCCCCACAGTGGTAACCACTAGTTTGTTCTCTTTATCTGTGAGTCTGTGTCTTTTGTGTTATAGTCACTAGTCTGTTGTATTTTTTAGATTCCACATACAGGTGATATCATACAATATTTGTCTTTCTCTGTCTGACTTATTTCACTTAGCATAATGCCCTCCGTGTCCATCCCTGTTGCTGCAAATGGAAAAATTTCACTCTTTTGTGTGGCTGAGTAGTATTCCATTGTATATACAGATAAAGAGATGAAGGGATACATACATCTACCATTTTAAATTACCTAAACATACATAAATACATTCTTGTTGTAAAATCTATTTCAATTTTCACTGCTATCTATTCAGGACTTACAGGACGAAGGTCTTATCATCAGACTCCACCCTGTGACCCAC
The DNA here is from genome assembly GCF_949752795.1 of Hyperoodon ampullatus. Classification (NCBI taxonomy): domain Eukaryota; kingdom Metazoa; phylum Chordata; class Mammalia; order Artiodactyla; family Ziphiidae; genus Hyperoodon; species Hyperoodon ampullatus. Next base: position 2,343,241 of record NC_136925.1, on the reverse strand, counting down.
CCAAGTTTTCCCTCCTTTTTCTGCTCCTGCCTCTGCTTCCTCTGCCCACTGTATATCACACTCCAGCACAGTGGGCAAGTACAAAGGTATGGCATGACTAATCCTGAAGGGGATGGATTTCTAGGCAGAAGCAAGGCAGTGCTCAGGCTAAATCTCAGCCACAGTGCCATGTTATGATGTTTGACTGGCAAAGATATGAAGACATCTGAGGGCTGCCCCACCTCCTACCATTGCATCCTCGTTCATTTTTCTCCTCACCACCATCTCTCATCAAAATCACACCCGGAGCTAGAGCAAACTCTTTAGTTAGAACCCTCAACCATGGAAAAGTTATGACTCTGCATTTCTCCATCATGCAACTAGAAACAAAGCAAAAATAAATATTTTTTCTGCATTTGTCAAGTTTGTAATACTTGTCTGCTTTTTAAAAATTTGTGATTTATTGTTTCATTCTAAAGAAATGCCCTTTTTATATCTAATTTTATATATACTTATATCTAACACATTTTTATATCTAGTTTTGTGTTCATGTTTTTTTCTTCTCCTCTTTAAAGAAACCCCATGAACTCCATAAAACCTGGATATGTCTCTGACTATTATTTTTCTTAGACCGGTACATATTTTATAAGTCTTTCCAGATATACTGAATATTTACTAAAAGTGATAAGATTTTTCAAAAGAAAGGGAAAGCAAAGATTTTTGCCTTAGAAAAAACCCTGATCTGCTGTTCAATTCCAGTTCCAGCTTTAGGTTTACGTTTTCCTTCTGGTGCCTCAGTTCCTTTCTTAATACTTAATTCTAGTATCTGTGTTTCTATCTTATTTCTCCTTCTCACTCTTCACCTATTATTCCACCACACCTTCCAACACACAATCCTCCTTCATCTATTCCCTAAGTCCTGATTTTTTTTCCCTCTAGAAAAGCATCGTTCATTAAAATTGTATTCTTACCTGTTTCTGAAACCTTGGCTGCTGCTTGACTCCCCAGACACTTTGTTGCCGCCTGGATCCCTCTGTTGCCTTGTTGCAACATTACACCCATCACCTTCCAGGCCTGACTGGATACCTCTGGCAGGATGTCCCTGACCCCAACTCTTCACTCTATTGCCCACTGCCAAGCACTTGCCTTACCACTAGTCTCACCCCAGGCCAGTTCCTGAGAGGTTTATTGGACCACGCCTGTGTCTGACCTGGTTTTGGGGAGAATACCAGTCCCTTCCCCAGTAAGTACAATGGAGAGGTTACTTGCCTCTCTCCTACTGGCCTTATTTTCCATGAATACTAGTGGGATCATCTGCTTTCTCAGGCTCTGAACCCAGAGTCCACTTTGATGTTGCCTTCTCTTTTGCTTCCTATATCCAGACTAATCTTGCCAACTCTTCATTTTTCCTTCCATTCAGTTTTTTTCTCTACTTCCATCATTTGTTTTCAAACATTTCTTGACAACAACATAATGATGATCATTATTTATATTATCAGTTTCTCTGGTCCAGACACTGTGCTAAGTGTTTTGCCTTTATATTTCACTTAATTTTCACAAAAACATGATGAGAAAGATGCTATTATGATCCATTTTTAGTTTTTTTTTGTATGAGAAATTTAGCTTTAGAGATATGAGTAATTGGCCTATAAACGGCAGAGCCAAACATCAAACTCAGGATATTTGGCAAGGGTATCCTAACTGCAACTAAGTCACTCCACTATTTGCCTGATCTGCCTAAACTATCACTTCCATATTTCTACATACTAACTTCTCAATGGCTTTCCAGTGTGGACAGGATAAAGTCCAAACTTCATTACATTAACCTTAGAGCCCAACTCTTTTTGTATACTCATGCCCTCCTCCTTTATCTAACCTTATTAAATTCCCACCTATCCTTCAAAGAATTTCTCAGTTCTCACGTTCTCTGAGGCCATTCCCAAGTCCCCAACCCATAACCATATCTTCAGTTTCTTAACAATAATTGTCATATGCTACTTTATATGGTTATTTATTTATTTATTTTTGCTTCTTCATATGATCATTTTTCCCTCCCCATTTAGTCTGAAACATCTCTAAAGGCAAATATAAGGGTCTTAACATATCATTTTATTCTTCACAACATTTACAGAAACATCTATCATATAGTAGGAACTCAACAATTAAGTGTTCATTGATTTGCTGAATTTCCTACAGTAGACTGTTGGGTCTTATTTTAGTGATTCACAACAGTGATATATAAATTAATTTGAAAAGTTTTTAAATGTGGTCTTCTGGCACATTTCTCCCACAACAGACAACACTTCAGTGATGTCTCTTACATGGGGCTTATCACACCCACTCCCCCAAGGCTACTCAAAAAGACAATCTAACACAAGAGACTGAGTCGTAGCATCAGGTGTTCTGATGTTCCCAGACATTTTTGTCACCATTTCTTCCAAAGCAAATTGAAACTATTGTTGAAAAGGAACAACAGATTAAAAGAAGATGGGAAGTGAAATGAACCTGAAAGCAACCCAAAGGGTCAATTTTAAGGATGTTAAATCAAACCCATTGACTTGCTTTGAGTAGCTTTCAGCCTCCAAAAGACTTCTGGAAGGTTCAGTCACGAGAAACCAGGACTAAGCAAAGGGACAGGAGACAGCTGAAGTGGCCAGGAGCTGTGTCATCAACACCATTTCCTAACTCTTGTCACACATTGTGGCAAAGGCAGTCATACCTTCTTTTCAGGGATACCAAGAGATTGATGGGGATAGGCAGTTGGCCCTGGGAATTTCCATCAGTGATCCTGTAGCTACACCAATAAAACAATCTCTAGAAAGTTGATGCTGTCTCAGACTTAAGCAGTGTGAATATAAGCATCTTTAGAAAGCTTTGCTATTCTTTTTTTTTTTTTTTAAGATGTTGGGGGGGTAGGAGTTTATTAATTAATTTATTTTTTTTTTTTTTTTGCTGTGTTGGGTCTTCGTTTCCGTGCGAGGGCTTTCTCTAGTTGTGGCAGGCGGGGGCCACTCTTCATCGTGGTGCGCGGGCCTCTCACTATCACGGCCTCTCTTGTTGCGGAGCACAGGCTCCAGACGCGCAGGCTCAGTAGTTGTGGCTCACGGGCCTAGTTGCTCCGTGGCATGTGGGATCCTCCCAGACCAGGGCTCGAACCGTGTCCTCTGCATTGGCAGGCAGACTCTCAACCACTGAGCCACCAGGGAAGCCCAACTTTGCTATTCTTATTGACTTAAAACATACGTATGGAGTAAAAGCACTGCTTGCTATGCAAATTCATCTTCCAGATCAGTCCACAATTTACATTCCAGCCATTTTGTTGTCATTGAACCTGTTCTGTACTGAATTCTGGAAGGCCTCCATGGGTAGGCAAATTTGTTGCCATTGATATCACTTCCCTTGCAATCCCTCTTGAGGAGGTAACATATTCAGTTTCTAAAAATTGCATCCTTTTGGAATCACCGAGCTCCTTTGAGACCACTGTTCCATCACCATCATTGACTATCCCTTCTGTATGTAAGCTCACATCATCTAGATTTCCATCGTTCTCCATTTCCCTGTCAACTCCTTCAGGTCACCTCAACACAGTCCCAGAACACTGACTTACCATTTTCTTTTCTATTCTGTGCCTTATGCCTTCTAATATAAACAATGGCCCAACCAATAACCTACTCTCCTCAATTGCAATGACTTTTATTTCCATTTCTGTTAAAAAAATTATGACCACCTGGAGCTTCTTTACTTTTAATTCTTACCTCAAAAGTTTATTTGTCCATAGCTTTCTACACTGGCTCCCACTCCTATATTCCATATTGTCTTAGGGTTCTCCAAGGAAATAGAATCAATAGAATATGTGGACAGACAGTTAGCTAGCTATCTAGCTATCTAGCTAGATCTATTTTAAGGAATTGGCTCACGCAGTTGTGGAGGCTGGCAAATCCACAATCTGAAGAGTAGGTGTCTTAGTACATTTAAGTTGCTGTAACAAGATATCACAGACTGGGTAGCTTATAAACAACAGAAATGTCTATAAATAACCCAATTTCATTCCTTTTTATGGCTGAGTAATATTCCATTGTATATATGTACCACATTTTCTGAAGTAAGTCAGAAAGAGAAAAGCAAATATCATATATTAACGCATATTATGTGGAATCTAGAAAAATGATATAGATGAACCTATTTGCAGGGGAGGAATAGAGATGCAGACATAGAGAACAGACCTGTGGACACAGGGGGGAAGGGGAGGGTGGGACAAACTGGGAGATTAGGATTGACATATATACACTACCATGTGTAAAATAGATAGCTAGTGGGAACCTGCTGTATAGCACAGGGAGCTCAGCTCAGAGCTCAGTGCTCTGTGATGACCTAGATGTGTATGATGGGGGGGGCGGGGGTGGGGTGGGCAGGAGGTCCAAGAGGGAGGGGATATATGTATACATACAGATGATTCACTTCATTGTACAACAGAACCTAACACAACATTGTAAAGCAACTATACTCCAATTTAAAAAAATATAAAGTTAAAAAAATAATAAAATATATGCATTTGAAAAAAAAACCCAGAAATTTATTTCTTGTAGTTCTGGAGGCTGGGAAGTCCAAGATCAAGGTGCCAACATGGTGGCATTCTTGTGAAGGCCCTCTTCCTTGTTCATGGCTGGTGCCTTCTTACTGTGTCCTCACATAGTAGATGGGGCTAGGAATCTCTGTGGGGTCTCTTTTATAAAGCACTAACCCCATCCATAAGGGCTCCATCCTCATGATTTAAACACCTCCCAAAGTCCCCACCTCCTAATACCATCATCTTTGGGGATTAGGATGTCAACATATGAATTTGGGAGGTTCACAAACATTCAGACCATAGCAGTAGGACAGCAGACTGGAGACCAGGGAAGAGTCACAGTTCAAATATGAAGGCAGTTTGCTAGCAGAATTCCCTCCCGCTTAGGGGAGGTCCATCTTTTTCTTAAGGCCTTCATCTAATTGGATGAGACCCTTCCGTATTATTATTATGGAGGGCAATCCACTTTACTCAGAGTCTACTGACTTAAATGTTAATGCCAAACAAAAAAATATCTGCACAGAAGCATCTAGAATAATGTTTGGCCAAATATATGCCTGCCATGACCTAGCCAAGTTAACACATAAAAGTAACCATCTCACACATACCAGAGTCTGCTCTTTGAACTTACCAAGGCTCTTGGTGGCCCAAGAGCTCCTGTTGATCAGTTCCTTTCTAGCTTTACTCCTTTCTCTTTCTTGACTGCACGTATCTACTTTGTGATTACTCTCAAGACCATTTCCTCAGGCTTTCTGTCTTTTCTGCTGCACATTAACTCCCCATCTTCACTACCATCACTTACTCATATTCACCTCCACTCCAACCACACCAAACAACTCACACCTCCAGGCATGCACCCTGAACTTCACACCATTCATTGCCTGTAATGCCTGTTTACCATAACCAGTAATTGTCATTCAGCTGAGATATCTCAGCAGAGACATCAGCAAACCCCCATTCTCCCTTCCCAGGCACCATTTATGCCTCCCTCTCTTAAACAGCTTTGGATCTGTATTCACACTGCCAATAACGTTGTTGTTCTCATTACTAAATTCTGAGCCTCATCTGGATATTGATTTCAACTTCATAATAAATTTGTGATCAAACGTATCTATCTTTAGGAAAGGCAATTGTACTTTTGTAAACTTAGGCAAGTTAAGTAAATTCTATTGGCTCCATTTCTCCATCTCTTTATTAGATACAAATAATAACAATACCTACCTTTCAGAACCATTGTGAGGAATAAATGAGATTGTAAATCTAAAGTATGTAGAACAATACCTGGGATCTAGTGTGCGCTGGATGCATGGGAGCTATTATTGCTGTAACTAGAACCATCAGGTGTTTCCAATAACTTTCAGCAGGGGTGTGCTGGGGCCAACTCGTTTGGTTGTTAATATTTTCAGGAATTTAGAGATCCAGTTGTTAAACATGCCTATCATTAAAAATTAAATATTATAAACTTAGAATTCAATAAACTGTATAAAAAATAAAGGTCATTAATACTCAAAATTCATCACATCCCACTTATTTTATTCTACTTTAATATTATTTACGCTCTTACAGTTATGTAACTCCATTGTAGCAACATGGTGGACATGCCATGGGATGGTGTGCTGATGTGCATCTCTTCCCAATTCCATTTCAGGGATGCCATGTCGGTAGCTTGAAAAGGGTCAAGATAGCAATGTTTCACCACAGAAAGTAGTTAACACTACAAATCAGGCCCTCATTTATTGTGTATTGATTGTTTAGGCTAAAAGTAATGGAGAAAACATTAATAATGCAAATTATGCTTCACAGTGTGTTATATCGAGTGCCAAAGTGAAGGAGTTCCAATTTAATGAAATACAACTTTTGTACAAGGGTTACATCTAGTTCAATGACAAATCATATATCAGATTTCGTAACAAAAGATTTATTGGGAAAGAGGTAGCAGGTTGGAATGTAACTTTTGTCAAATCATGGTTGAATTGCATACAAGAGTTCTACAAAAACTAACAGAAGCATTCTGTGGAAATCAACTAGATATGTGGAATTTACAAAAGAGCATTGTATATTTTATTATTATTTATAAATAATGTACTATACATTCTTTATATATGTAAAATTTATAATATATTTATGTACATATGTACATATATACACACACTTTTTTTTTCCTAAGAGCCTTATTGTGAAACTTTTACCAGCACACTGTTTCCTTCAGATTTTCTTACCAGCCAAAGGATATAAAAAGATAAAAATAGTTTTTCCAAGGCTGGAAGTCATAGTGAGAGTAGACGGTGAAAAGGAAAAATGAGTATCACCTTAAGTAAACAATGGAATCATTCAAATGAGAATATTTGAAATTAGGGTTTTTTTTGTTTTTGTTTTTTTTTCGGTACGCGGACCTCTCACTGTTGTGGCCTCTCCCGTTTCAGAGCACAGGCTCCGGACGCGCAGGCTCAGCGGCCATGGCTCACGGGCCCAGCCGCTCAGCGGCATGTGGGATCTTCCCGGACCAGGGCACGAACCTGTGGTCCCCTGCATCAGCAGGCGGACTCTCAACCACTGCGCCACCAGGGAAGCCCTGAAATTAGTTATTATTAAGTAATAGAACTCAGAAGCTTAAAATAATGAGTTTTTGTTTGTTTTTATTGCTTATGAATCTACATTTCAGATGTGTAGTTCTGATCATCTGATTCAGGTTTGGCTGGACTCATACATGTATTCACAATCAGCTGGGGTGTCGGTGGGACGTAGCTGGTCAAGGATGGCTTCACTCACGTCAGGCGACGGTCTGGCTGTTGGCTGGGGTGATAGGAGTAATTGGGCTGTATGACTCCATCTACCAGTGGGATAGCCCCAGTTTATTTTCATAGCGTCTGGATAAGATTAACATAAGGCCTAGACTCAAAAGTGACATAAACTCACTTCCTCCTCATTCTGTTGGCTAAAGCAAGTCACAAATCTAGTTCGGATTCAGGCAGTAGGGAAATAAAGTCCACCTCTTAATGGTAGTCTGTGAAGTCACATTGCAAAGAGGGTGGATAAAGAGAGGCATGAACAATTGGGGTCAACAATCTACCACAATGTTTTCTGCCATCTCCATACATTCATCTCAGGATAGAACTGGAATATTATTTACCTTGGTTAAGCCCATGAATGGGGTCAGACCAGCTGTAATCAAACAAAAATCCTCTTTGTTTTTGAACTCTGGTCCTGCACTCATTCCCCATTTTCTCAATATTAGCAAAATATCTAGACCTATTCTAGATATGGATAAAATAGCTAGAATTTATAGTCATGATTCCTCCATTCTCACAAAAAGAAGTTCATATAGTGTAAATAAGGAAGTAGAATCAAGTTATACAGGAAAAAATTTAAAGAGATTTAGTAGAAATAAGGAAGCCGAATAAAATTTAAAATCCCAAACACCAAGAAAAGTATGATCAAAATGCTGTGAATTTACAAAGCAGAAGTAGACACTCAAAATAAATATGTAAAGGGAACAAAACGTAAGGGGAAAAAATGGATTGCTTTATTTCCATATAGAAACCCTAAGGTTAGAAAGGAACTACACTGTGATAAAACCTTTTCTCTCCCTTGAATGCCCTTACCAAAATTGTAAATTATATATTTATTTATTGGCTGGTGGTTTTCTTGATTTCTGTACACTTGGCACCTAACATAATATCTGGCTCTGTAAACACTTAAATATTGAAGTAAGACCTAGATGAATGAGATGAAAATGATATTCATAGAAAAATTAAAACATGTATCCATTTCAGTAACATTTTCCTTTTAAGAATCACTTCCTACATAGTCTTCAAAAGTAAGACAGTAGAAAGAAAGGGCCTCCCCTAAATATTGGGAAACATTTGAAGATGACCATAGTTCTCTTCTTTGGGATGCTGCAGAAGAATTCCAGAACCGTACTAACCTTCACATCTATTTAAACTAATCAGCCTTGTTCCTTCTGCACAGCAGTGTAATCTGAAAAAATAATACTCATGCATCTGTTTATAATGCTGTTATATGCAGATCACACTCACTGATTTGGTTTCTCAATCACAGTAGTGACTATCTCTCCAGTATTTAGTCAGTCATATAAAATAATCCTGCCCACTGATTCAGAATAGAATTAGGGAAGAAAGGAGAAAGATGAAATTTTAATATTCATAGAGTGATTAAATGCAGGGACCTATCCTGGAGACTGTAAATACATCATCCCATTGGCTTCTCTAAAACAATTCTTCAGGATAAATAGTATAATCCCCAGTTTATACGTGAGAAATCTGAGGCTCCAAGAGGTCAAATAATTTTGTCATGTTTGCAGTTCATAGATGACAGATGTGGGATTGAACTCTAGCATGTCTGTCTGATTCTAAAGCTTTGGTTCATTCCACCTTCTAACTATACAATTTCATCTGCTCTATCTTCCATAATCAAGATGAGCCTGTTTCTGTTTTTAATCTTAATTGGGAAGAAGCTTTATAATTTGTTAGTGGAAACATAGTAGAAAAGAAAAAAATAATCCCCAAGCGTCTCCTTCCATTGATGACGCTTCTGGAAACACTCTCGGCCAAGAGTATGCCATGTTTCAGCCTCAGAAATGAACATTCTCACCAGCTGTGGTTCATGCTAAAGCAGAATTCTGATCCATGACTAAGATAACCCCCTCTTTCTGCTAATGCAGATCCCAAATCTTGCTTTACCCCTAGTATTATTCATCTAATTCTGGTTGGCACTGGTCCTTGGCTCCACTCCCAGAATCAGTACATTCTCAAGCCAAACCAGTCTTCTATTTCATATTATGTCTGCTTTTCATGGTGGGAGTCTCAGAGAAAAGGAAACAGATATAGGCTATGTCAATAGAGCATATTGTAGGGTTGGGAGTGAAGTAATTTTAGAGGAAGTTTGAAATTTTGCTAAGTAATAGCAATTATGAAGTTAAAGCACAATTACATGCAACCACCATACATAATATGAAAGAGAAAGATACTATAAACAAGTGGTAAGAGAAGACAGAGGTGGACATCAGTGTGCACACAGGGATAAGAAAAAAGCCCTCCAAGGATTAATATAATTTCTTTCAGAAGCAAATAGCACAAGGCATTTTAATTCCACTCACTCTTCTATTTGACTAAATTATTTTTATGCTCTATGCTATTCCTAGCCAAGTGCTCTCTAATCCAGTGCTTCTCAAACTCGAGTGCATGAAAATCACCCAGAGAATTTGTTACGAGGCAGATTCTAATCCAGTAGCTTTGGGGTGGGGTCTGAGACTCTTCATTTCTAACAAGCTTGCAGGTGGTGTCCATGTTGCTGACTTGGAAACGCACTTTGAGTAGCAAGGCTTTTGTCCACAAGACACTCTCTTGGGGGGTAAGAGGAATAAGAAGATCTAGTATTAGAAAATGAGGTCAAAAAGAACACTTATGTTTTACATTTTTAAAAAGTTCTCCACTTTGGACCATGAGCACAGACATTCCATATAAGACTGAGTTCAGAAACCTATTATGCTTGTCTTTTAAAAATAATATTTATTTATTTTGCTGATTTTTGGGATTTGAGAGCAGTTAGTTCCTCAAATGTTAGGTCTGTGTTTATGCAAATGAAAATGAATCTAGACTTTTACTTTCAAGAGTCCAATAAGATGCCCTCCCAAGTTCCTTCTGACTTGGCACATATACTTATATCCATATGAATATTTATTAATCTATACTATATGAAACTATATGGCACTTTTTAGCCCCAAATATTTTTCTCCCATTTAACTCTGTTTGTCTCTGTAGAATTAGTATTTTACAACTGAATCAAGTGAATGATGGACTTTCAAGAAATTTTCCATGGATCTAGAAAATTTCCATGAATACATATATGTACAAATTGAGAATCCTTCATTCCTCATAATATATATACAAATAGTAGAAACATATATATACAAATTGAGGTAGAAATAAAGATGCTAAAAAAAGAAAAAGAGAGTCCAATAAGATTATTTTTTTCTTATATGGATGAATTTATGAAGCCACAAAAATAAACATCAATTTCATTCATTTTGTATGGGCGTACATATGTCATCTAAATCAAAATTGTGGCTTTTAAGGTAAAAATACAGCACAATTTGGGGATTTCTTTTTGACAAGCAATAATAAGTTTCAGTCTAGCCAGCGATAACCTAGTCTAAGAAAAGGTTTCACCAATATATGAGGGACACAGCTTTGCTCCCTCTTTACAGAAGCTTTACACCAGAAAGAAGAAATCCGGAATAAGATTTCTACTTGTAAAACAAAGCAATATCTTTATCAGTGATGTAGTCACTTTTGATACTCCTTACTTCCCGGTTTAGAAAAGCAAGGCACATAGAGGTTAGTCAACTTGTTCATTGTGACGCAGCCATCAGCTCCAGAGGAAGCATGAGGGTAAAAATCACCCACTGACATAGATGCTGGAGTTCCCCACTTCAAACCACACTGTGGGCACACTTAGAGTCTACCCAATGTGGCTTTTCAGTCCTTTGATTTCTTGCCCTCATGCATGTCATTGGTCCCTGTCTTTTATCATTGATATGATGGAATTTTCCCAGGTAGTCTCTAACTCAGTTTGCCAATGAGATGTTAAGATTTGGGTCCCAGGAAGAATAACTATCCTATTTTTCATCAGTAATTTTTCCCTGATCCACTGGTGTCCATAGTAAAATTCACTTGCTTCTTCTCCCACCCCTGCCATCCATAAGGAGGGTTTGAGAAACCTCCAATCTTCCCCTCCCACACCAGCCCACTTCCACTGTTTTCCCTTGGTTACTTCCAGTCCCAACTCATGGAAGCACATGATTCTGTCACTCACCCAGGTCAGTTACTCAGAGTCAAGAAGGAAAGGAAAAGTGAACTGTCTTATATTGGAGAAACTTCTCCCTGTACAACAAAAACATCTGCTCTATCCTTCACAGCTAGAATGATCAAGTAATTTACAGTCTGAATCAGGATACTTTTGAAAATGAAAGAGGTTAGATTAAAATTAGCCCCAGATTATAAGCATCAGTTGGAACTGTCCTGGGTCCCCGACAGCATGTGGCCGCCCTGTCCATGGCTTGCATGGGTCCCTGTGTGGACTGGTCTTGGAGAACACTGGGAAAGGTCTTGAATGCCAAGAGGTTTCGTGGACCCTCATAGTAAGTAACCGCTCATAGTAACCGTGAGCGGTTACTATGAATGAAATGTGGGCTTGAGCTTCTGGAAATTCACCACATTATAACCTTCAGGTTCCAATTGGCTTAATAACTTTTAAGAACTTAAATTATAATGAACACACGCAGCGATATATGCAAAGCAGTGGATTGAAGGAAGAGCTAGGACATTTTCTTTTTCTTTTTTTGTTCTTGCTTCCAGTTGATTTAAAACCTCTTACTGTTACATGTAAAACATCTTATGTTTGCTGAGTGCTTAGATCAGAAGCCAGTGTTGATCAAGAGAAGAAAACCAGAAAAGTTTATATTTAATTACCTTTGGTTTCCCATTCCCATTCTTTGTTTAAGAGCCAAACTTGTGTTTAATTTATAAAGGAAACAAGGTTTAGAAGTGATTAAATTATGCTAAGTAGGTGTTAAAATGCTTTTAATTGACAACCTTTTTTTTTTCTTTCTTTCTTTCTTTTTTTTTTTTTTTGTCTGCACCACACGGCTTGTGGGATGTTAGTTCCCCGACCAGGGATTGATCCCAGGCCCCCAGCGTGAGAGCAGAGTCCTAACCACTGGACCACCACGGAATTACCTACAACCCCTTTTAAAATACAAAAGTTCCCCTGTTGAGTGACATCTAATCACCTCAAGGACAATTACAGCGACACAGAGGAGTGGGAAGCTGTATGGGTTTAAGCTGCTTTACGGATTCCACTTCTAAAATATTTCCCTCTACCCCACAAATCCAATCTTTGCCTCTGGTAGTTTCCCAACTCTTAATCCTCTTCAGTTCAACTGCAGCCCCTGTTATCTTTTGCAAATTCTATTCTGAACCTGTAACTCTAGTTTAGATCCTCTCCAGGACACCCCTTAAAGAAATTCCAAGATCTTAAATCCAATTTACAAATCCCTGCATCCTCTCCACCACCAGCCTTATCACTGAGCAAGTAATTTGCTCTCGTTTGTTGAATGTTTATAACTGAAGATAAAAAAAGGTGTGGCCATGCCTCTCCCTCAAAGGAGGGATTTGAACGGATGATCACCCTATGAGTGTGGAGATGAACTGAGGCTTCCCAAAGGCTAGTGTGAGAACAACTTTTTGTTTTGCTGAACTTGGTGGTAATTGGGGAAGCATCTAGAAGGAACTGAGAGGGGACAGAAAGTGATTCAGTCTAGAAAGCAGGTGGAAGAAGAGGATCTTAGACTGTAGAGAAGAGCTGAAAATTGCAGAAGGCTGGGAACATTGCAAGGGAAGGGAGGGGAGAGGCCAAGAATGGAGGAGAAGTTTCTGAACTATTTTTAAATCTCCTTCAGGTTGTAAGAGCTCATTCAAACAAGAGAAGGCTTATGTGTTGTGCCATAGATGTGGTCCCTCTGACTCAGTGACTCCCCATCTCCACTGCACGTTGAAATAACGAGGAGCTCTTTAAAATGCTAACGACTAGGATTCATCTCCAGGTGTTCTGCTGTGTCTGCTCTCAGGTGGGGCTGAGACGTATAGTGTTTAAAAGCCCCAGGTGACTCTTGTGAAGATTCAATGAAATTACGCATATGAATGCACTTTGCACAGCGCTTTCTAAAGGTTAGCTCTTATTGATGGGATTACTAAATCAATAGCCACTGAATTTCAAAGCAAAGGGGAGAAACAGCACAGATGATGGACTCTGCTAGGGCTTAAGCTCAGTTCAGAATAAGTCTTTGTACTGAATCTTGAAGCCCAAGTTAGATAAAGAAGGGGGGTCATGTAGCCCAGGAAAAGGAAGAGCATATGAAAAGGCAGAAAGGTGAGAAATAACATATTCTATGCAAAATACATGTTTCATTTTCTGATTGAGTCAACAATTATTTATTGCATACTTAATCCATACTTATTGCACACTTAATCCTTGTTCACTTGGGGCATAAAGATAACTCTCAAGAAATTCACAGCCTGAGGCTGTCTTCCCCTCTACGATGGTTAAAGGGGTGGGTTGGTCAAATAGTACTTTAAAGGCTCTGTTAGAGGAGCAAGTAGGGGACAGGAATGGCTTCAGACAGTGAAATTCTCATGCTTCAGCTAGCTAACCCAGAGCCAAAGAGATGGATGTCAGGAAGAAGGAACTTAAAAATTCTAGTGTGATCAGGCTTCACAAGACTAAAAGGGGGTAATACATGATGGAATGTCACATCCAGCCTCTTCCTGGCACACTGCAAAGTACTCTTCAAATCTGAGACAGCATTACCAATACTATTATTACTTATATTGACTCTTCAAAATGAAATGTTAATAAATTGTTGAGAGGAAAATCTTTAAAAAATGCCTAGTAAATATTAATTTAACAGAAACTGATAGAATTCATTTGATATTTAATGTATTAAAATTGAAATATTTATTCAGATCTTCAAATGGAAAGTGACTGAGTTCTCCCAAATTTCAGTAGTTGCCTCAAATCCTTTGTAGAAAGATACATATATTCACAAACATATATACAGACTTCTTGAAATTGCAGCTCTTCCCAGACATGTTTTTTCACCAGAATTTCCATTTTCCTAATGTATGAATTAGGAAATGAATGAATGTATGAATCAAGAGCAGATAAATATATAAATCTTTACTCAGCCCAGGTAGAACCAGGACCAAGAACCAGGCAACCCCTGGGCACTGAGGCTGTTCCATTACAGTCCAAGAACTGACAGCAGAAGTTGGAGGATCAAGGAAGATCAACTACAGCACATAATAAGTTAATGCCATGGTTTGCAAATACGGTCCTAGGACCAGCTACAACAGCATCACCTGGACCATGATAGAAATTCAGATTCTCAGTTTGCACTCAGGATTTACTGAGTCAGACATTCTGAGGCTTGGATTCAGCAACCTGTGTTTTAACAAGCCCTCCAGGTGACTTGATGAATGCTAAAATTTCGGAACCAGATTAGTGGTTCCCACTCCTGGCTACTCATTGAATCTATTTAAGGCTAGGACTGCCATAAAAAATACCACAGACTGCGTGGCTTGAATAACAAATATTATTTTCTCACAATTTTGGAGGCTAGAAGTCTGAGGTCAAGGTGTCACCAGGGTGTATTTTTTTCTGAGGCCTCTCTCCTTGGCATGTAGATGGCTTTCTTCTCCCTGCGTCTTCTTCACATGGTCTTCCCTCTGGGTCTCTGTGTCCTAATTTCCTCTTCTTATAAGGGTATCAGTCATATTAGATTCTGACCCACCCCAATGACCTCATTTTAACTTAATTACCTATTTAAAGACCCGATATTCAAATACAGTCACATTTGAGGTACTGGGTGTTAGGACTTCAACATATGAATGGCGTGGGGGACACAATGCAGCCCATAACAAGAAATTTTAATTTCTAAAGAAAAAACAAGCAATATTCCCTATGAGACCAACTATATCTGAATTCCTACGAGTGAGTCCCAGACACAGTATAAAAGTTCACTTGTGGCTCCAATGTGTAGCCAGGACTAAGAACAAGGCTATAATTGATAAAAGCCCAAAGAGGTGGGCGCATGTCACGGGATCTGGTCATCAGTGGTCACCTGATGTGTAGTCAGGCAGGCAGACCAGGTAAAGATGGAGAGGGTTGTGGGGTATCAGGAACTCAACCACAGGAAGTCTGGCTTAGGGAAGCATATTCAGCTAAGCCCTGGGGCAATAGTAGACAGGTTGAGGATTTAAATAATAGGTTTGAGGTACAGGTGAGAGCCAGTTCACAAGAAAGCACTATCAGAACAAGTGCAAAAGATTAGAACTTAGGGCTTCCCTGGTGGCGCAGTGATTGAGAGTCCACCTGCTGATGCAGGGGACACGGGTTCATGCCCCAGTCCGGGAGGATCCCACATGCCACAGAGTGGCTGGGCCTGTGAGCCATGGCCACTGATCCTGCACATCCGGAGCCTGTTCTCCACAACGGGAGAGGCCACAGAGGTGAGGGGCCTGGGTACCGCAAAAAAAAAAAAAAAAGGTTAGAACTGAGCAGCGATCTACATAGCTGACTTGACTGTAGAAGCACAGGTGTCTGACCAGGGGTTCCTGGCCAGGAACTTGTCCCCAGGGCTAGAAGATGTAGTTGCAGGGACCCAAGATATGGCAGTGAAGGAAATCAGATGATGTCTGAGGCTTCTACCAGAATCCTGCCCTTAAATGCCTCCAAACCTCTCTTTAGAGGGTTTATAGAAAAAGAAAACAAGACAAACAGCATCAACAATCAAACCACTGACCTGAAAATATAATGTGTGCATGGACTTCTAATGTTGTATAAAGAGCCATACAATTCTAGTGAATTTCTGGACTTTATTTCATGTGGACGATACAACGTCTCAGAGTGGTTGATTAAACTGCCAGCCACCTTTGTCAAAGCCAATAATCTCTGCTTTGTTCTCCCTCAGTGAAGAAGCCAATCTTGTTCAAACTGTCATCATTAGCTCCATTTCCAACATTACAAAATTAAAGGACTGTTGCAAAGAAACAAATGGAATCCAGGAAGAACACACGATCTCTTTGAAAGAGCTCACCTCCTCACCCCATCCACTCACCTGGTCCAGAGATGGAAGCATTACAGGGAACCCAGCTGAGTAATAATATTATTGATTCCCTGTTAATCGGATTTTTCTTGAGTTCACCAACAGTCAAGTGTTTACAAGACTTCTCTTTTCAAAACAACTCAAAAGTCATTCCCAGCAGAGAAGCTAGAAACCAGAAGATCAATAATACAGGAACTGTTACTAAGGATTTTCATCTACCCAGTGAGGAGGATAGTTATTTATAGAAAAACTGGCCACTCCAGTTTAGTGTGGTAATAACATGGTACGGCTAGTTCAAAGAGTGCCATGGTTGAACACAGCCTTGTATTATGCCCACTGTAAATGGTTTCTATGAGGAAAAGCCTATAATTTAGAAAGATTTGCCATGAATGATAAAGCCTGGGTCATTGTAACAGATACTTTTTACCAGCTCTATTTGTGGAGAGGGCATGTAAAAAGGAAGGAAAAAGGTTAGCTTCAGGAAACCTGAAGGGGAAAGTAAGCCTCATTTGGTTTTACCTACGTGAGAGCTACATGACGCCCAACTTGAGCCCTTGATGGTTGAAAACTTATTTCTTGCAAAGGCATAGACCTTTTTTTTTTTTTTTGCAGTACGTAGGCCTCTCACTGTTGTGGCCTCTCCCGTTGCGGAGCACAGGCTCCGGACGCGCAGGCTCAGCGGCCATGGCTCACAGGCCCAGCCACTCCGCGGCATGTGGGATCTTCCCAGACCGGGGCACGAACCCGTGTCCCCTGCATCAGCAGGTGGACTTTCAACCACTGCGCTACCAGGGAAGCCCAGGGCATAGACCTTTTAAAAATGGAATTTAAATTTTGAATTTAAAAAATTGTTGTACATGTTTTGCTCTCTAAAGAATCATTTCCCCACTGTCCTAATTATACTTTGTCTCTCTTTACCTGCTCCTTGAGCTCTGGGGAAAACTATATATTCTTTCCAACTGCATTTTATAATAGGGTTTATCATTGAGTGGCAGTCAGGAAACACTGACCCAAAATGTCAAGCTATTTTGCAGAGAACTGCTTGGAGAATTGTTGTGTTGACCTTCTGTGGTGCATCCCATCAGTTTTGTAACTGGGAAAGCAGAAGATGCAAATTGTAGGTGTGGCTTCTCCAAAGCTAGTCTCTGAAAATCCATGCAGCAATTGCTTAGACTTATTTAAAAAAAGATCATCAAGTAAATACTCTGTCAGGAATTAGGGAATAGTCAATCTGAACTTTAGTCTCTCCATGGCTGTCTACCATTGTCATGTCCAGTTTCTATCAGGCACTTGTGATGCATTCCCAAGGATGACATTTGTACAGTGGTACGCTGATAAGGGTTTCAAACTGGCTTTCCAGGGAAAATAGGCCTGATTTGTATTTTCGTGGTGTAAATATTCCCACATGGCCTATTTAAAGCTACCAGCATGAAGTCACTAAAAGCAGAGTTAGGAAGAGACCAGTTAGGAGGCAATACATATCACTGTAGTATTTCCAGGATACAGATAAAATTAAAGTTAAAAAACAAACAAACCAACCCTCAGAAGCACACAGAAAAACAAAATGTAGTAAAAATAATTAGGAAGTGATGAGTTTTGAGTATTTATGTTTATGTCATTTAATTTTTTTATTGAAGTATAGTTGACTTACAATGTTGTGTTAATTTCTGGTGTACAGCAAAGGGATTCAGTTATATATACATATATTCTTTTTCAGATTCTTTTCCCTGATAGGTTATTACAAAATATTGAATATAGTTCCCTGTGCTCTACACTAGGTCCTAGTTGGTTTTTAGGTCATTTAATTTTAATAATGGCTGTGTTTATTATCTAGCTTGCAAAATTTCAGAAAATCTAAAATTGGTTTCCGTTAAGCCAGTGGAAGCTAGCACCAGCACACCACTGGTCCTCCAGAAAGTAAAACCTAGATTTACGAATTAAAGGAGAACCTAGACCCACAATATCAAGCACTAGGTACTGTGCAAAATCTGAGCTTGTGAACAGAGATGAGACTGATCAAATAGCATGACAGAGTTGCAGGGGGATGGTAAACCCAGAAAGGCCGCAGTCACCAACTGGTGATCTGGAGATATGTTTTGTTGGGGAGTTCTGGTGCCACTGGGACAGTTTGTGCATTTTTCATGGCAGAAATCAGCTGGATCTGAGAGGTGGCTACCACCTTTGGGCAAGATCTGTGAACTCCAGTTTATCACTGCTCAAGCCACTCCCCATTGTCTCTTGCCCATGGCTCATGTCATTCCTGTACAGACCTCTGAAGGTTAGAGCACTTCAGAATCAGCACTTCACTAAATACACCCTCTCCAGAGGCTTCTGCCTCATGGCTTTAAGTAACATCTACATGCTGACCCCTACATTTTTTTTTTAATAAAAATTTTTTTTTTGGCCATCCCACACGGCTTGTGGGATCTTAATTCCCTGACCAGGGATCAAACCCAGGTCCCAGCAACAAAAGCACAGAGTCCTAACCACTGGACCACCAGGGAATTCCCTGCTCACTCCCACATTTGTGTCACCAGTCTGGACCTCACTCAACTACAGATGCTCCTATCTTGCTCCCTACTCACCATATCTACTTGGATGTTAAAAGGCATCTCAAACGTAACACGTCCCGAACTGAACTCCTACCTCAGACTCCCAGGAGGAACCACCAACTCAGAAAAATGGCTACTCCATCCTTCCAGCTTCCTGGCTAAAACTCACAGCCTCATCGTTGACCCTTCTCTTTGTCTCTCTCCCACATGCTATCCACCAGCAAATCTTGTCAGCTTCAAAATACATCCAGAAACTGAACTTTTTTTTTTTAACTGCATCCAACACAGCTTCCATAATCTCTCCCCCGCACATGATTGCCTCCTAACTGGTCCCTGGCTACTGTCCTTATCCATCCACAACCCATTTGCACAACAGTGGGCGTGAGCCTTTTACAATTTATGTTCAGTCATGTGTTTTCGCTGCTGAAAGACCTCAATGTCTTTGCATTTCACTTAGAGTGACAGCCAGAGTCTTCAAGCCTTTGCTTCTGCTCATTCCTAACTGGATGTGCTTTCCCCAGATATCCCCACAGCCCTTTTCCCATGCCCTAGGCTTTTTTCCAAATGTGATCTCCTGACCTCTCTATTTAAAATTACCACCTCCAGCAAGATTCCCCCTTTTTAACTTTTTCTCCATAGCACTTATCAGCAGTACAATAAATTTTACTTAATTTGTTTTCTCCCAGCTAAAATGTAAGCTTCTTGAGGGCAGAGATTTCCATCTTCTTTGTTCACTGTCAAATCCCCAGCACCTAGGAACAATGCCTACCATGGTAGGGACTCAATAAATATTAGTTGAAGGGATGGATATTCTGCCAGGTGGCATTAGAGATATTTCTTTTCTTTTTCATTTTTATTTATTTATTTTATTTTTGGCTGTGTTGGGTCTTCGTTGCTGTGCGCGGGCTTTCTCTAGTTGCGGCGAGCAGAGGCTACTCTTCATTGTGGTACGCAGGCTTCTCATTGCAGTGGCTTCTCTTGTTGTGGAGCACGGGCTCTGGGCACGTGGGCTTCAGTAGTTGTGGTGCGTGGGCTCAGTAGCTGTGGCGCACAGGCTTAGTTGCTCTGCGGCATGTGGGATCTTCCCAGACCAGGGATTGCCCCGTGTCCCCTGGATTGGCAGGTGGGTTCTTAACCACTGTGCCACCAGGGAAGTCCAGGAGGCATTAGAGATATTTCAACATGATTAGGGAGGAGTGTAAGAGGGGAGAAGGGAAGGTAAGGAGAAGGGAGTTGGGGGTAGAAGTAGGAAAATAGATCCTTTCACTGGGCAACTGAATCTTCAGATTTCCCGCTGAGTCAGTGAAGGTAGTGGAACTCTAGACACTCTGAGTGCCTTGGTGTGGAAGAGGAGAGTATGTAAAGCAAGGCTCTCCCAGAAAGATCATGACTTGTGAAGTCAGGTAAATGTTGTCGCTGCTCTTAACTGCCGTTAGTTTCTTGGGTATGTGGCTTAATCCCTCTGAGCTTCGTCTCCTTCTCCTTTCTTTGAATTTTCTGCTCCCTTCTGTGCAGTTGGCTCCTGTGGCATCTTTCAAATGCTTGGTCTCTTAAATGTTGTCTCCAGCACCCAGCACCCTGCCCACCGCCCTCTTCTCTTCTGACACTCTAGCCTGACCAGACCACTCTTTCGACCTCTGAGATTTTGCTCTCACTACTGCTCAGCCTGAAGAAATCAGGCAAGTCCCATCTCACTGTCTTTTCAGATCAAACTGCCCGTGTGCTTCCATGCTTCCTTCTCACCCAGCTCTCTCAGAATTGCAAGGTGCCATGAGAAAGTGTAAGACTTGGAGAGAGAGCTGAGTTCAACACAGGATCATCATTTCGTAGCCTGTAGACTTTATTTTTTTTTTTTTTTGGCCGCAGCATGAGGGATCCTAGTTCCCTGACCAGGGATGGAACCCGATATTCAGCACACATACCCATAAACTATGTACGTATGCTGCACATCTAGTTACCTCTCTAGATCTACTCCCCAACTTTCTGCATCCTCCTCTGTGCCCCATGAGGTTGAGCTGGAGGGTCTCTGTTAAGGGCATCTTTGTCTTGTGTCTCTGGTCACGCCAATGGAGGTACTAGCAGGGGATGGGCTGCCTCTCTGGGAGGCTCAACTGGTCATCTCCTCTCTACTAAAAGCCACAGCTCCTGTCACATGGTTCTCTCTGCAGGGCTGTCTACTTCCTCTCTGGGAACTGGTAACCGCTGTCTGCTCTTGATAATGACTTCCTGCTATTATGAACTCTGCGGTGCTACACTATCTTGATTCTCCTTCCCCCTGTCTGCTCCTTTGTAAATAGTCCCTTTATTAAACTCTACTCAGTTTGAGCATGCTAACTGCTTCCTGCCTGAAACCCAATTGACAGTGTATGTCAGAGTACTTTGTGAAGTTACAATACGTCTTTAGCCTACATGCTTATTTTCCCCCTGCATCCCTAACAACTAGCCATGTTAAACATTTGAAAGAATAAAAAAAAATCCATTGTTCCAGATAAAACAAATCTATTACTTCCCAAACATCTCCTAGATATCTTATAGGAACCTCCAAATGACATGTCTACTACTGACCCATCAACCTGCTCCTCCTTTTGTATTCCTAAACACTGTTGCTAAGAAGATTGCCACCATTCTGATTGCCCATGGGAAAAGCTCAAGTCATGTTGATCTTTTCCTAGGACCTCCTACCCAACCTGTAGAAGGGAACAGGAGTAAGGCAAATATGATGAGAGCTGGACAGAGTACGTGGCATTGATCGGGGTCCCACTCACTCGTCCTTCAACGCTATTTCCTCTGTGACGCTTTCCAGCACCCTCCACAGCTCTGGTCACAAATTGCTCTCACCTGATAAATACCACACAGCTTTGTTTTACCCCACAGACAATAAAGTGTAAAGATATACCCATCAGAGGGAAAAGATTTTTGAGGGTAAAAGTATGTCTTATTCATTGCTTATTCTGAACACTCAGCAGAGTTTCTGGCACATAGTAGATATTCAATAAATGAATAAATAAAGGAGAAAGATGTAGAAAGAATTAACTCTTACTGAAAAAATGGTATGTTGTTTTTCTGACTCTTTATGATCCAAAATTGGACACCAGTCACTTTGAAAGGGACTGACATTTTGCAGGATGACACTTCTCCCTCTTATTAGGCATTCTTTGCTGAGCCTTTAATAAGAAGTATTAGCATTTCTCATCAGCACCAACGGACTAAAACTATTACCTGGTGCTATGTGTCTCTGCCAGGTGAGCACCTTAGAGCCAGTGGAGAATTGAAGATGCCTACGTTGCTCCACAAGACTTTGCCTCTGTGATTTCCCTCCATCACCCTCAGTCTCAGGCCTCTCTCTCTAAGCTTCCAGGTTGAAGTCCCTTTGCTCTTTTCATTTGTTTGCTTGAACTACAGTTGTTCCCATCTGTTAGCTGTAGTGCAGTAACCATTTAAAGGCCTATCACACTTCCTCCTAGAGATAATTGTTGCTAACTAGGCATGAAAGAATCCATTTGAATATCTGGTAGGAAAGTTTCAGGGATTTTTTTGGCCTGGAAAATAAAATCCCCAAACTTGATCATGTGTGAAAGTAAGCCATTTCAATGAAAGGAACTGATTTTGAAAAGAATCATTTGTCACTCAACTATCTGAACAGAGAAGGTGGTGAGGCTCAAGGCAGCATAATGGAGATTCGTGTTTATGATTCCCTTGGTCCTGCCTTAATGGGTTCATGAGAATTGACTATAATGGACAAACAATGGTTCTGATGAGTGAGTTTACTGGTTAATTCGTAGAACATATGGCAGGCTTCCTCTGCCAGAGTATTTGGGCAAAGAAAAACAAATGAAAACCAAGAAGAAATAAATGATATGACATAAAAACAATGTTTTGAAGCAGACCAGAAAGGTCAACTAATTAGGGTGTTATTGATCTGGAAAAGAAGAAATCCGAGTTCTGTTCTAGGTACACCTGTGCAAAGCTCAGCTTCAAACTGAAGATGAAGACTGTTTCGTTAAAACCCAATGGATGCTGTCCCTAGACTCACACCCTTCTGTATGTTATCACAGTTCTGCTCTATAAAATTCATGCTGCAAAGTCAATGAATGCTGTACACAAGGAGCAGTTACCACTCTCATATTAGTCTGGATGGATAAGCCTATGCTGTTCTAAAAAACAGTTCCAAAACCACAGTGGTTTAACAACAGAAGTGTATTTCTGCCTCACACAAAGTGTGCTGCTAGTCCAGGTAATTCTTTGATCTGGTGTTACTTCCATTTCAAAATATACTTCCCAAGATGGTTGATCACTTCACCAGAGAAGAGGGTCTTCTACCAATTACAACTCCAGCCAGAAAGTGTCACATAGTACCTGATGTCCAAGAAGGGACTCAGAATCATTACCATAACACAGAAGTGCTATAGAGCTGCAATTAGTACTGCCTCAATTCCCTGATCGCCAAAGTGCAGGCCATAGTCAAGCCTCCCCTTGGCTGGTGGTGCCTTCCTCAACCCTGGAGGATGCTACACTTTTACCAGAAGAAGATCATAATAATGAGATTTATTCCAGGAATGTAAGATTGGTTTAACATACAAAAATCACTCAGTGTAATACGTGAGGACTCTTGCTCCAGGCCAAAACTCTATGAGTGATCTTTCAGGCCTGAACAAGGGTAATAACAAAGGCTTTACCTGACTGGCCTCAGAGGGGGAAGCTTCTCCCCCCATACACACCAGACTTGATGCATAGCCATTAAAACGCAGTCTCTGATGGGAGTGGCAGTAAAGAGCTCAGTCCCCTCTGGCCAGCCTTGCTTTTATGAATATCTGCATTCTTAGCTCAGGAGCCTTCATTTGGAGGCCTCTTTATCAGAGGAACCTCAGCCAAGGCCTCTCTCAGGTGCCTCTGTCAAGCCCACCTTATCTGAGGGTCCTTGAAGACACTTTCTCCACTCTCAGTATTAACTACTTTTCCACTCCTAGCCCTTCTCCCTCTCTCTCCCCTACATCCCTGGGTCCATAAATCAGCAGGACTCTTTTGTCTGGGGCTCCCTCAGCAGTGAGTTGGTCCCCAATATCTGCATTCATACATTGACCTCCTTGCACCATTTTATGGGGGAAAATAGCACGGGCACTTTTTCCTATTTAGCTTCTTGTCTATACAATCACTGTAAGTGATGGAAGGCTTGACTATTGCTTTCATTTTGGCTTATTGTTTTAACTGACCACCTAGAACTGAGACACCTGGCCCAACTCTCTCCAGCTCAGTTCTGGACAATATACCGTATTAATATAATAAAAGACAAAAACCACATGATCATCTCAATCGATGCAAAAAAAATTTTGACACAGTTTAACAGCATTTTATGATAAAAACACAATAAACTAAGACTGAAGAGAATTCTCAGCCTGATAAAGGACATCTACAAAAACTCACTGCTAACATCATATTTAATGGTAAAAGATGGGACGTTTTCCCCTTAAAATCAGGAACAAGACAAGGGTATCCACTCTATTCAACATTAAATTTGACGTTTTACTCAGGACAATTAGGCAAGAAGAAGAAACAAAAGGCATCTGGACTGTAAAGAAGGAATTAAAACCATCTCCATTTCCAGATAAGAGGATCTTATATACAGACAATTCTAAGGAAGCCACCAAAACTATTAAAGCTAATAAATGAATTCAGCAAGGTTACAGTATACAAGATCAATATACAAAAATCAGCTGCTTTTCTGCACACTAGCAATGAACAATATGAAATAAAATTAAGAAAATATTTTTATTTACAATAGTGTCAAAAATTATAAAATACTTAGTAATACATTTAACAAAAGAAATGTAACACTTGTACACTGAAAAGTACAAAACATTATTGAGAGAAACTTGAAAAGATATAAATAAATGGAAATACATTCCAGGTTCATGGGATGGAAGACTTAATATGATTAAAATGGCAGTACATACAATTTAATCCATAAGTTTAATTCAACACCCATCAAAGTCCCAGCTTCTTTTTTTGAAGTTGACAAGCAGATCCAAAAATTCACATGGAAACTCAAGGAGCCCATGAAAGCCAAAACGACCACAGGGAAAAAAAAAAGGACAAAGTTGGAGAACTCACTCTTCCTGATTTCAAAACTTACTATAAAACTATAAACTGCAGTAATCAACACAGTGTGGTACTGGCCTAGGATAGACATATAAATCAATGGAATAGGATTGAGAGTATAAAAAGAACTGTTACCTTTATAGTTAATTAATTTTCAACAAGGGTGCCAAGACAATTGAATAGAGGAAAGAATAATTTTTTTCAACAAATTGTGTTGGGACAATGGGATATCCACATGTAAAATAATGAAGTTGGATCCCTACATCACACCAAATAAAATTTAATTCAAAACTTTATGTGTAAGATCTAAAACTATAAGAAACCATAGGCATAAATTTTTGTGACCTAAATTAGGCAATGATTTCTTAGATATAACTCTAAATGCATAAGCAATAACAATAAAAAAATAGATAAATTGATTTTATCAAAATTTAAAACTTCCGTGCCTCAAAGGACATCTTCAGGAAAGTGGAAAGGCAACCCTCAGAATGGAAGAAAACATCTGCAAGTTGTATATCTGACAAAGACCTTGTATTAGAATATATAAAGAACTCTTACAAATCAAGAACAAAAAGATAAATAAACCAGTTTTTAAAATGGGCAAAGGATCTGAATAAACATTTTTCAAAATAATATATACAAATGGCCAATAAGCACAGAAAAGATGCTTAATATCATTATCCATTCAAGGAAATGCAAACCAAAACCACAATATATACAACATCACACTCAATAGGATTGCTAGAATCACAAAGACAGACAAATACAAGCATTGGTGAAGATGTGGAGAAATTGGGACCCTCAAATATTGCTGATGTAAAGTGATGTAGCCACTGTGGAGAACAATTTAGCATTTACTCAACAATTACACATAGAGTTACAGTAAGATCTAGCAATTTCATGCCTAGGTATAAGCCCAAGAGAATTGGAAGCATATGTCCATATACCAGTTTACACATGAATGTTCTTAGAAGCATTATTCATAATAGCTAATAAGTAGAAACAACCCAAATGTTCATCAGTTGATGAGTGGATAAACAAAATATGGTATATTCATACAATGGAATATTCAGCCATAAAAAGGAATGAAGTACTGATACATGATACAACATCAATAACCTTGAAAACATTCTAAGTCAAACAAAAGAGACACAAAATACCATATATTGCATAATTCCATTTATATGAGATATCCAGGATGGGAAGGTCTATAGAAATGGAAAATTGCTTAGTGGTTGCCAGAGGCTAAGAGCAGAGAGGAATAGAACATGACTGCTAATGAGTATAGACTCTTTTTGAGGTGTGATGAAAATGTTTTGGAATTAAATAGAGGTGATGGCTGTACAACCTTGTGAATATACTAAAAAACACTAAATTTTGCATTTTAAATTATGAATATTATGGTATGTGAATTATATTTCAAGCTTTATAAATCTATGGAAAGGTCTAAAAAGAAAATTGAAACCAGCAATAACTTTATGACCTGGGGACAAGCACCACTAACATTTTTGAATATTCCATTCCAGTCATTTTCTATGTATATATATACATATTTTATTAAGTCGAGTTCACATGCATATACATATTTTATTACAATTTTTATATAGGTATGTATAAAATTTTCCCCCTTTAGCATTGTATTATGAGGGTATTTTTTACGAACAAAAATTAAGAAATATTTTAAGAAATCCTTTTTCTGAAAAGTTGACTAATCTTGTTCCAATATTGCAGTTCAAGCTGATCTACTGCCTGGGCAAACGTAAGAAAATGTTTTCTAGGGGCAGGTCTTCACCTTGAAAGTGATTTTGAAGAATAGTGAAATTGAGAGTCAAGATTTATTTACTAAGTACTGAGATGTTGTAGAAAAATGGTTCAACATGATATTTTGGCAAAACTTTTTTTTTTTCTCCCTCAACCTTCCCTCCTCTCATAAATATTCTTGTTTTTGAGTCCGGGTCTAAAGTCAAAGGCTAACGATTAACCAGCTGCCCCGATTATTTGCCAAGCTAATGTTGTACAAGAATATTGCATGTTGAATGATAAAAGCCTTAGATACCACATATCAACTCTGGTACAATATGTATTCTAAATGTCCCCAATTTGAGTAGGAAAGTTCAGTACCTTTTAAGTGGGTTTTTTTCTGTTTGCATTTCATTCAGAGACTAAACCAACACACCATTTTTTCTAAGTGCACAAACATCTTCAGTGTCTTAATTTAGAAATAAAAATTAGAAATAGATTATGAAACCAAATTAAAATACACAAGTACTGTGATCCTTCCTGGCCACTGAAGTGATATGAAAGATTTTTGAGGCAAAGCAATGTCTCTTGTAAAATAGACCCTATCTATACAGTATTGTAGAAGTATTTCAGAAGATGGGTTAGGTTAAATATATGTTATAGGGTAGCCATTAGAAAGCTTTCACATAAAACTTTGTTTTCGAGGTCCTTGACAATGATACATTGGTTATCCATTCAGCATCATAATGCCCCATTTTTTAGAAAAGGCAGTTGAGATGATCATGATTAAATTTGCTCAGACCCTCTAATGCAGCTGGGTCACAAGGCCTGTATAATAGAACTCATAAAAGCACATTTTATATGAGGCAACCAGTTAGAAAAAATATGACCTTTTAAATTGTATCAACCATTTGCCACATAAAAGCCTCAGGCAGCCTCTTAATTCATGCGACCTTTGGAAGCCATAAAATCACTTCCCATCTGATGTAGATTTGATTGGGGGCCTTCTGACCCAGAGTGGGTGGGAGCCGACCACTCACAGCACAGCCCGGGAAATATCAAAATCCACTCAGCACATGGAGAAATTTGCTGCCTTAGGAAGACTCATCTGAGCCCCACAACGGACTAACTAAAGACAAAGTTGGTTATGCTGGCTAAAGGATTAATCTTTATGTCTTGATTGTAAACCAAAGAAAACCTCTAGACTTGCCAAAAGCCTAGAGAGGAATGTTTCAGAAATGTTAACAAATGCAGGATCCTGTAAATAGAAATGCTAAGGATATTTATGCATAAAAATTGAAGTCATCATTAGAGAAAATGGTGCCTGATGGAAAATTGGTATATTTAATGGAATTTCTGTCTTTTAATAAAAGCAGTTTTACTTTAAAACTTGGTGAATGGGCTTCCCTTGTGGCGCAGTGGGTGGGAGTCCGCCTGCCGATGCAGGGGACGCAGGTTCGTGCCCCGGTCCGGGAGGATCCCGCATGCCGCGGAGCGGCTGGGCCCGTGAGCCATGGCCGCTGGGCCTGCGCGTCCGGAGCCTGTGCTCTGCAACGGGAAAGGCCGCGGCAGTGAGAGGCCCGCGTACCGCAAAAAAAAAAAAAAAAAACTTGGTGAATGGCTGTTGAAACAGAAGAAAGAGCAGAGGGCTTAGAAATTTTATATTTCAATATTTTTTAAAAGGTATCCTGTTTTTAATATAAACCCTTTTTTATACTATAGCTGTATTATAGAAAATACTAAAGAGTTGAATGAATGGAAAAACTATAACCAAAATTTTAAAATTTATGTTCAGTATTTATTTTTCTTTTTTTTGGCTGTGTTGGGTCTTCGTTTCTGTGCGAGGGCTTTCTCTAGTTGTGGCAAGCGGGGACCACTCTTCATCGTGGTGCACGGGCCTCTCACTGTCGCGGCCTCTCCTGTTGCACAGCACAGGCTCCAGACGCGCAGGCTCAGTAGTTGTGGCTCACAGGCCTAGTTGCTCCATGGCATGTGGGATCCTCCCAGACCAGGGCTCGAACCCATGTCCCCTGCATTGGCAGGCAGATTCTCAACCACTGCGCCACCAGGTAAGCCCTCTGGCAGGAGTTCTTTAGACCCAACCAAGTTGTCAATTACTTGCCGTGCAGTCTTAATTTGGATGTTTGGTGGTCGTCTGGGTGGATCTTTTCAAGTCCAAAGAGATAGAGCAATAGGAGAATGAGAAAAACAGAGGGGGAAAAGCCTTGGCCTCAGTGCGCTTCTTCACGGCCAGAGAACTGGTCTCTGCCAGATCCTGCAGGCGACGTCAGCTGGCACTTAACGGGCTACTTGAATCTACATGGCTCAGGATAAGTCCCAGCCACCCTTCAGAGGGGAGCCATAGCCCAATAGGCGGATCAAGATTATGGCCTTTGAGGCCCCGCATTGGATGCCAGAAAAGATGTTGCAGGAAAGAGAGTGGGGTGCGAGAGGATAGTCACATCCCAAGTCATGTCTGAGTCCCTGGGATGGCCGCCAAGTGTGGGTTCTTGGCTTTGTGCAGGCAAGAATTCAAGAGCAAGACATAGTAAAGTGAAAGAAGGTTTATTCAGGGAGATACACACTCCACAGACAGAGTGTGGGCCATCTTGGAAGGCAAGAGGCCTATGCTCAGTATTTTTTTAACATAGATTTATATACACAAGTGAGATCTTATTTTGCATGTATGTTTTCATCTACTTTTGTTCGCAGACCCTCATAATACAACATTTCCCCCTTATTATTACAAGTTCTGAAAACACCATTTTAAACTGCTACTTAATATTCCAACATGTAAATATACCATAATTTATTGAAATATTCCATTATTGGTAAACATTTAGATAGTTTTCAATTATTTTGTATTGCAAATAACAATCCAGGAACACAGTTGTGGATAAAAGTTTTTTGGAATAGATGAAATTATTAATATTTTTTTAGGGAGATTGCGATTGACACATATACACTATTTTTAATTAATTAATTTAATTTATTTATTTTTGGCTGCGTGGGGTCTTTGATGCTGTGTGGGCTTTCTCTAGTTGTGGTGAGCAGGGGCTACTATTCGTTGCGGTACATGGGCTTCTCTTTGTGGCAGCTTGTCTTGTTGTGGAGCACAGGCTTTAGGCTCATGGACTTCAGTAGTTGTGGCACACGGGCTCAGTAGTTGTGGCTGTCAGGCTCTAGAGCACAGGCTCAGTAGTTGTGGTGCACGGGCTTACTTGCTCTCTGGCATGTGGGATCTTCCTGGACCAGGGCTCGAACCTGTGTCCCCTGCACTGGCAGGTGGATTCTTATTCACTGTGCCACCAGGGAAGCCCAAGGAATAGATGAACTTATCATGTGTTAAATCACCTTCATCTCTGAAGATGAAAATTACCAACAGCCTTTCTTTTTTCTTCAGGTATATTACAGGCTTCTTTTTGCATTTATAATCACTGAATTTGGACAATAAGCCAAGGAATCAGGTTCAGTACAGCGTTTTCACCTGTCTGCTGCTGATATTCCATAGATTTCTTGGATGATAATCAATCTGCCTTAAATAGCACCACAAACTCATTTAAGCTATGAAAGTGAACCCTGAACAAGAGAGAACTAGAAGAATTATGTAAGAAAGAGGCAGAATAAGTGATCGTCTCAGCTCTGGTGGTTTTCAAATGGCTTTGAAAATCTTTTTATCTATGTTTTATTGCCATAAAACAACCCTTCTGGGGCCTGAAGGGACAGTTTTTCGAGTATAGTTTTTCTTGTACAGTTTCCCCCTAGAAATGCCTACCGTTCTCTAAATTCCATTTGAAAACTCACTGGTTTGGGACATATAACATAGCAGATGGACTTTCTTACCTGGGTGAATAAACAGTTCTCTGTCTCAGGGAAATTTTTAAATGCAAAGTAAAGCTTGCCCTCGTCGGAGACAATATTGGCATCCTGCGATAATTTTGGCCGTCTGATTCCTGAGTGTTTGGCCAAGAGCTGTGGCCAAAATGGGTAATTGTGCCTGGTTAAATTTAGTTCTGTCTGACATCACACACTCTAGAGGAAAGCAGCCCCACACATTTTTCTTCAAAGAGGGTGGAAGATTTGCACAGATGATTCAGAATCAAGGAATGAAAATGACAACCAACATTCAAATGCAACACTGAAAACAAAAATCTCTCCAAGTTCATTGGCTAAAGAGAGAAAATTCCTGGGTGGAACCAAGAGATGTGACTTCCATAGTTCGTGGCAAGGAGCCTCTTGCAGCCCCACCAGGGAATAAAGGGGAGGCAACAGAGCAAGGCCCTGTAATGTATGTTTATCAAGCTGTGTAGGCCTCCCCAACTATCGTGAAGTCTTTTTGTGAAAAGCAGATAAACCACATGAGTCACCTTGGCTATCTCACTCCAGTGGAGCAGTCCTGTGAATTGCAGACATCATGCAAGCCTACGGGCTCTCCACGCACTTATTGCCTGTCATGCCCTCCTCCACCTTCCTCAAATCTTTACTTACCAACACTTGTCGATTGAGGAGTTGATATTGTGGGTTTGCGTCTTTCTTGCACTAAGTTTTGATGGAGCCTCATGCTTTCTTCTCATCCCCTCTTCTTGGTAACAGGACCCTTCCCTGAGGGGCCTGGGGTGTGCAGAGAGGAACATAATGGGGTGTGCACACCGGGGAACAAACCTATGCACTATTTATCTGCACGGTTAGTCTTACCTAAATAGTATATTTAATTTAGAAAGCTTTATCTGGCACAGAAACACTTTGGTAGAAGTCCATCCTTCCCTCTCTCGCACCCCTGTTCCACCCTGCTCCCTTCCTATGCTGTCTTTTGGTTTGGTTTGGTGTGTGTGCTCCAAGCAAGACCCCTGTGACTTCTCGACTTCTCCATTTGCCCCAAACTCTGACGAAGTAAAATTGTTGGCCTGAGAGTTCTGTCCAGGGAGGGAGAAAACTCAGGGCAGGGACCACAGTATAATAATGAAGAGGAAAATGTATTTGGAGTCAATTAGAACTAGGTCAGTATCCTGGCTGCACCATTTACATGGACAAGTCTTTTAATTTAACCTTGATGAATGTCAGTTTTCTCATCTTTAAAATGAGCCTGGTAACACCCACTGCAAGGAATTTCTGGATATACTAAATAATGTATGTGAGATGACTGGTAGGTTATAGATGATCAGGGTCAGTTCCTTTCCCTCTTCCCCTCACTTTCATTCCTACTGTCCACGCTGGGCCTCTTTCATTCTGAATTTGACACATAGACAAAATTCAGTAGCTGTTGGCTGAATGAACTGGCATGAACATGCTGGAGGTAGGCCACGTTTGCCAAATGTGTACAGTGAAACTCCCAAGTGGCCAGCCCAGATTATTGCCATGCATAGGCATAGGGACTTCCTTAGGGCTCCAGAATTTGCAGAGGGACAGTGAAATGAATGCTGTCATTGCATTTTATGTGCATCAATATATACCTGCCCATCAACTAGGTATTTACACTGGGCAACTTTGTACAAATTTCATATCTCTAGGAAAGAGTTTCCCACATTATACTCTCTTCAGTGCGTACCAGGAAGGCCTTAAATAGTGTGGGCTCTGAGAACCTCTCCATTTCGTTTCCCGCCATCCTCCCTCCCCTCCAGTACTCCAGCACCTTAAAAAGTTTATATATATACATATATATATGTATATACATATATATATATATATATTTTTTTTTTTTTGGCCAAACCGCAGGGCTTGTGGAATCTTAGTTCCCTGACCAGGGATTGAACCCACGCCCATGGCAGTGGAAACACAGAGTCCAAACCACTGGACTGCCAGGGAATTCCCTAAATCATATTTTAAGTAATTCAAACGCACTGCTACCTTCTCAGTGCCTCTGTATGGGTCATTCCCTTCATTAGACTCACACTTCCCTCCATCCCTTCAATCCACTGTCTATTAACTAATCCTTTAGCTCAACTGTAACTACTTCCAGGAAGTCTTTCCTAACACCACCCCCTCTTCTCATGGTTCTCTGGACTTATCCTTTTCCACCCACCACGTTTGTAATGTTATTTTCTGCTAGTTTGGTTGCTGAATTCCCCCCTAAATTCTCATCCTCATGTGAGCTGAGTCACATCTCTTGTGCTTTCTTCTGTGTTCCTATGGGGCACCATAGTTCCTGGTACATAGTAGGTGCTTAAAAAAATGTGTTGAAGGAATGAGTGAGGAGGTGAAGGTCCTTTACAAATTCACATTTGCTCCTCTTCAAGCAGTACTCCTCTTAGGAGGAAATGCTTGGGTGTATTTCCCACAGGGTCATTTTATATGATTTGGAGAAATTGAAAATGACTTCATTTCTATCTGAATCACTGTTGTTCAATATTGTTAAAAACCAGTTTCTTGTAGTAAAATACAACCAAACTTCCAGTGGGCAAATAAAGAAACTACAGGAAGAAACACGCTTTTTAAACAGGCAAGAGGTGTGGCTCATTCACTTCTCATGAGCAGCAGAGCAATTTTTATTTATTGTCCCCAATTGTATTAACATCTACCCATGATTTTTTAATAAGGATGCAACCACCCCTGATTTCCTTCTTAGAATCTCTGTCATATTGTAAATGCAAGTATACTCCTTCAGTAAGTATAGAATCATTCATAAGGTGTATAACATCACAAAGGTTTGACAAAGAAACCTCTAGGTAACTAGAGTACAATTGCTTGGCTGGTGTTATTAGGGTACTATCCAACAAACCGCCCACTTATCTTGGGCTTCTGGTGTTTTCAATTCCATTTAACGAGCGTTGTGAAGCTACCTTGATGTGTCTAGCCCTGTAATTTATTAAAAGTCTGGCCAGAAACGTAGCTATTCATAATAACAGGAAGCTGAGTGTTTAAAAAAAGAACAAACCACAGCTAGAAAAATGGACCAAACTATCAGGAAGGACAGAGGCAGGAAGCTTTGACTGACTTATTTTGGTTAAAATTCCTTTTCTTAATATCTGACTGCCTGTAATTTTTCACAAGACTTATCCTACCAATATAAATAGGTAAATAGGTGCCAACTCACAATAATAACATTTTGACCTGCTAGACACATATATTCTGCCACTAAATGTTGTCTTTTAGCACAGGTAATAGAAAATTGGATGAATACTATGTTTTTCAGTTGTTCAAGTTTGCCATTCCCCATTGAAAAAAATATAATCATGGCTCAGAAAAATTTTAGTGGAAGTCCCACCTTCCCTCTCTCTCTCACCCCTGTTCCACCCTGCTCCCTTCCTATGCTGGGTTTTTTCCCAGAAATGTAAGAAGAATTATCCATAGACTGTCATAAAACATGAACCTTGAGTGATATAAATGGGACATAAAAAGTTGTGAACTTTGATCTCTATTTAGGTGATCTAACAGAGCTGTCCAGAAAAATAAAAGAAACTCTTCATAAATAAACAGGGTGGTTCATTCATTTATTCATTCATTCATTCAGGCAGGAAACCCTCATATATATATATATATATATATATAATTTTATTTGTTTTTATTTTTGTCTCTGTTGGGTCTTTGCTGCTGCACGCAGGCTTTCTCTAGTTGCGGTGAGTGGGGGATACCCTTCATTGCAGTGTGCGGGCTCCTCATTTCAGTGGCTTCTCTTGTTGTGGAGCACGGGCTGTAGGTGCGTGGGCTTCAGCAGTTGTGGCTCATGGGCTGCAGTAGTTGTGGCGCGTGGGCTTCAGTAGCTGTGGCACTTGGGCTCAGTATTTGTGGCTCACGTGCTCTAGAGTGCAGGCTCAGTAGTTGTGGCGCACGGGCCTAGTTGCTCCGTGGCATGTGGGATCTTCCTGGACCAGGGCTCAAACCCATGTCCCCTGCATTGGCAGGCAGATTCCTAACCACTGTGCCACCAGGGAAGCCCTCCATGGTCTTTTAACTGAAATCAGGTTAAAAGACCTGATCTCAGGTTAACACCTGGTTTCAGGACTTGAAGCTCAGGTTCTTGATGTCTCATTGCAGAAAGTATTCAGTGAGAGACAAAGTGACAGGTAAGAAGTGGATTTACTTAGAGAGAAATACACTCCACAGACAGAGTGTGGGCCATCTCAGAAGGCGAGAGTGGCCTCTCACATATATTTTAAGCAGCTAATATGAGCCAGGGATAGAGCTGGAAGCAAGGCGGAAGAGAATCAAAACCATGATTTACAGACAAGGTGCTGGACTCTGGGAGTCAAATCCCCAAATTAAACACCAACAATAATCTGGGGCAAGTGCTTTCATATGTATGCTAAGCACTGAGAGAACACAAAAGAGAAGTTCTTATGCTTCCTGGAGGGATCCAAAGAGGCTGCAGAGAGGAGATAGCGCTTGAACAGGCGTTCACAGACGGATGCATATTTCTCCCCCAAAAGCTCTGTAGAGCTCTAAGGCAATCCATTATACTGCTGAGCAAAACGTCTGTGAAGGAGAATCAAACATATGACACACATAGACTAGATTGCTATTCTATTCTATGCATTGCTATTATGAATTACCTTGAAAAAAAATGTCCTTCACAGTAGATATTAGATTCACACAACTCCAAGGTGATATTGACAGCCACAATTCCTAGTACTGCTATTACTAACATTTATTCACAATCTTTTAAATTATCATTTATTAAATATTAAGAATCCATAGCCCTTAATGCTAGGTTCTCATCTTATTAAATTTCCACAGCCAGGTGACAAGAATATTATCCCCACATGACAGATGAAAAATTTGGGACGAAAGTTTGGGATTACAAGATACATACTACTATATAGAAAATAAATAACAAACAAGGACCTACTGTATAGCACAGGGAACTATACTCAATATTTTATAATAACCTATAAAGGAAAAGAATCTGAAATATAGTACTGAATATAAATATAACTGAATTACTTTGCTATACACCAGAAACTAACACAACACTGTAAATCAACTATACTTCAATAAAAAAACAAAAATGGGGATGAGAAAGGTTAAGTAAATTGTCTAAGGATTTGCAGTCAGGAGTCGTGGAACAAGCATTCAAAATACATAGAATCTGTCTGACCTCAAGGTGTGTTTTTCTACTCTCTCCCAAACCAGGGACCTCTTTGTGAAATAAAGTTTTATCTGTATGAGACAGAGAATATGACAAGTTCTCTTCAATGAACAGTGAAAATATATGATTCACTGAAGCAAGAGGCAGAGGTGGAATGGGCCTCAAAGTGGTAAATGAGCCTCTTTTATTCTGGAAAATTTCAAACATAAAAGTGCATAAACTAATAAAATAAACCCATGTGCTCATCACTTGCCTTCAACAATTGTTAATGTTTTGCCAATTGTGTTTCATTTCCCCCTTAACTTTTTTTTCACTTTAATATTTAAATGCAAATCCCAGATATCAACTATTTTCTTTTTTCTCTTGTGAATACTTCAGTATGCATCTCTATCTAATAAGGATGTTTTCCCTCTTTTATCATCATCAGAGCCATGTCTGAAAAGCATTATTCTCTCTAAATAGAAGATAGGATAGTACTGAATGTTTTCAAAATTTAAATGTAGCCTCTATAGGAATAAAACAACAAAAAATTTTAGCTCTACTATTTAAACAATTAGTCATGTTTACATCATTAATCAAATCAGATGCAAATAAAATGACTCTGAATGATCAACTTTTGATCATTTTAGACACACAGAATGGAATCCATAGGTAGGAGGAAGCAGAAATCCTTCAGTGGCTCAAGATGAATGAGGACATGTGTTGGACAATGAGATACAGCTATAAAATGCATTTCGTGTGAAAATACTTACGACAGAATGAAAAGGTCCTGCTCTTTAAATCCATTAGACAAGAAAGAAATGTACAAACGCAAAGAAATTCGTGCCAGAAAACATAAGTATTCATTCAGCTATATATATATTTTTTTAAATTAAAGAGCTAGAATAAACTTAACTAGACATTTTTTCTTGTCAACATCTGTATCAAGTATACCAGTGTCATTGTGGAAAGCAAATTGCCTTTCCTCTTTCAAAACTCTTCAGCTAGAGTACCTAACTCACCATCACCCCCAACGCAGCTATCTAGACCAAAGTCTCAGGTCATTATGTTAATCAAGGAGCCAAGTTCTAACAAATACAAGTTTTCCTGTATCCGAAAGCTGAGCGTGTCTATGAAACCTTTCCTAAGAGAAATGGCATCAAGGGAAGAAGCAATTATCTACGAACTCATCTTGCTTGTGGATGCACAAAAGAAAGCAAGATAAAGCACAGCTGCTCACAGACACAGTTCAAGGTTATGACGGTCTGATGCTGAGATGCTAAGTGTAGTTCCCAGGCAAGCAGCTTGGCAGCGCCACTCTTGCTGCTAGGGTTATT
Source organism: Hyperoodon ampullatus (assembly GCF_949752795.1). Classification (NCBI taxonomy): domain Eukaryota; kingdom Metazoa; phylum Chordata; class Mammalia; order Artiodactyla; family Ziphiidae; genus Hyperoodon; species Hyperoodon ampullatus. The sequence goes on along the minus strand of NC_136925.1, from coordinate 2,306,286 downwards.
TTCCCTTTTCACCTTTCTTCACGATAGCGAAAATCCTCTTCAGATTTCTTTCAGTTAGTGAAAATGAAACCAAGTCCCCCCTAAAACCGAGTTCCCCTGCTGAGCTTATGATTAACCTCTCTATGCAAAACTTCATTTCCTTTCTTGTCCCACACCTGCTCCCTATCAAGATTGAGGAGTATCAAAGAAAAGAGGGGATTGTAACGGAGCAAGACCCTATGCCACGTTTTGGGGACAGGCACTTCCCCCCGCCTCTTGTTTGTAGAAAAACTTTAGCCTCCTAGGCCTTTCCCAAGTTCTAAAGAGCAAATTTAATCAGAGAAGTGAGAAAGTGCAGAAACAAAGGAAAGCAGTCAAGCAAGACAAAATAATAATAGTTTAGGCATAAAACAAAGGGCTTCCTCTCAAGGGCTATAAGGTAATATTCTGAGCCATATCCTTGAGTTATTTTGCAGATACTGAAACTCCCACCAGGTGGAAGAATTTAACTGTATACTGAACACCATCACATAGACCCCATACCTGTTAGAAACAGAAGGTTAATGATGTTGACTCACAATTACCTAACCACCAGCCAATCAGAAGAACGTCCAGGAGCTGGTCAGGCACCCTGCAACCCTTTCCCTCAACCTGTCTTTAGAAACCTTTCCCTGAAAGCCACTGGAGAGTTCCGGTCTCGAGAGCATTAGCCACCTGTACTCCTTGCTTGGCCTTGCAATAAACACCATACTTTCCTTTACCACAACCTGGTATCAGTAGATTACCTTTACTGCGTGGGGGCTAGTGAACCTAAGTTTGATTCAGGTGCTAAAAACAGGTGCTAAAGTAGGTCTTTTGTAAAAGCGTAGTGGCATAAAGCTAACTGTCAAAAAGCATGGGATACCTGCATAAGAGTCAGGGTAAACATGATACTTGGTTAAATGCTTTACTGTCCCAATTTAAGCACAAATAAAGTTAAGCACAAAGTATATCTTTTCCAGAATAGTATGATAGAAACTTTGTGAGGGGTATTGAGATTGGGTCTACAAAAATTAAACTAAATTGGACTAGAAAGGAAACAAAAAATTTAAAAACAGAACAAGAAAATTTCATGTCTGATTAGCCATAGCTTGCCAATAACTCCACCAGCAGCTAGAACCCCAGAAGTTTTCTCCTCTGCAGATCCTGAGGCCATCTTCTCAAACCACCCTGCTCCCTAGAGGCCCTAGTTATAGTCAGCTGCAGCAGACCTGTGCTGACTCAGTGGAGGAAGGCCAGCCATGCGCCACCGAGAGCTCACCTGGTGGAAGAAGCCATAAGCTGGTCTGTTAGACTCTGATGTGAGAGAAAGAACAGTTTGCTTCTTCTCTAATTAGATACTAGCCAACTAAATGAGTAGATTCATAAGAGTAGGCTATCATTTTACCACCTGGATGAGAAAACGAGAGATGGCAGAGATATGATTCTTCAGCAAATTGGCTATAGCTGCCAAATTGCAGATTCAGGCAGCCCAAGACAGCAACTATATCTCAGAATATCTGTGTTAGACCTAAGATTTTCCTAAAACATGTTTTTATATGTCTCACGTTGTCCATCATCAGGTGTGTTAGGATCTATTCAAGAAGTGTAGCTTAGACATCAGTTGGTCTTTCTAACTGGACTGAGCTAAGGAAACAGTAGGGAAAGGATGGATTCTTTGGGTTCATGACTGATTTTGTTTTGCCTCTATTTATTCATCTGTAAAATAAATGAGACTAACATATGTCTACAGATACCTCCTAGTATTGAGCTGATAAAAAATAATTTCTCAACTATACTTCAATAAAAAAATAACATAAATAAGAAAATGCATTTTAAAAGTTAAAGATGCAAAGTATAATTTTTATTATGAGTGATTTTCCTCCTTAAGCTATTTTTTATGTCTTGTTTTCTTTGTTTTTTGTTCCTACCTTTGAAGTATGGGAATTCTTAATACTTATAAACACAAAGGGAAATGGGTCAGACCTAATAGTAAAAAACAGAATTAGATATTCATCTACAAAGGTGCTTACCTTTCCTAGGTCAACAATATTCTAAGAAACAAGCTCAAAAAGAACATGTAATTAATAGACAAAATAAACTTTCATTTCAAAAAATAAATAATTGGCAACCTTCTTAGGTCTAGTATTTGTAAACTTCTTTGTGGACCTCAGGAAAAGGATGCAGCATAAGAAATTATTGTTGTACACATCCCATGTTGATTTTAGGCTCCACTGAAGAATATGATTAGAGTTTGGCTCACAAATTGTTGACAGAAAAATTGTTTTCATATTTTATTTGGTAATCTTCATTGCGTGAAAAGTTTATGGAGTTAAGAAAGATTAATGTCCTTTTGGTCATTTATATTCTATCCCTCCCCATTCTGTCCCTTATATATGTTTTAGGAGAGGATGAGAGTGACGAGAAGAAAGGTTTATTAAAAGAGGACTGTTTTTCCTGGTCAGTTTCCAATCTAAATATAAATTCCTAAGAAAAAAGACAAGTCTTCCATGGAACTGCTACTAAGTAGACATTAGTTTTTGCTGCCATTTCTAGAATAGCACAGTGATTTAGTGAATCCACTCTGAAATCAGACTTCCTGAGTTGGGATCTCTGCTGGGTTACTTACTAGCTATGTGACAGAGGACAAATTATTTAACTTTTCTGTCTCCATGATCTGATCCACTGAGTAGAAATAATGTACAGTTTTGAAGGTTCAACAAGCTAATACATATAAAGCACTTAGAGTCATTGCTCAATAAGCTTTACTTCCAGATATATTACATGTTAAAATGAACAAACAAAAATCCCTTTGCTTATGGGACTGAGTGAACTGATGAGGATGATTATAATTTTTGTGACTTTCTGTTTGAATTAAAAAAGAAAAAATCCCACAAGGACTCAGAGGCAAAAAATATACAAATCAATTTTCACTGCAAAGTAAAGGAGCTGTTACAGTGGAGGATCCCTGGACCGAATGTCAATATTATGACATAGTATGAGTGTGTTTCGTGTTTGGTAATTGCAATCATTTTTGCTTTTGTTGTGGTCATCCATTTACAATGCTTGGTGTCAGTTGATTTATCTCTTGTAAAAATAAAATACAGTGTGTGTGTGTGTGTGTGTGTGTGTGTGTGAAATAAATAATAAATAAATAAAATCCCTTTGTTTTCTGTGAAAGGTACTTTAATCCTCTGCCACGGGTCCCCAACCCCTGGACTGAGGACCGGTAGCGGTCCCCAGCCTGTTAGGAACTGGGCCGCACAGCAGGAGGTGAGCGGCTAAGGAGCAAAGCTTCATCTGCCGCTCCCCATCGCTTGCATTACGGCCTGAATCATCCCCCTGACCCCCAGTCCCCGTGGAAAAACTGTCTTCCACGAATCTGGTCCCTGCTGCCAAAAAGGTTGGGGACCTCTGCTCTTTGCTATATTTGAAAATGAGATGCTTAAAGTAAAAAGAGAAAAAAAAGAGAGTATTGTACTAACTGCAGAAGAAACAGATTTCAAATCTGACTTAAAATGAAATGGAAGGATCCTGATAAAAGAAGAGCCAGTCATGCCAGAAAAAAAGACTAGTCCATGAAACATGAACTAGTGCTAGCAGTGGCCATCATGGGAAAGCAGGATCCTGCACACATTGTTGTAGACACAATCCTTTTGGACGACAGCCCAGGAATACAGATCAAAATGATCCAGTTTAATTCTCTATAACTCAGGAAGCTCTTCTTGGGAAACTAACTGCTAAGAAATTAGTCAAGAGATGGAATAATCTTGGGCTTCCCTGGTAGTGCAGTGGTTAAGAGTCTGCCTGCCAACGCAGGGGACAAGTGTTCGAGCCCTGGTCCCGGAAGATCCCACATGCCACAGAGCAACTAAGCCCATGCTCCACAGCTACTGAGCCTGCACTCTAGAGCCTGTGAGCCCGTGTGCTGCAACTACTGAAGCCGGCATGCCTAGAGCCCATGCTCAGCAACAAGAGAAGCCACTGCAATGAGAAGCCCATGCACCACAACAAACAGTAGCCCCTGCTCGCTGCAACTAGAGAAAGCCCGCGTGCAGCAACAAAAACCCAATGCAGCCAAAAATAAAATAAATAAAAAATAAATTTTTAAAAAAAGAGATGGAATAATCTCTACCATGTTCCTAAAAGTGGCCATTGTAATATTACGTATAATCATGAAAAACTAAGGAATGACCTAAATATGTCATGAGGGAACTTCTAATTGATGAAATATTATGTCATTATTAAAACATACATATAACAATTAGCAATATAGAAAATAATGTTTAATATTAAGAGAAAAAAGTGACTTGAAAGTGTATATATCTTATTACTGCAACTTTGTGTAAATGCATATTTATAAATATTTTACAAAATTATATAGTTACAGACAATAAGGAAACTAGGAATAAACAACTGGGTTTTGTCTGAAATGATCATGAGTAAAATTTCTTTGTAATGTTCTCTATTGATGCTTAAAGAATAAATATGAAATTAAAATGCAAACACATATGAAGTATAATGCTGAAAATAATCAAGCAACTTAAGTTTTAACAAACTGAGAGTTTAAATTCCTACTGGATTTTGTTAATTCTTAGAGGATTTTTTAACACCTTTCTGCTGGCACTGATATGACTACTAAAACAATGTACATTTCATGAATGTGATAGGAACCCTGTATGTTATGACTTGGCTGGTTTGAAGTGAGAAAATATTTTGCTGATTTTTTTTTCCATTTAGAAAGTGGAAAACAGTTAGTTGTTCAGCAGTTAATTACTATAAAGAGTGGAAAGCAGAGTAGAACCCAGCATGTACTGAACACCTACTATACAGTATGTAGGCTTTTGTTTTTAATTGAGAACTTTATTTGAAAGGTGGTACGATCTTTTTTTTTTTTTTAGCTGTTCCAGGCATTTTGCAGGATCTTGGTTCCCTGACCAAGGATCAAACCTGTGCCCTTGGCAGTGAAAGCACAGAGTCCTAACCTCTGGACCACCAGGGAATTCCCATGCAGTACATAGGCTTTTTAAAAACATATGACTTCTCATTGAAAAGACTACAGAAAAAATGATTCATGATACTAAAGTAGAAATATGTACCCAATACCACTCTGGTCAGGCACCATACTAGCCTCTACGAATTCCACAAACCACAAGCATAGACCGGAAAGGAGATGTGTCCAGTCATGAGTAGATCAAGCGTTCCCTCGCTGCTGACTTTTGGAGCAGATTTCGACCAGCCGCTCAGCAACGTGACCCCACAAAGCAGACCTGAGCTGAGTGGATCCAAGGGTTGGTCCAGCCACCCCACCGCAGAAAACAGCAAAAGACCAACCTGAGACCACATGACGTCCTCCCAATGCCAAGAGGTATCATAAGGACAGACAGCACCTTGGGAAGGAAGAAGGGAAAGGCCACCATGATAAGGATTTAAACTTAGAATTCATGGGAATATTTAACCTCAAAAAGAGATCTGAAATCAAAACAGACCATTTGAACTGGACGAGGTAGAGAAACCATTGATTGGCAGTACATATCTTTTTCCCTGCTTACCAGAGGAATAAGGTGGGGTGGGGAGAGGAGACCTTGAGCTTACAGGAACATTGGATAGGTGATAGGAAATGAAGCTAGTCTTTGTTTATCTAAGCAGTACATGAATACCTTTCTAGATTATGGGCTCTCTTAAAGCATAAATTACATTTTATTCTTTTACATATCCCCCATTAGAAAGTAGCACAGTTGCCCCTGATAGTTATTCAAGAAGCAGCACTGAATGAATAAATTATGAGTTGAAAGGATCAGAGAAGTGTCCTAATCTATCACTCTGATTTCAGGTAGACTCACATAATTCAGCACAGAAACCTTTTTCTTGGGTTCCTGGAGTATTATAATGGGATTTGCTCATATGCTCAGTTGAGAAAGAAGATCAGTCATTCTCCACTAGGCCCACATTTCCTTTCCTTTCGACTTGCTGAGTTTTTTTTTTTTTTTTACTTACTATTAACAAATTTCTGTCCTTTCTCTCCCCACCCCTCATATCAACTTACACTTCCAACTAAGAAAACACTAGTCTTGTTGACCCATTTAACAAATGTTAGAGCAAAACAGTAGAGGAATTTTTTAATCAAGGAAAAACTTGATTGTAAGGAGGGTAAATTATCACCACCCTTGTTTATTTGTATTTGTCAGAGGAACTTTAATTTCCTTCTTTCCAATGAGAGGCACCTCCAGATTACCTTTTGAGTATTTGAGTCCTTCTGATGTACTAGCACAATCAACTTTATATGTTGATCAAAATATAAAACACACCATATACACAATCTTCCAGCTTCATCAAGTTTTGTTTTGCAATTTTTTTCTCTTTGGTCTTGTTTATTTGCTTTGTTTGTTTATTTCCTTTTTTCTTTTAAAAAAAAAGAAGAGACTTCCCTAGTTATACCTACTCTAGGGACATTTATTTGGAATGAAATAAGAATGACTTGTAATTATAGTTTAATGCCTCAAAATAGAAAACTGCCAAATTGCTTAACCAAATGATGATTTGGTTGGTATTCCGGAGTTACTTCTAAGTCAAGGTCTTAGAAAGTCTGAACCATTGCTATCTTTAATTTGTGATTCTCTGCTAAGAGCAGCACTGAACTCTTTGCTCACATTAAAATTTTGGCTTAAGAAAGTTGTGCATCACAGAACAGACTTCAACACAAACTCACGTTGCATTACTTTTCTTAGTTGTGACATCTGTTTTTCTCAGCTAAAAACTCCCCCATTTTGGTGTATCTAATCCCAATTAACAGAGCTGTCATCTACAGAAGTGGTCTAAGACAAAAGCAGAGTGTTGGATGAGCTCTCCTGAGATTTCTGAGCTCTTTCATTTCTTCCTTTCTTATTTTGGCCTTATAAAATGTGGCCTCTCACCAGAAGTGATCTGGAACATTTCAGCATTCTAGTCTGTGTAATTTAAAAGATGCATATATCTCCAAGTTTAGAGTAAAATATCCTGATGTAGAACTATGTTTTTCTCGAGTTTTCTCAAACTTCTAGACATTTGGCATTTTAAGTAGAGATCATTACGAAATGAAATTTTCCCTTTGTACCTGGATTTGTACCTGGACCAACTGAGCTTGTTTTTCCAGGGAACCAGAAGGTGACAAAGGTGACCATGGGGCACTGAAGGCACTGTGACTTCATTCCATCACTCAGCAAGATACTCCTCCATGAGGAAGCACATCACACAGGGGCCTTTGAAGAGAGATTAGTAGAGTTACTGTCTATAAAGGTCAGGAGAAGGTGAGGAGACCACAAACACCTGGAGGCTAGGAACAACAGGGTCAGGAGGAGGGATTGATGCCACCTTGGGGCTGAAGAGGCAAGGGGAATAAGCAGTTCCCAGAACTTAAAGACAAAGGGCAGAAACAGAGAGACACATGTAGAGAAGGCTGTTGGCAAGAGCTTGGCCTATAGTGGAAGGATGCGGCCAGTCCAGAGTGAACTTATCCTTGAGCTTGACAACTGGGTTCAAAGGACAGGGAGCCTGTTGACACAGGTCAGATTCTTAGAGAAATAGCAGGGTGGAGCCTGGATCTGAAGGAGCAAATAGGCAAGATAAAATATATATATATATATATATATATATATATATATATATATATATATATATATATATATATATATATATATATGGTAGCCTTAATGTCCATAATGATGAGAGTTTGTCTGAACACTTACCAGCCTCCCTGTATGTAATTTTGATCTCTTTAAAACTCACTTCCATACCAACCCTCAGGAGCTGACAGCTACTCTCTTGACTGCAGAGGGACTGACACATAATAAAGCCTCCACAGATATTAGTAAGGCCCTGGCTTCACAGAATTGTGTTCAGGATCCTTAAGAAATGAGATAGAGTCTCAAGTGTCTTGCTTGGTTTCCAACCAATCTCTCTGGTTTTCTCCCTTTCTCTTCCATGCCTTACAGTTTACTTTCCAGCATCTTCTTTACACAATTCCTTTTTCTGTCTGTGTCCTTCCTACATGGCTTCCCTCTGCCTGGAATGTTTTCTCAGCCTTTCCTCCATAAGATTCCCAGCTTTACCTGGCCAACTCCTACCCATGCTTTAGGCTTTGTTACCTGGCACTCCCTCCATGAAACTTCCCCTTTTACTCTTCTAGTAGTTGCTCTTCCTTCGTGCTCTCTCTTTATTTCTGTCCCTGCAATCTGCTATGAGTATATCTTTATGCGTGGACTTACCCACTAAACTGAACTTCAGTGATGACAGGGACAGTGTTTTATTTCCCTTTGTATTCCCAGTGACCATCAGAAAGATAGCCAGGGACTTAAGGGATTCCACATACAAAAGAATATTTTTATTTCCAAAAGCACTAGATTTAACCTCATAAAATATGGCTGAGTCAATTAAGGAAACAATTAGTTTGTATTCAAGATAGACATTGAATTGAAATTCTTTATGAACTGTGAGTGGGGTTGACAAATTTAAGTTCAAATTTTCAACTAACATTTAAAACTGGAAGTAGTATTTTGTTTTCCTAGATACTGTCATAAAGAATTTTTTTCCTGTAACTCCATAATCAGATTCCAAATACTATGGGCAACTGCTTTGGGCTACTGCTTCAAACAACAACAGCAAAGACAAAGACAAAAACAACTATTACAAAGCATACTTTAAAAATCTGTCATAAAAAAAAATGCTTGGTGAAAAACGTTAATTCCGAATGCTGAGAGGCTTGATTCCATCTGCTTAGCTGTCATCTACGTTGGGCACATCTTATAAGAGAAACTTAAAAGTGGAATTAAAAGGCAGTCTGATTATTCTTAGGATGAAGTCTTTGTAGTTAAAACCTGTCAAGAAACTCTAGTTTTGACCTAGTAGGCAAGGAGACTTCCTATCACCGCAGACTCTTAGTGGTGGTAGAGCAGACCTGAGCACTGGACCAGAATGAGTGTCCACTATGAGGCCAGCCATGGGGACTGTGTGATCGCTGTGTTGGGGGCACTATGCAGAACAGCAGACAGGCACAGGTGGTCAGTTCTACTAGGGAGATATGGCCAGGAGACTATTGACCCTTGAGGCAAGGCTGGGATCCCTTCCTGGTTAGGAACACCATTGCTGGCCTTAGGGTGCAGGTGGCTCTGTACATGGGTGAAGAGCACAGCATCTGGCTGAGAAAAAGTAATAAAGTGGTGGCTGGGGCAGAGAACATTTTTAGGGGTAAGGACAGTCAACCCTGTTTCTTATAAATAACTAGACACTGGGGCAAAGGGAGGAAGCCCACAAGGCCCCATAACCGATTGTTAGAGACCAGCTTGAGAGTCAAGGGGAGAACACAGAAGGCTGGACCACTGAGGCAAAGGAATGAGGGGACCAAGACTACCTGTTGTCACCACAGGTCACAGAGTTTAGGACAGAGATATTGGAGACTGACCACATTATTCTCTACTCTGATTAGTTATATATATGACCAGGATCACTAAGAAAGTATGCATATAATTTGTCTACAATGCCATTTTGATTATTTTCAATTATTACCCTCTTATTCCTAAAATTCCATATTAAAGTTACTAGAAACTGTTCTTTAAGAGAGAAAAAAAGCTGCCGATTTCATCATGATATATTGTCAACTGTAAGAGGCAAACTGATTATGGAGATATTAAAAAAAAAAGAATGTCTTAGAACATATAAAATATGGTACCTGGACTCTATCAGTTCATTTTGACACTAATGTTTGGATGAATAGTAACGTGAATTACTCAGCTAGGATGCTGGGTCCCCTAGAAGTGCTCCCTGCTGATGCCTAAACAGGCATCAGCCCAGATTAGACATTGCCATATCAGTAAGGTATCTAAAATGATACCAGGGACTTCCCTGGTGGCTCAGTGGTTGAGAGTCCGCCTGCCGATGCAGGGGACACGGGTTCGTGCCCCGGTCCAGGAATATCCCACATGCTGTGGAGCGGCTGGGCCTGTGAGCCATGGCCGCTGAGCCTGCGTGTGTGGAGACTGTGCTCCGCAACGGGAGAGGCCATAACATTGAGAGGCCCGCGTACCGCAAAAAAAAAAAAAAAAAGACTAAAATGATGCTAATCAGGAGAAACCCATTTTATTTTTTTATTTTCATTTATCTATTTTTTGTTTGATTTTTTTAATTGAAGTATAGTTGATTTACAATGTTGTGTTACTTTCAGGTGTACAGCAAAGTGATTATATATATATATATATATATATATATATATATATATATATATACTTTTTCAGATTCTTTTCCCATATAGGTTATTAAAAAATATTGAGTATAGTTCATTGTGCTATATAGTAGGCCCTTATTGTTTATCTAATTTATATATAGTAGTGTGTATATGTTATTCCCAACAGGGAAAACCCCTTTTAAAGTGAGCATGAGGTATATTTTTTATTCAGCTATCACATAGTGTTTAATCCTTAGCCCTAGATAATACCAAACGTAGGAAAATTAAATTGCAGTGTCTTACAATTGCTGACAATCTAGGCCAATGGTTCCCAACCTGACTGCACATAAGAATTACCTGGAAAACTTAAAAAAAAAATCTATTCCTAAAATTCAGAAGTTTGAATACAACCCCTATGGAGGAGAGTTCAGCAATATCCATCAGAATGCTTTTTGACCCAGAAGTCCCACTTTTAAGAATTTACCCCAAGTGATGAACTGCTATAGGTACCAAAAAATCATATATAATAGGTTATTCACTGCAAAATATAGGAAACCAACCACCCAGGTCTATCCATAGGAGACAGGTTGAAGAAACCCTGCTACATCCACACAATGGAGTACTATTTTATGACAAAGTTATAAAAAAGAATGAGGATCATCTCTGAGAATGGGTATGGAGTGAAAAAAAAACAAGGTGCCTAAGAGTCTGCTACCGTTTTTCTACATCTATACCTGCACAGATATAAAGTTGTTTTTTCCTTTATATATATGTAAATAAATATATATATACATATATGTGTGTGTGTGTGTGTGTGTGTGTATATATATATATATATATATATATATATATATATATATATAAAGGAAGATAGAACTAGAAGTGAATATAAATCTTTCACTATTTGAAGGCAGAAGGAGGAAGAATGGAGTGGTGACAGGAATTAGAAAGAATATGAGGCTCAGAGAGATACCTTCAAGATGGTGGACGATAAGATGTGGAGATCACCTTCCTCCCCACATAAACGTCAGAAATACATCTACATGTGGAACAACTCCTACAGAACACCTACTGAACACTGGCAGAAGACCTCAGACTTCTGAAAAGGCAAGAAACTCCCCACGTACCTGGCCGTGTAGCTGACAGGTTCTTGGTGCTCTGGCCAGATGTTAGGCCTGTGCCTCTGAGGTGGGAGAGCCAAGTTCAGGACATTGGACCACCAGAGACCTCCTGGCTCCACAAAATATCAAACAGCGAAAGCTCTCCCACAGATCTCCATCTCAATGTTAAGACCCAGCTCCACTCAATAACCAGCAAGCTACAGTGCTGGACACCCTGTGCCAAACAACTAGCCAGACAAGAACACAACCCCATCCATTAGCAGATAGGTTGCTAAAAATCATACTAAGTTCACAGACACCCCAAAAAACACCACTGGAGGCAGTCCTACCAACCAGAAAGATAAGATCCAGCCACATCTACCAGAACATAGGCACCAGTCCCATCCACCAGGAAGCCTACACAACCCACTGAAGCAACCTTAGTCTCTGGGGGTAGACACCAAAAACAACGGGAACTATGAACCTGCAGCCTGCGTAAAGGAGACCCCAAACACAGTAAGTTAAGCAAAATGAGAGAACACAGAAACACACAGCAGATGAAGGAGCAAGGTAAAAACCCACCAGACCAAACAAATGAAGAGGAAATAGGTAGTCTACCTGCAAAAGAATTCAGAGTAATGATAGTAAAGATGATCCAAAATCTTGGAAATAGCATGGAAAAAATACAAGAAACGTTTAACAAGGACCTAGAAGAACTAAAGAGCAAACAAACAACGATGAACAGCACAAAAAATGAAATTAAAAAGTCTCTAGAAGGAATCAATAGCAGACAAACTGAGGCAGAAGAATGAATAAGTGACTTGGAAGATAAAATAGTGGAAAAAACTACCGCAGAACAGAATAAAGAAAAAAGAATGAAAAGAATTGAGGACAGTCTCAGAGACCTCTGGGACAACATTAAACGCACCAACACCAAAGGTATAGGGGTCCGAGAAGAAGAAGAGAAAAAGAAAGGGACTGAGAAAATATTTGAAGTGATTAGAGTTGAAAACTTCCCTAATGTGGGAAAGGAAATAGTTAATCAAGTCCAGGAAACGCATAGAGTCCCATACAGAATAAACCCAAGGAGAAACACTCCAAGACACATATTAATCAAACTAACAAAAATTAAATACAAAGAAAAAATATTAAAAGCAGCAAGGGAAAAACAACAAATAACATACAAGGGAATCCCCATAAGGTTAACAGCTGATCTTTCAGCAGAAACTCTGCAAGCCAGAAGGGAGTGGCAGGACATATTGAAAGTGATGAATGGTAAAAACCTACAGCCAGGATTACTCTACCCAGTAAGGATCTCATCAAGATTTCATGGAGAAATTAAAACCTTTACCCACAAGCAAAAGCTAAGAGAATTCAGCACCACCAAAGCAACTTTACAACAAATGCTAAAGGAACTTCTCAAGGCAGGAAACACAAGAGAAGGAAGAGACCTACAATAACAAACCCAAAACAATTAAGAAAATAGTAATAGGAGCACACATACTGATAATTACCTTAAATGTAAATGGAATAAATGCTCCAACCAAAACCCATAGACTGGCTGAATGGATACAAAAACAAGACCCATATATATGCTGTCTACAAGAGACCCACAACAGACCTAGGGACACATACAGACCGAAAGTGAGGGGATGGAAAAAGGTATTCCATGCAAATGGAAATCAAAAGAAAGCTGGAGTAGCAATTCTCATATCAGACAAAATAGACTACAAAATAAAGACTATTACAAGAGACAAAGAAGGACAATACATAATGATCGAGGGATCAATCCAAGAAGAGGCTATAACAATTGTAAATATTTATGCAGTGAACATAGGAGCACCTCAATACATAAGGCAAATGCTAAAAGTCATAAAAGAGGAAATTGACAGTAACACAATCATATTAGGGGACTTTAACACCCCAGTTTCACCAATGGACAGATCATCCAAAATGAAAATAAAAAGGAAACACAAGCTTTAAATGATACATTACACAAGATGGACTTAATTGATATTTATAGGACGTTCCATCCAAAAACAACAGAATACACTTTCTTCTCAAGTGCTCATGGAACATTCTCCAGGATAGATCATATCTTGGGTCACAAATCAAGCGTTCGTAAATTTAAGAAAATTGAAATTGTATCAATTATCTTTTCTGACCACAATGCTATGAGACTAGATATCAATTACAGGAAAAAATCTGTAAAAAAAACAAACACATAGAAGCTAAATAATACACTAATAAATAACCAAGAGATCACTGAATAAATCAAAGAGAAAATCAAAAAATACCTAGAAACAAATGACAATGAAAACACAATGACCCAAAACCTATGAGATGCAACAAAAGCAATTCTAAGAGGGAAGTTTACAGGAATGCAATCCTACATTAAGACACAAGAAACGTCTCAGGTAAACAACCTAACAACCTTACACCTAAAGCAATTAGAGAAAGAAGAACAAGAAAATTCCAAAGTTAGCAGAAGGAAAGAAATCATAAAGATCAGAAATAAATGAAAAAGAAAGGAAGGACACAATAGAAAGATCCATAAAACTAAAAGCTGTTTCTTTGAGAAGATAAACAAAATTAATAAACCATTAGCCAGACTCATCAAGAAAAAAAGGGAGAAGTCTCAAATCAATAGAACTACAAATGAAAAAGGAGAAGTAACAACTGACACTGCAGAAATACAAAGGATCATGAAAGATTACTACAAACAACTATATGCCAATAAAAAGGACAACCTCGAAGAAACGGACACATTCTTAGAAAAGCACAACCTTCTGAGACTGAACCAGGAAGAAATAGAAAATATAAACAGACCAAGCACAAGCACTGAAATTGAGACTGTGATTAAAAATCTTCCAACAGACAAAAGCCCAGGACCAGATGGCTTCACAGGCAAATTCTATCAAACATTTAGAGAAGAGCTAACACCTATCCTTCTCAAACTCTTCCAAAATATACCAGAGGGAAGAACACTCCCAAACTCATTCTATAAGGCCACCATCACCCTGATACCAAAAACAGACAAAGACATCACAAAGAAAGAAAACTACAGGCCAATATCACTGATGAACATAGATGCAAAAATCCTCAACAAAATACTAGCAAACAGAATCCAGCAGCACATTAAAAGGATCATACACCATGATCAAGTGAGGTTTATCCCAGGAATGCAAGGATTCTTCAATATACACAAACCAATCAATGTGATAAACCATATTAACAAGCTGAAGGAGAAAAACAGTATGATCATCTCAATAGATGCAGAGAAAGCTTTCGACCAAATTCAACACTGATTTATGATAAAAAAAAAACCCTCCAGAAAGTAGGCATAGAGGGAACTTACCTCAACATATTAAAGGCCATATATGACAAACCCACAGCCAACATTATTCTCAATGGGGAAAAACTGAAACCATTTCCTCTTAGATCAGGAACAAGACAAGGTTGCCCACTCTCACCACTATTATTCAACATAGTTTTGGAAGTTTTAGCCACAGCAATCAGTGAAGAAAAAGAAATAAAAGGAATTCAAATTGGAAAAGAAGAAGTAAAGCTGTCACTGTTTGCATATGACATGATACTATACATAGAGAATCCTAAAGATGTTACCAGAAAACTACTAGAGCTAATCAATGAATTTGGTAAAGTAGCAGGATACAAAATGAATGCACAGAAATCTCTTGCATTCCTATACACTAATGATGAAAAATCTGAAAGAGAAATTGAGGAAACACTCCCATTTACCATTGCAATAAAAAGAATAAAATACCTAGGAGTAAAGCTACATAAAGAGACAAAAGACCTGTACGCAGAAAACTATAAGACACTGATGAAAGAAATTAAAGATGATACAAACAGATGGAGAGATGTACCAAGTCATTGGATTGGAAGAATCAACATTGTGAAAATGACTCTACTACCCAAAGCAATCTACAGATTCAATGCAATCCCTATCAAACTACCACTGGCATTTTTCACAGAACTAGAACAAAAAATTTCACAATGTGTATGGAAACACAAAAGACTCCACGTACCCAAAGCAATGTTGAGAAAGAAACACGGAGCTGGAGGAATCAGGCTCCCTGACTTCAGACTATACTACAAAGCCACAGTAATCAAGACAGTATGGTACTGGCACAAAAACAGGAAGATCAATCAATGGAACAGGATAGAAAGCCCAGAGATAAACCCACACACATATGGTCACCTTATCTTTGATAAAGGAGGCAGGAATGTACAGTGGAGAAAGGACAGCCTCTTCAATAAGTGGTGCTGGGAAAACTGGACAGGAACATGTAAAAGTATGAGCTTAGATCACTCCCTAACACCATACACAAAAATAAGCTCAAAATGGATTAAAGACCTAAATGTAAGGCCAGACACTATCAAACTCTTAGAGGAAAACATAGGCAGAACACTCTATGACATAAATCACAGCAAGATCCTTTTTGACCCACCTCCTAGAGAAATGGAAATAAAAACAAAACTAAACAAATGGGACCTAATGAAAATTCAAAGCTTTTGCACAGCAAAGGAAACCATAAACAAGACAATAAGACAACCCCCAGAATGGAAGAAAATATTTGCAAATGAAGCAACTGACAAAGAATTAATCTCCAACATTTACAAGCAGGTCATGCAGCTCAATATCAGAAAACAAACAACCCAATCCAAAAATGGGCAGAAGACCTAAATAGACATTTCTCCAAAGAAGATCTACAGACTGCCAACAAACACGTGAAAGAATGCTCAACATCATTAATCATTAGAGAAATGCAAATCAAAACTACAATGAGATATCATCTCACACCAGTCAGAATGGCCATCATCAAAAAATCTAGAAACAATAAATGCTGGAGAGGGTGTGGAGAAAAGGGAACACTCTTGCACTGTTGGTGGGAATGTGTATTGGTACAGCCACTATGGAGAACAGTATGGAGGTTCCTTAAAAAACTAAAAATAGAACTACCATATGACCCAGCAATCCCACTACTAGGCATATACTCTGAGAAAACTATAATTCAAAAAGAGTCATGTACCACAATGTTCATTGCAGCTCTATTTACAATAGCCAGGAGATGGAAACAACCTAAGTGTCCATCAACAGATGAATGGTTAAAGAAGATGTGACACATATATACAATGCAATATTACTCAGCCATAAAAAGAAATGAAATTGAGCTATTTGTAATGAGGTGGATCGCCCTAGAGTGTGTCATACAGAGTGAAGTGAGTCAGAAAGAGAAAGACAAATACCGTATTCTAACACATATATACGGAGTTTAAGGGGGAAAAAATGTCATGAAGAACCTAGGGGTAAAACAGGAATAAAGACACAGACCTACTTGAGAATTGACTTGAGGATATGGGAAGGGGGAAGGGTAAGCTTTTTTGCAGTCTCCAATGTGGCTCAGACAAGGATCGTCAATAAATTCTAAAACCACTGGGTGAAATGTACTGGGGAGTGTAATACTCACACGGTACCAAAATGTTATCCCAGAGATTACTTATTAATCATTTAGGAAAAAGTATACCTTTAAAAAAAAATTGGCAGACATCCCCTGATGATTAGTGATGCTGAGCATATTTTCATGTGCCTGTTGGCCATCTGCACTTCCTCTTTGGAAAAATGTCTTTTCAATTCTTCTGCACGTTTTCTAATCAGGTTGTTTGTTTTTTTTGATGTCGAATCGTATGAGGTTGTTTGTTTTTTTGATGTCGAATTGCATGAGCTGTTTATATATGTTGGATATTAATCCCTTATCGATTATATCATTTGAAAATGTTTTCTTCCATTCAGTAAGTTGTCTTTTTGTTTTGTCGACAGTTTCCTTTGCTGTGCAAAAGCTTTTAAGTTTAATTAGGTCCCAGTGTATTTTACTTCATAATATACTGTTTCGAATGTAGGGATTGTTTTACATTTGGTAAAGATAAAGATTGTGGCTTTTATGAATTCTTTTCTCTCTCTGAAGAACCAACTTACAATAATGGTATTACAGGTAGTCAACCACATAAAAACCCACCACCGGAAATGAATTGAAAAGTAGCCACAACAAGTAAACCAAAGAAGAAAGCAAACTGAAACAATTCATGCATATGGACAAGAACCTTCATTTTTTAATCCTTTTTTCTCATGTAATAATTAGTACAATGCTTTTTGTATGACAGGGGCTTGTCATAGTTGATGGTCCAGGCAGGTAACTGAGGGTTGCTAAGACTGACTCAGAAATAGGGCAGTGTGGGGATAGAGTTCCCTGAACATGGAACAAGACAGGAAAGCACTTGAGAATTAGGGCTAGAATTCCTAATTAGGAATAGAGCTCCCAGTGATAGATGCTACATCCCAAAGTGTGGGCCGACAGTGGGGACGGTAAATACCTGATGTCATTCTGCCCCTCCTTTTTCAACACCCATTGTAGAAATCTTTTTTTTTTTTTTTTTTTTTGACCATGTCACGCGGCTTGTGAGATCTTAGTTCCCTGACCAGGGACTGAACCAGGGCCCTTTGCAGCGAAAGCATGGAGTCCTAACCACTGGACTGCCAGGGAATTCCTAGACATCAATTTTTCATCACTATATTTTTCCCTATTGGGTTGGAATAGGTTGGAACTTTGTCTCAACCCAGTGCTCAAAGTCACCACCAACAATCAATTGAAAATACATTTCACAGGAATAAGAACTACAGTTTTAAATTTCTTGTTTCAAATGAAGGCTAGAATTGCAAGCAGAGGAAGGGCTGTATCCCCACAGCTTTGAGAGGAAGCTTGCCAGGCTGGCAGCCAGGGAGGGATGAAAAATGCTCAACAGCCATTAAATTAGAAAGTGAACTAAAGTATGGAGGAGCAGCAAAAAATAATTTCCTTCTACACTGCAGCGTGTAGCGTATATGACAAGCATACAGGTTGCAAACTAAGCAAGAACAAGAGGGCTGCCCACTTCATAGCGGCAAGTTGCTGATGGAGATATCATAAAGCAAGTCTGAACCAGATGGCTACAAAGGTGTTATTTCAGGGTTTTCATGGGGCTGCTGGGATCTGCTAACCTGTGGTGTTTGAAATAAATTCAAGAGAATTCTTGATTATGGTTTCCCTGACTCCTTTATAAATAACACCCATGCTTTTCCACTCTTTGAAATTCCACCACTATCATTTTTTTTCAAAACTAAGCTTTTAGGCACAAAAAAAGGATATACCATAAAGTGGTTTGAAATTATATGTAAAATAACATGTTTTCAAGAAATGTTTGTGCAGTATTTTTTGTTTGCAAAATATTTTTTACTGCAAACATCCTAGCTAATTATCTTTCCTAGTTATTCAGGGGTTGGCTTACACTTATATTACATATGTGAAAAACAAGACAGAGAGATAAGTTCAACCTGAGTTAACTAAAATTTGCATGCCTCTTGGCCAATGGAAATTAAAATAACTTGCCCAAATTATACAGTAAATCAATCATCTGGACATGATGAAAAACCTTCAGGCTCTTAAACTCCAGTTCATTTCACTGAACCATTCTGTCTTTCATAAGGATTTTATGATTTTGTATATATTGATTTTTTTCTTGAAAGAGTAAAGTCTCCCTTTCAAATTCCATAGTAAAGTGTTTATTTATCAAAACTAGAATTGTTGAGTATTTAGGAAATAAGGATATCATTTGTTTGTTCTGCATCTCTATCTCCTATACACCCAACATCGCCATCTCTTTCTCCATAGCTTATAAACATAAATTTGCCCAAGTGACTTCAACTTTAGGAAATCTTCTGACTTTGTGACTTCACCTATGTATTACTTTATTACTCCTTTTCTTTTCAGTCAAATTTTTTGACAGAGTAGTCTGTGTTCACTGTCTTCCTTCTGGCACTACCCAATCACTCCTCAATCCACTGAAATTTACTCTTTTGAAATCAATCAACTGATATGTTCTATTAAAATGTATCAATAGATCTTATTCAACTTGCATAACTGAAAAGTATACCAATTGCTGTACAACATAGCACCTGTAGTGTGGTACTACAATGTGCACTTAAAATTTTTTTAATAGAGTAGATCTCATGCTAAGTGTTTTTACCACAAAAAAATTAAAAGGGACACAGAGAAGCTTTTGGAGGTGACAGATATGTCTATTATCATAATAGTAGTGATGTCTTTGCAGGTGTATGCATATGCCAAACCCAACAAATTGTGTGTATTAACTATGTGAAATTTTTTGTATATAAATTATACTTCAATATTTTTTTAAGTGTATCAATAGCCTCAATTATCCCCAACTCCAAAGGGCACTTTAAGAATTTATTTCTCAGGATCGACGGATGCATCTAACTTTGTTGAATTCTCTCTTTCTCCCTATTTTGGCCCCTGTCCATTCCTTCATTATCGCTTTCATGAACTACTCCTGCTTTGTCCCTTTTCTAAATGTTGGAGTTTCTGAGTTCCATCCTTGGTTCACTGTTTTTTTCATGACAGAGCTTCTCTTTGGACTGTCATCTACTCTCAGGATTTTAACTATTTCTGTATCCTAGTGATTTCCAAAACCAAATCTCTACCCATGACCTTTTCTCCAGGTTTCAGACTCCTATATACAAATACCTGTTAGACATTTCCAATCTTGTGAGATCCACAGGCTAATACGCAAAGAACATTTTACCCTCAATCCTGTTCCTTTCATATTCCCTGTCATTTAATAAATCAACATTCACCAAATCTTAAACCTGAGAGTTTGCTAGTCTTCCATATTCAATTAATCAGCAAGTTCCTTCAGTTATAACCCCTAAGCTTTTATTAATATTGTCTTCTCTGCATCTACTATCTCCTTCATAGTTTAGTTTCTGATAATTTTAATTCTGTTCTACTTGAGTTTCTTGTTTCTAGTCTTGACTTCTTCAAATTTATCCACTGCCCCAAAGCCATAATAACCTGTGTGAAACAAAAGCTGACAATCATTCTTCTTCTTACAGCCCCCAAAGCTCTCCTATGACAGAATAAAGTTCAAGCTTATAAAAGTGGCTACAAAGACCTTCATAACCCTGCTTCCATTACCAAAATGTTTATAGTTTCCCATTCACATAGAACTTTACTAAGCCTTGACTCTTGGCTGTGTCTGGAACATTCTTCTGGTCTCTCCCCATGACAGTTATTAGTACTATTCACCACCATTTCTAAATATTCTCCTCCTGTTCCATAGTAGAATAGCATTCCCTACTTCCTTGAAGTTAACCATGATCATGTGACTTGCTTTGACCAATGAAAGATGAGTAAAAGCAATGTGTGTCACATCTAAGCAGAAGCTTTTAGGACCAGATGTGCGATTTTCCATCTCCCTTCCTTCTGCCATGGCAACTAGCTACATTCCAGGAAGTGGAGTATATATGTCAGCTTCAGTCCCTGAATCAGGGCAGTATCCTGAGATGGACATGAAGTATAAAGGAGAAATAAACCTGTGTTGTTCGCTTTAAGCCCTTAAGAATTTTGAGATATTTACTACTGCAGCATTTTCTAAGCTCTCCTGACACACACATCTTGTTCTAATCTTTTTATCTGGCTAATTATTACACATGCTTCCAATTTTACTTGGTTGTTGCCTCCTTTCAGAAAGTTTTCTCTTTTTTTTTAATTTCTAAGGTTTCCTCAACTGTAAAATGGGGATAATAGGGCTGCTATAGGATTAGAAAGATTAATTTACATAGAATATTTAAACTGTAAGTATCTAGATATTGGCTTAATAAAATGTGCCTTTTTAAGTGATTGCTATTATGATATGACTATGTCAGTTCACTGATTCCCATCTTTCCATTTTGCATTAAATTCATATGTATAACTCATATCCTTTATAAAAGATCAAGCTAGCCAATATCTTTCCCCAAATAGCTCTCTTCATCAAAATTCCAACATTATAATTGACAGTTTGGGGACTGGAAATGTCCAGAATAAAAAAGGAGAGGGTACAGACACCATAGCCAAGCTTCAGCTTCGGTGAGTGGACAGGGTGTTCATGTGATCAATGTCTCTGAGCTTCATTTTCCTCAACTGTAATATAAAAATAGTAATGTGTAAAGTTTTGTTTGTTTTGGTTTGGTTTTGGTTTGGGGTCTGCTTTTTAGGATTGAAGTAAACAACACACAGACAGAGATAAAGAGTTTAGCAGCCTATCTGGCACAGAGTGATGTCACAACATGCAATTCTCATTCCTAGGTGCTGTTATGCTCATCTGTCATCTTGAATCCTAAAGAAAGTTTGTCCTCCTGGAACTATGATTAGGTTGTAACTGTGCCTTGCCTCTGTGCCAATTTCCAGGACTAGAAGCTCCCTGAGGGCAGGTATTCCCACTGCATTACGTTTATCAAGAATGCCGAATATAGGGCTCAGTAAATATTTATTGAATTTATTGAATCAAATGTCTTGCTTAATAACCCAAACCCATACGATGAGTCATTGTCTTGAGGACAGAGGTGGGGCTACATTTGGAGATGACACAAATCCCGGTCCTCTCGCAGTGGGAAAACAGCCGCCTTGGCGTGCTATTTGTCTAGGAAATTGCCCCTCCATCTGAATTGCTGGAGTTGCCACCTACGATGTTAGTGATTATTCACAAATACTAAGCACACATCTGTATCAAGAGAATGATGGGTGCGTCTTCTGGACAATGAGATACCAAGTACCTTATCTGCAAGCTTCAGTTGACTGGAGAATTCAAAACATGTGTGAGTTGAACTCTGCTCCTGTTTTCACATGGTGGCCATGACATTGTGCCCATGCAGCCACACACACAAAGTGCTGGAAAGTACTTGTTGAGCACTACAGGAAAGCAACCCGTGCAGTGACTGACAAAAGACTATATTATAAAATGAGAAATTCTGTCACTCACTATAGAAAACCTCATGGAAACAATAGCATTGACATTTGAGAATTTGGAAACCTGGCTATAAAAGCATAATGTATTTTGTCTGCATTTCATGCTTTGATCAACGTTCAGCAGAGAATGGGAGCTCTAGAACAACCTATAGAACCATAAGAACCTGTAAAACAACCACAACCAGGAGGAAAAAAATGAAGAGAAAACTTCTCAGAATATCGGATGCGGTAAAATAAGCCACACAGAAAAATTCATCAATATCATCCGATGAACTAGTATTAAAGAGAATTCATGATCCTTTTTCCCAGCCACATGGTTCAGATAAAGAGACCCCTAGGACTAAGGTCACATGAATATCATGACAGTCAAGTGGGAAAGAGACAATTTTTCCTTTTTTTTGTGGTACGTGGGCCTCTCACTGTTGTGGCCTCTTCCATTGCAGAGCACAGGCTCCGAACGCGCAGGCTCAGCAGCCATGGCTCACGGGCCCAGCCGCTCCGCGGCATGTGGGATCTTCCCGGACCGGGGCACGAACCCGCGTCCCCTGCATCAGCAGGCAGACTCTCAACCACTGTGCCACCAGGGAAGCCCAATTTGTCCTTTTTGATGTGATGCCTGACTTGTTCTAGTTTGCCCTCTGGATGCTATAATCATTGCAGGGATCTCAAATGATCACAGGAAGGGAAAACCAGAGGCGTTCATCCTACACAGGAAAGATATGCCATTTGGCTGGACACTGGCCCCTCAGGCCACACCAGCGCTTTCGGTCTGTGACCACCAACGACAGGGCTGTCGGCTTCATGTGATCTTCGTGTTTTGCCTCAATGTGCAAATGCACTAGACTCCTTCCTACCTGATCACACACAGGTTCCAATTAAAGCAGCTGAAATGAAGACTTTGGATTTAATGAAAATGTTTTTATTCGCCAAAATAAATACATTCATACAGTAATTTTTGAAAGTACATTATTTTTGGTCTAGTTTGCATTTTGCTTATTTTGTCAGGCACAAGAAAAATTCTTTCTGGCCAAAAAAAGAAGTATTCAAAAAGAAAACTTGGGGCTTCCCTGGTGGCGCAGTGGTTGAGAGTCCACCTGCCGATGCAGGGGACACGGGTTCGTGCTCCGGTCCGGGAAGGTTCCACATGCCGCGGAGCGGCTGGGCCCGTGAGCCATGGCCACTGAGCCTGCACGTCCGGAGCCTGTGCTCCACAATGGGAGAGGCCACAACAGTGAGAGACCCACGTACTGCAAAAAAAAAAAAAGAAAACGTGGAGGGAAAAGCAACAGTTACAAGAATATTTTGTTCAGACCTCTTCCTGAAACTCTATTTGGAAACCCATTTTAGAAAAGATAGCACATAATCTGCTAAAGATTTTTAAAGTGACTGGGAATTTTTATTCTCAGTCCCAATGTTCTGACCAAAACTTTCTCTTCTGGCTCTAATGGCCAAATTCTGCATTGACAAATGCTTTTCTATCCACAGCCTCTCTGGATTTCATGGTAGATAAAGTTATTCCAAGATTTTAGAAATTGGATGACTTTTTGGTTCATTATGATTCTGTGACAAATGATATTCTGTGAAGAGAGCAGTGAACTCTCTGATTTCTCCAGTGACTTTTTTTTTCTGGCCCAAACAATTAATTAAATTTTGTTGGCATAGAAATGTTGGTTGCTTACTTGTATTGCTTAGTGTGTCAGAATGAACAAAGAAGAAAAAAAGCTGGACTTTGAAATTACACTGGGGATTGAGTTCTGACTCAGTGTCTCACCAGTTGCATGAAAGCTACATAACAACCCTGAAATCTAGTTTTCTTTCCTTTCCTTCCCTCCCCTCCCTTACATTTTCCTCCTCTTTCCTTTCCTTCTTTTCCCTTCTTTCCTTCCCTCCCTCTCTCTCTCCTTTTGTCCCCCCCTCCCTTCCTTCCTTTCTTCCTCTTTCTCTTTCCTTCCCTGTCTGTCTAGCTATTAATCTATCTATTATCTAGCATCTATTTATCAAGAACTATCTACATCAAAGGATCATAAGCATATGAGAAGCACTTTGAACAGTGCCTGGAACATAGTAGGTCCTCTATAAACATTAATTTCTGTTCATTTCACCATTTTGCCATCTGAGCAAACCCAGTGTGTTGACGTGCAGAATATTCAAGTAGCCTGCTCACACTTTGGTATGTATCAGAATCACCTGGAAGTCTTGTTAAACCCGGATTCCCTAGGTCCCACCCCTAGAAATTCTGACCCAGCAGGTCTCGGGGTAGCCCTGAGAATTTGTACTTCTAACAAATGCCCAGGTGATATTGATGCTGCTGGTCCATGGACGTATTGTGAGTGTCATGGACAGTTCTAACAGATGGCAAACATGTTTCTTCTTGAAACCGTGGGTTAAATCCATTTCACCTGCCTTGACTAATCAAAGTGGTTCTAAAAATTGCATGGGGACTTCCCTGGTGGCCCAGTGGTTAAGAATCTGCCTGCCAATGCAGGGGACACGGGCTCGAGTTCTGGTCTGGGAAGACCCCACATGCCACGGAGCAACTAAGCCCATGTGCCACAACTACTGAGCCTGCACTCTAGAGCCCACGAGCCACAACTACTGAGTCTGTGTGCCACAATTACTGAAGCCCATGCTCCACAACAAGAGAAGCCACCACAATGAAAAACCCATGCACGGTAACAAAGAGTAGCCCCCGCTCGCCGCAACTGGAGAAAGCCTACGTGCAGCAACACAGACCCAACGCAGCCAAAAAAAAAAAAGAAAAAGACTTGCAAGACTTGCGTGTCCTCCAAGAGGCGTGTAGCCTAAACAAGAAGATGTTTGCCCGAGTTGTTTTCTAGGAACTTGGCGTCAGCTGTGTCCAGTTTGAGCTGAGCTGGTTAAGACTGGATAGGACCACTGACCCCCGAACTGGGCATGCTCGAGTGTTCGGTGACCTTTTGACATCAAAGGGCCACAAACTCCACCCTCAGAGCAACATGCAGAGGGCCAGTAGCCCTGCAAACCTCAGCATCTCAGCATTTTGGCTTGCTGTGCATCGGACAAAAGGAACCTGGCTGGGTAAAAATGTCTTGGGCCAACTCCAATTGATCAGTGTGCTCTGTTAGAAGATTCTGAGGCCATGTCAAGCCTGGGTGAGATTGTGGTTTATTTATTTATTCATTCATTCATTTATTTAAGTATAGTTGATTTACAACATCATGTTAAGTGAGATTGTGTTTTTGGAGTGCAGAGTGTGTAACGTCCCCAGCTTTTAAATTGAATGCATATCCAATAGTTTGCTAGCCTTCGGTATTAGAAGTCCTTACTTTTCACTTGTAAGGTGACAGGGTCATTTATTATTAAAGCTTTCTTGCTTCTTCATATTCATTATCAAATTAATTTATGTACATCCATGCATGATCTACTCTTTAATTTTAAGAAAAAAGCGTATTTTCAAGTGGGTCTGTTCATTGGTCGATTACACGTATGCGGGGCATCATTTGATATGGCTGCTTAATAAAGGAAGGACTGCTATGAAAATCATCCTCTGCAAGTTCTAGAGCAGAGGTCCCCAACTTTTTTGGCACCAGGGACCGGTTTCGTGGAAGACAATTTTTCCACGGACAGGGTGGGCATGATTCAGGCGGTGATGTTAGCGATGGGGAGCGATGGGGAGCAACAGATGAAGCTTTGCTTGCTCGCCTGCCTCTCACCACCAGCTGTGCGGCCCGGTTCCTAACAGGCTGTGTACTGGTACCAGTCCGCGGCCCAGGGGATTGGGGCCCCCTGCTCTAGAGAATTTAGTTGATGGTAAAAACAGGAATTTTCCCCCCCAGGGTGTTGCTGTGTTTATGAAAATGGGTAATCAAAGCCGTTTTGATGTGTCATTCATTCTACTCCTTTTATGTGTGTGAAGTTTCGTCTTTGAAATAACATATTTGTTTGTGTTGATAGAAATTAATTTGGCACTTGCAAATGTTGCTTCAAGGAGTGTACTATCAGTTGTTTTTAAGCTTTCTTATGCTCTTGGACCACTCATATTGTCATGAGCACCACGGAGGGAAATCGCCTGGTATTTGTTTTGCTCTGCATCTTACAGTGCTGTCTTTGAGATCAAAGAGATTCCTGTGTGAGAAGGAGGTCCACGGAGTACAGGGTGAACAGGCAGCTGATGCCAAACAGGCAGGGGAGTCTGACTGCGGAGACCAACTTCCAAGTCACCAAAAATATCATCAGCTGACTTACGGAAACAAGAATCACAGGATTATAGCGTTTTGAAGCCCAGTGGTACCTTAGAGGAAAGCCTAAACTGACATTTTTATTTCACATCTAATTATACTGAGGGAGAGAGAGCATACCAAGGCCACAAAGCCAATTGCAAAAAAAAAAAAAAAGAAAAAAATGTTTATTAAAATAATCACAAGTAATGCTACCAGAAACCCTTAGAGTCCTGGTCCAAGCTAGAGTTTTCCAGAATAAAAATCAAGTGACACGTGCACCATTAAGCAGCCAAATATAAGTGGGGAAGGTTTGAGATGCTACATGAAGGAAAAGAACAAGAGTCAAGAGTCCTATGCAAAAAAAAAAAAAAAAAAAAAAAAAATTGGAAACGAGATTTATCACCATACTCATTTTATTTATGTCTACATGCATGTTAAGAATGAATTGGAGAAATAGTCACTGAAAAAGTCCTTTCTACTGGGACACCTTTTGTTCTTTTTAGGAACAACTTTTGCCAAAGTGTGTCTGCTTTCTGTGGTGACTTCCAGGGCATTAGATTCAACAAAAGACCTCTGAAAAGATGACTCTGATCACCAGGATTAAAAAAGCATTAAGATAGGATCCTTTATAAAAAGACTGGGGGGAACATGAAGGAAAAATTTTGCTAACTTTATACTCTAATGTATAGTGTGGTATTCAGCACTAACTGTGGTCCATACCTGGCTTCACCACAAGACTTACGAAGTTGAGATCACAGTTCCAAAATAGACCTTACCCAAGCAGATCTGTAGAATTTGGATATACAAATTAGAATAAATACAGTAAAACTGTGTAAAGCTACAAGTTAATATGCACACACTAGCATATAAGGCCCCCAGAATTAAACCCTACAGAAGGAAACTCAAATTGCCATATTTACCATACGTTGAGTAAACATTTGCCCCCTTTGCCAATTGCTGATGTAGGTACCTGAACAATGTAGGTACCTGTTTACTTATAAGTAAACCTTACTTATAAGGTTGACATTGATTCCCTGGTTGCTGTGAGAGATGGTTAAAATTGATTTCACACTCTAACCAAAAGGCTCATATCTCTACTCTGGGAGGAGTAGGTGGCTTATATGACTGAAAGCCAGGGTGCTCTCTGTGTGATCAGGCCCTGCCAGTGTGTTTGTTTGAATCATTCCTAACACAGTTAGTGTTACTCTAGGTAACCAGGAATTGTTTTTTTTGCATAACATACTGTTCCACTGCCATATATAACAGTATTCAGGAGGAGGAAACGATAATATAAAATTAGCAAGTAGGTGCTTTGGCATATATCCTAGGTGGACTATTCACTATTTCCTAAACAACCATGCTCTTTCACACCCATGTTAATTACTCCATCCTAGCTGCTTAGAAATACCCATTCTTTTCCCAGCAATACACTCTTATTTGCCCCTGAATCCTGAGGTTCCTTTCGCTTTCCTTAAGTATTAGAGAATACTATATTTATAGCATTACAAATTGCTTTTCTCATTTAACAAAATATTTAGGAGATCATTCCATCACTCTATATCAGCAATATAGTATTTTTAATCCACTACAGGTTTTCCATCAGATAATCTATTTATATTCTTAATTAATTAATTAATTTATTTATGTATTTTTGGCTGTGTTGGGTCTTCGTTTCTGTGCGAGGGCTTTCTCTAGTTGTGGCAAGCGGGGGCCACTCTTCATCGCGGTGCGCGGGCC
The DNA here is from genome assembly GCF_949752795.1 of Hyperoodon ampullatus. Lineage (NCBI taxonomy): Eukaryota > Metazoa > Chordata > Mammalia > Artiodactyla > Ziphiidae > Hyperoodon > Hyperoodon ampullatus. The sequence goes on along the minus strand of NC_136925.1, from coordinate 2,278,196 downwards.
TCTCACTATCGCGGCCTCTCTTGCTGCATAGCACAGGCTCCAGACGCGCAGGCTCCGTAGTTGTGGCTCACGGGCCTAGTTGCTCCGCGGCATGTGGGATCTTCCCAGGCCAGGGCTCGAACCCGTGTCCCCTGCATTAGCAGGTAGATTCTCAACCACTGCACCACCAGGGAAGCCCCATCTATTTATCTTCTTATTGAAGGATATTACTTGTGTCCACTGTTTGTACAATTACACAGAAGGCTGGAAAGCTTGAGTTTGTGGGTATGTGTCTCTGAACACATGTGAAAGTACAGCTAGAAACTGCTGGGTTAAAGAACATATTTATGTTAAATTTTGGTAACAATTTCCAAATTGCTCTATCAAGTGCTCGCCTCAGTAGTAGTAAGGATTTAAGTGTGCTTGTTTGCCCCGCACCAGAACCGACCGCCCTCTATCAAACCGTTTATCTTTGTTCATCTGACCAAACTCTGTTTATCTTTGCCCATCTGACAGGTGACAAATAGTATCTTTTTCTTACTTTAGTTTGCATTTCTTTGACTATGACTGAAGTTTAATCTCATTTTACAGAATTTATAAAGGATTTTTATTCTTTTATTTTGAGTTTCTCCAAACCCATTTTTTTTAAAGTTCATGTAGAGGTGGAGAGTATGAATATTTTTGAATAATAATCTTAAATACAATCAGAATTTTATTCTGTCTATTTCCTTCCCTCTCCTTCTCCTTGCCCCCACCACCCCCAGCTGCATCTTTTATATTTATCCCTGTTGATCTTCATCTTGTTTGCTTCAACCATTTGTCCATCCTGTTTTGTGATGCTGACATTCACTGCAGCCTCAGGCTTACATCCTTCCGTAAGCACAGCAGCTGTCTTCTTCATTCAAGTTTCTGGTCACCATGTGCAAGGACCAGAGCCTGTCCACTCTAGACTCTGTGGCCCTGCCCATCCTGACAGAATGTCCCACGTGGCCTCTTAGACCTGGGTTTCCTACCTGTGAGCTCTGAAACGTACTTGGGAGAGCTCTCCTACACAGGAGCTATAAATGGGGATATTTCTGCCGTATTTAAATGAGTGCTATTCACCCCCATCTCTCACCACTCATCCTGCTTCTCATGGTTGTTTTTGTCAGCTGTATAATCAGCCCTGGTGAGTCATCTTTTAACTACGGAGGGAAAAGAGATGAAGGAAAAGCTGAGGGAAACAGGTTCCTGATTTAGTTTATAAAACCCACTGACTGAATGCACAGAAGTTCCGGGTTTGTTTTTCCACCAACTGGTGTCTGAATGTTATGGAGTCATCTGATTGATCAAATACATTCACAAAAAGTTTCTTTTTTGTGGTAACTTAATTTACTGAAAAAATAAAATGGACCAATTGAATGAACTGATCTCAATCCCCTTTGCCCTTCTCTTCATTCCTTCTTATGGTCATCTGATTTGCATCTGCAGATGGTTCAAATTTATTCCTTATGCAAATTTAATTCCTTAATATATCCTTTCAAATCTTTCCCCCAAATCTTTTTTTTTTTTTTTTTTTTTTTTTTTGTGGTACGCGGGCCTCTCACTGTTGTGGCCTCTCCCGTTGCGGAGCACAGGCTCCGGATGCGCAGGCTCAGCAGCCATGGCTCACGGGCCCAGCCGCTCCGCGGCATATGGGATCCTCCCAGACCGGGGCACGAACCCGTATCCCCTGCATCGGCAGGCGGACTCTCAACCACTGCGCCACCAGGGAGGCCCCCCAAATCTTTTTAATTGGGATGTGCTGCCTAGATATACCCACAGAGCTATGTCCCAGGGCACAAGAGATGTCCAAACCTCTCTCCAAAAAAAAAAAAGGGTGGGGTAGTCAGGAAGGGATAGACTTCTTTAAAATCACAGCATGTCTAGACATTATGCCCAAATACATTGGTTCATGAGGAAGTAGTAAGTAGGACTTTTATGAAAAAATATATGGTAGAGAAAACAACACAGAAGCTTACATCCTTTGAAAATTGGACATGGCATAAGGTTCAGAAATTGTCTGGCCATGGGTTGTTTACATGTGGTCTGAGCATTTTCTTAATGTGATCCTGCACTTAAGTGTATATAGGTTCAGCCAGAAAAGAGAAAGATGAACATCAAAGTTGTTGCAATGCCAGAAGAAAATTATAGGGTGTTTCCATGTTTGAAAGATCACTAGCTTTCACTATTGGTTTGGGGCAATGAATTATCCATAAATAAAAACCTTAGAGTCCTCTGACCAAAAACATATATACTGTGTTTACAAAAAGTACAAGTTCAGTAAGTAGCCACTCCTGTCACAACAGATCAAGTGTACTCAATTAGGGAAAGGAGTTTGAGGAACTAAAGGCATGAAGTAGCTTTGGAAACATTCTGCCAACACATTACAAAGTTTCCTTTCTAAAATGGATTTATTTCTGTTACAAAAAAAACAGGAAAAAGCCTTTAATGACTAATTTTATTTAGAAAGGCCTATAAATAATAATCACTTTCATTTTATTGCTGAACACTATACTAAGAAGTTTACATGCATCATCTCATATGAAGCTCATGATAATCCTGTTCATTAGTCAGCACAGGCTCTGCAGCTGTGACAAATAGACCTGGACAACTCAGCACAATTAACAACACAAAATTTATTCTGATCCATCTTTGGTCAGGTAAATTTCCAGGGTGGTCATTCTCAGCTTCTAGGTCACTCTGACAGGGGACTACTAATGATGGCACAAATTCTCTGGACTGGAAGTGACACACATCACTTTTATTCTGTCCCACTGGCCAGAATTAGTCATGTGTTTAGGCATAACTGCAAAGGAGCTTGGAAATGTGAAGAAGTACATGAATAGTTAGAGAGCCTTAAATGTCTTTCCCACGATCGGTAGAGTAGACATTATCTCCTATCTTAGTTTATATATAGCTTATCTATAGCTTCTAAGCTAAAGAGAAGTAAATCTGGAATTTAAACCCTAAATTCCAACCCACTGCTCAAATCTGGGAGCGATCTTTGTTTTGTGAATGGTGGTAATGGTGCCCTATTCATCTTTATATCTTATATAATAAATTCTGCACAGTCAAATGAGTTGAATGTAGATATAATATGGCTTTTTTCATGAATTAATTCATGTGATTATTTCTGAATTCCTCAATTAGATTTTAACTGACAGAGCTGCAAACTTATTCCTACAATCCCAAACACTGAGCATAGTAAATGCTCAATGAAAATGTGTTAGTTGATTGACTGAAATACTGATTTGTATTTTTACCTTCTGATAGCAGATGGAGAGAGAAAATATCTTAAATAAAGGCCTTTCTAGAAAAAGAAAACACTTATTTTTATTTTTCTAGGCTGGTATGATGATTTTCAATTTGGGTCAAGAAAACAGCCTTTTAAAGATATTGAAGGCTGACACATACCAGCAGAAAAGGAAACTTTGCCACCAGTCGATCATCATGACTTTATATGATTTGGCTGTTGTGTTCTTTATAACGCATTATTTTCGATTTCCAACATAGTTATAATTTTGCATGATTTTTTACCAGATTTCTTCCCTGCTTTTGCATATTTTTTATTTTCTATTATTTTTCATATTCTTCTATCCTCTTATTTTGCTTTTTTGATTTCTCCAACTCTCCTCTCTTATATTATTTTTAAAATATTTATTTATTTATTTGTCTGCATTGGGTCTTAGTTGCGGCATGCAGGATATTTTGTTGCAGGGTGCAGGCTCTTCTTTGCGGCACGTGGGCTTCTCTCTAGTTGCAGCTCCAGGGCTCTCTAGTTGTGGTGCCCGGGCTCAGTAGTTGTGGTGTATGGGCTTAGTTGCCCCACAACATGTGGGATCTTAGTTCCACGACCAGGAATCGAACACACATCCCCTGCATTGGAAAGGAGATTCTTAACCACTGGACCACCAGGGAAGTCCCTCCTCTTTTATATTATTTTTTATGGACCACCAGGGAAGTCCCTCCTCTTTTATATTATTTTTTATCTTTTAAAATCATGTTCAATCTAGTGTTTAAACAGTTTTGTTTTTTCATAATTGTTCCTTTTTTCTCAGTTGTCAAGAGGTTTTCACTTTACACCTTCAGCTGGACCTTTTAGTATCCCAACATCCCTAATACTATTCTTAGTACCAATGTATACTTAAGTGATACTTACGGATTTTGAGGGTGGTGACATCAACTTTTTATAACCTCATTACCAATGATATTCATTTTCTTTATTTTTTTCAGTTCTATGATAGTGTGGGTTTTTTCTGTCCTTTCCTTTCTTCTGTCCTTCCAAAGAGATCACACATCTCCTCTAACATTCCATCTTTAATTATGTGATGCCTCTAATACCCTGTTTGTGATATGTCTTTACTACTCACTTTCTATAACTTTGATATAATTATGTGTTAGTGCACAGATGTTCTTTATTGTTTTCCCAATTATGCCTCTTTGTATAAATTCGTCTATTGATACTTAAGTACTTTGAATATTGAAGACATTAATAATGTCACGATCTCATGATGTTTTTTTTATGGATGAAGAAATTTTTATAGAGAGTTTTTTCAGAAGGAGAGGATTTATTTTATTTTTTCTATTATTATTTTTTGTTAAACTGAAGTGTACTTGATCTACAATGTTGTGTTAGTTCCAGGTGTATAGCAAAGTGATTCAGTTATACATATATATCTATCCTTTTTCAGATTCTTTTATATTATGGGTTATTACAAGGTATTGAATATAGTTCCCTGTACTATACAGTAGGTTCTTGTTGCTTATCATGATGTCTTGTTAACCAATGAGTTACTTCCTTTAAATTATTAAGCTAATTAGCTGGAACCTCAACACTGGCATTATAATGGTTGCCATAAAAATGTCTTTAAAAAAATTTTTTAGCAAATATTTACTGGGTGCCTACCGAGCCCCAGGCATTATGTTGGGTACTCGAGTCACATCAGATAAAAACCTAGACAACATGCAGACTCTCATAGAGCTTACATTCTGGTCCAAGAGAAAGAAAATAAAAATAAAAGCAAATAGAGTTATAAAAGATTATGAGTCACAAAGTTATGTGATTTAGAAACAAGTAAAGAAACTTTAGGTATCTGTACTCTCAATAGTGGAGTCAGGACAGCGTCCCCTGAGGCAGTCACATTCAAGCAGCTGTCTAGTAGAAAAGAAGGTTCTTGAAGTAGGAACAGCGTGGGGTCTTGAGGAAGAGAAGAACTCAGTGTGTCTGTACTGAGAGGAGTTTGAATTTTATTATGATAGAAATGAGTTTTAAGCAGGGAAGCAGCATGATTCTATTGATATTTATGTTTGCATCAATATGTATTCATTAAGCACCTACTATGTGTCAGTCTCTGTTCTAGGCATTGGAGATACAGCAGTAAACAAAATAGATACAAATATCTTGTGGTATAGAGATTTCATTCTAGTGTTTAAAAAATATCCCAGTGATTGCTGGGTAGAGAAGGAAGTGGGTTAGAGAAGGTTGTGAGAAGACCAACAGGAAATCTATCACAGGACGCCAATGGAGAGATGCTGAATGCAGGAGGCCAGTTGAAAGACTCACTACCCTGGGATGATTTTATGAATAAGATAATTTGAATAGCTATCCCCTGTCCTTTAGAATTAAACCAGGGCAAAATTGAAAAGTATAAAGGTAAAAAGATTGTAATATACAACAGAGTATGTACACTAATCATTAAATCAAGATACATTGTATGCAAATATCAATTCCATATGGATTAAAGATCTTAACGTAGATAAATAAAGCCATAAAATACAGTATAGAGGAATCTTTTCACAATTCTGGGGTGAGGAAAGCCTTCATAAGCATAATGTGAAAACACAGAAACAGTAACTCAAAAGAATGAAAGGTTTGACTATGTAAAAATAAACATTAAAAAGCCTTTATAAAGCAAAAACACCACAAATATAGTTTAAAAACAACAACCACCCAGAGGTCGAGAGAAAAGATGGCAACACACAAAGGGTTAAAAGATAATACAGAAAGACTTTCCCCAATATCAATACAAAGCATTTTTCTAGAAACACATTTTAATTTCTGTCAGTGTTAGCAGGACATAGTCCATCTAAATCGAATGCCTGCTACTTTGCTCATTCAACAAAGTTCAACAAATATTTATTTAATGCCTAACATGTGCTAAGTGCTGGAGAGATCAATGTGGACAAAACAGATGTGTATCACTCTCATGTAGTTTACAGTTTAGATTTGATACCAGTGTGATAAAAGCATTTAATAATAATCATAGATGCTATAGGATCATCTCTCTATATCCCCAGTAATAATAAATAATCCCAGTGTCTTTGCTTTTCTTTCCTCACAGTCCTATAATTATTTCCATTGTTCTTTGGAAATATAGTCCTTACACTATGAAGTTCCAAAATGGAGCAATGGGTATTTTCTAAAGGAATACTTCCTATTTCCTAATTAACCATCTTTTAAACAAATTTACTGAGCTCATACCCTGCACCAGGCTGTAATACACACAGGGACTAAAGGTTAATAGATATGGTTCTTGTGCTCGAGGAAGTTACAGTTTTGGGGGAATACAGACTAATAAATCAACATGTATGGACTGGTTGGTACCTGCTATGATAGAGAAACGTATGGGACCGGATAGGAATATAGTGAAGGGACATCCACATCAGGCTCAGGAGTAAGGGAGAAGTCCATGGGGCTTCTGCATTGATGGTAGTAAAGTTTAATCAAAGTTTTGAAAGCCAAGTAGATTTCAAGTGATGAAGCAGAGGGGACATTCTCAGCAGAGGGACAAGAATGTTCAGGGGCTTGCAATAGTGAAACAATATGAGGTACTTGGGAAACTGCTAAAGAGTAAATTTTTCATGATAATGAGGAGGAAGCATTAGGAGACAAGATTGCCACAAATGGACGTGGGGTTCAGAAACATTCCTTCAGATGCAGTGTGGCCAAATGTTTACAGAACAGCAAGATTGGACAGGGGATGAGAAGTCGTGGAAGGCAAGGCCCCTGACTGAGGGCAAATATACAGTTGGATTAAGAATAAAAGAAGTGCATGTCGGTAAGACTAAACTTTCAAATAGTGATGGTGGAGAGACCATTATGGTGTCAACAAAGATGAACATGGATTTTGTTGTGCTCAGTTAGGGTCCAACTAATGTTAGGTAACCTGAAATGCACAATGGACAAAGTTAACAAAACTTAAGAAACTTTATCCAGAAATGCCAAGTGACCTAAGAGGATTAAGACTTTAAGCCATGTTCTGGGGCTAAGCAGTAGCACAACAGTCAGAGTGGAAAATAATGAATCCTCATAGATAATTAGTTACATTGGAACTGTCCATGTTTGGCGTCCATCATTCAAAAATGGATTACCTAGTAGTTTTTAACCTGAAATAAAGGTCAAAAGCTGGTTTAGGGGAGAGAAGAGAAGAAGCAGAGTAGAGCTAAGAACCCCAGAGTTCCAGGATGGAAAAAGAGGTAGACCAGTAGGACAGAGCATTGACCATCACAGCTTGGTCACTTGAATGCATAGAAGATTCTATAGTATAAACTGAGATATCTAGAAATATCATATATAGGCAAAATATGATGATGATGATGGCAAGGAATTTTGTGTGTTTTGTTCATTGATCCATCCTCGGAGCAGTGGTGGTACACAGTAGGTTATAATAAGTATTAGCTGAATGAATGACTGAATTTATTGATAACACATGACAGAACATAACCAGGTAATGGAGCAAATTTACTGAAAAAAAAAAAAAAACCTCCAGAAGAAGGAAATATTTCTTTAGCTTTACTTTTGAAAGGTAATGTTATGGAACTTGCTTACAAATGAAGATCTAGTACAGAGAATGGGTGCAAAAAGAAAAGACTTTTTTTTAAAAATAAATTTATTTATTTGTTTTTTGGCTGCATTGGGTCTTTGTTGCTGCGTGCAGGCTTTCTCTAGTTGCGGTGAGCGGGGGCTACTCTTTGTTGCAGTGCGCATTCTCTTGTTGCGCATTCTCTTTTTTCTCTCATTGCAGTGGCTTCTCTTGTTGTGGAGCATGGGCTCTTAGGCACGTGGGCTCTAGAGCACAGATTCAGCAGTTATGGCACACGGGCTTAGTTGCTCTGCGGCATGTGGGATCTTCCCGGACCAGGGTTCGAATCTGTATCCCCTGCATTGGCAGGCAGATTCTTAACCATTGCGCCATCAGGCAAACCCCAGGAAAAGACTTTTTGAAATAATAATGTACCGAATGTGAATACATCCCAAGAACCCACAGTTAATTGGCACATTTCCCCCGGTTTGTTATGTCAATGCACAATATTGAGTATATATTTAATCTGAAAGGCACAAAACAAAGCAGAATATCTTCCTCTGCAGCATCATGTGTGTCAATAGACTTTGGCCTTAATTCTTAGCTGTGTATTTTAGCATACAAGAGCTATTAGGAGACACATGACCACATATAGTCCAAAAAAGGCTTAACTGTTTTGATACCATCTATATAGTAGGAATTATCAACATGGAGAGTAATCTACATTTTTTTAACCCATCAGATAAAATACTCTTATGTTGCCTCATTTGCTGGTTGGAACAGCTCCCTATGTAAGCAAAACAGGGGTACCATATAGATAAGTGGCAAATGCTAGGGGAGCTTACAGGGTTTATTCTGGACCATTCTGGACCACCTGATGGGAGGCTGAGCTGGGACTTAAATTTAGTGTGCCCAACCCAAACAAGCACTCTTTCCAATACCCCACACAGACAAATTTCTAACCACAGTTGAGTCACATTTGAAAGCCTGGCTATGGCCCATGGTGCTCAAGCTTTCAGTCTGGTGGTTTAAATGCCAGTTGGCTTCAGTGCAGAACTTCAGCACAGTGACCCAGTGCCGAGACTCAGAGTACATGGTGGAAATCTGGGGATGAATCCTGAGGCAAACTTTGACCGTTTCCAGAACAGCAGGCACTAGAATCCCTACGTGTGCATTTTGTTCAGGGAAAGTAATTGCTCTAAGGTCAAGACAGAACATTGAAGCCATAGACTTCTATGAGCTTTCTTTCAAAGCACTGATCCTGGGTAAGATCACTGGGCAACACCAAGCAATTCACCTTTAAATGAACAGTATAAAAGACTACAAGTAACCACTCCAAATTACTTTATGAAGCGCTTAAAAAATACTATGATACAAAAATAAACTCATTTTTTGATCCTTCTGTTACATATATCCCAGAAAACAGATTCAATATGATTTTTATAAAGAAAAGCACATTTTATTCTAGACCAGGAGGTTTGGTTTTTCATTCTCCTTTGTCAGCTGTGAGATTCTGATCAGGCACTTGTGTTTCCTGAACCTCAGTTTCCTTGTAAGTTTAAAAAAAAAGATCTCTTCCACTTCTGTGATATCATCATTTGTGTATTTTAAATATTGGGATTTGATTGAGGTATATTTTAAAACCTTAACACTGAAAATACCTAGAGCACAAAAATAAGTCATAGAAACATTGAATCATATTAATACCTGTCAAAACTGGGGGTTAACAGGAATATATTTGGAGGTACGACTTCTCATATCTTTTTTTTTTTTCCCAATCTGGGGTTTCTTGAGTCCTTATTCATTTACCCAGGAAAGCTTAATTTAGAATTGGCCTCATTCAGAGTCTTTAGGATTGGTTAGGAACATCTTAAGTGCCACTTAAATGCCACCTTCCGTTTCCTGGGCAAGAGTGCCTGGGCTGGCATAGCCCCACAGCCCAGCAGGGCAGCGATGTCTGTGGTAGGAGCTGCAGAGGGGTTGCTGTTTTAGCCCCTGAAATTAGTGCCTAGAGAGCTAGAAATTCCAGTATTCTCTGATCAGATGGTCCGGAAATGGAAATAACAGGAGTGAGAAGTTCATGAAAGACAAGGCTACAATCCCAAGGGAAATTTGCACAAGTGCTGCACCCTGCTTTCCGCAGAAAGGATTCCTACTCCAGTCCTCCCTGGCTCTTTCCCTCTAGATCGTCTGTCTTCTCCGAGCCACAGATATTTAATATGAAATCCCACGGCACCTGTGTCTAGACCCTGAGAGAACTCTGACCTTACCTCGCCCCCCACCCCTCTTTCATTATCCTTCTTCTTTCCCATCTTCTCTCCCTTTGTTTTTCACCTCCCCTTCTCTCTGTAATTCCGCTAACACATTATATACCCCAGCAATACTCATGTACTTTTTGAAATGTCGGGCATGGAATACATACAAAACAAAATGGGCAAACTGAATCTTTAGTCTCTATGTTGCCAGGGGAAGGGATGTGATTCTGCTGAGCGATTGTCAGTGTCCCCTTTCCTATTAAGACCCTATGCCTTAGCAGGTAGAGCAGCCAGGTGGCCTTAAAAGCCATGTGAGGCTTCTCTCCCAGGCCCTGGCCTCTCATGGTCACTCCTTCAACAACTGGTTAGGTGACTTGTAAAAGTGTAATCTTCAAGGAAACGGGGAAATATGTATCAATGGTCAGTTTTTGCTAAAAAGTACCTTTTCTGGGCTTCCCTGGTGGCGCAGTGGTTGAGAGTCCGCCTGCTGATGCAGGGGACACGGGTTCGTGCCCCGGTCCGGGAAGATCCCGCATGCCACAGAGCGGCTGGGCCCGTGAGCCATGGCCGCTGAGCCTGCACATCCGGAGCCTGTGCTCTGCAACGGGAGAGGCCACAGCAGTGAGAGGACCGAGTACCGCAAAAAAAAAAAGTACCTTTTCTTTTCAGAAGTAAAATAAATTATGAATCTCTAAATTGGTATTCAAAACGGACACACAACCAACTGTATCGGAAACTAGCAGATAGTAATTCCTGACAGTGAGGCAAGGAGCTGATACAAATAGGGGAAATGCTGATAATCTGATTCCTCAGCCACTGAAGACAAGTAAGAGAAAGGCCCAGGGTTATCTACATCAGGATAAAAACCTCAAGGAGGAGATTAGCCAGAGTCCACGTTTGAGAAGGGGAACCTTGGTTAACTGACATTTTTTTTTAACATCTTTATTGGAGTATAATTGCTTTACAATGTTGTGTTAGTTTCTGCTGTATAACAAAGTGAATCAGCTATATGTATACATACAGCCCTATATCTCCCCCCTGTTGTGTCTCCCTCCCACCCTCCCTATCCCACCCCTCTAGGTGGTCACAAAGCACCGAGCTGATCTCCCTGCGCAATGCTTCCCACTAGCTATCTATTTTCATTTGGTAGTGTATATATGTCCATGCCACTCTCTCACTTCATCCCAGCTTACCCTTACCCTGCTCTGTGTCCTCAAGTCCATTCTCTACTTCTGTGTCTAGAATAATGACCTTCTTAACTATTTTGAAATGGTTGGTACTGAGCAAAAGAGTGACAAGGACAAGAGGTGTATCCATTCTTACCAATCGCCAAGCTGTGCCTGTACATTCAGTAAAGGAGAATAACCTATCATTATTTGCATGACAGTGGGAAGCTAGTCATATTTTAGGCTCTGCAGTCATATATCTTACCTTCCAACCATATCAACTTTTTTTTTAATTTTTATTATTCTTTTAACATTTATTTTACTGAAGTATAGGTGATTTACAGTGTTGTGTTAATTTCTGCTGGACAGCAAAGTGATTCAGTTATACATATACATACATTCTTTTTTTCTATTCTTTTCCATTACATTTTATCCCAGGATATTGAATATACTTCCCTGTGCTGTACAGTAGCACCTTGTTGTTCAACCCATAACAGTCTTCTTATCTTCTTCAAACAGGCCTGGCCCCCTCATGGCCAATAAGCATTTCAATGAATTGTCACCTTCCCCACCTGAAATGCCCCTCTCCTCTCCGGGTTGTGGTGAACTGTTACCCATTCTTCGAAACCAACTCATATGTCCTTCATGAAGCCTTTTTTCCAACAGACACCCCTAAGCGGAGTTAGAACTTTCATGGGGGTGTCCCACTAAATTGTTTTCTTTCCCTGTAGAGAATTAAGCACATTATATTGTAATTAACTGTGCACGTGTCACCTCTCCCCACACCCTCCTTCCCCACATTACCCCAGAACCCGAGTTGAACTGAACCAGAGCCATTTCTAGTTATCTTTTTGGCCCTAGGACAGGTCTGACACATAGTAAGGGCTCAATAGATCCTAAACAATGAGTTGAGAAGGCAGCTGAAGTCAAGTTAGAGATGGGGTTAGAGACGCCAGGGGCCCAGTAAGTGAGTTCACAAAAGTTCAAGGAACGGGGAGGCCTTGGGGAAGGTGCTCATCTCTCCGTAGTATATTATTAGACAATATTTACCAGGTAAGAAAGCTGTATGTTTGTGCTGAGAAATCTTGAAGACTATTGTATTCAGCACAATGGGATGAACTTCCTATAACTGTTCAGAAAAATAAAGGCAAGGAACAATTCTTGAACATCCTTCAATGATAAGAAAAAAAAAAGTTCCCTCTCTGAAATCTCAGATAAGGATTAATCCCCATTACTGAATTCTGAGTTAACTCAAACTTCCAAGTTTCCAAAATTCAGGAATGGAATATTTAGAAGGAAAAAAAAAAATCTGTAAACTGCAAGTGGAGCAGCACTGAGTGCCTCCCAAACATAAAAGAATTGTAATCTCTAGTTTTCTGTCCTTTAAAAGAAAGCTTGTAAATGATGCCTCCACCCTGCATAATTAATGTAATGGTAGGAAAAGCTATCACTTGTAACTCCTACGGTTGACAAGATGGGGAGATGTCCAGGAAGGCTGGGAAAAGCTTGGTGTTACCTCGCAGATTCAGGGAACAGATTTCTCTAAGCTGTATGACTCACGCACGTTGGACTTGAGTCTGAAGCTCAAGATAATTTCACAAGAGATGAAATTTAGAATTTTTCAAAGAGAAAATAAAACATCCTTCATGTCTGGGCGAGAACACTGGGCAGGCTCAACATGTGCTTGTGAACATGGATATGAGGACTTATGCATGTTTGGAAGATGCAGAAATATATATATATATATATTGCAATTATCTCTCTGTATTTTTTAAAATTTTTATTGGAGTATAGTTGATTTACAATGTTGTGTTAGTTTCTGCTGTACAGCAAAGTGAATCAGTTATACATATATCCACTCTTTTTAAGAATCTTTTTCCAAATAGGTCATTCCAGAGTATTGAGTAGAGTTCCCTGTGTTATACAGTAGATCCTTATTAGGTATCTATTTCATATATAGTTGTGTATATATGTCGATCCCAGTCTCCCAATTTATCCTTCCCCCTCTTTCCCCCCGGGTAACCATAAGTTTGTTTTCTACCTCTGTGACTCTATCTCTGTTTTGTAGATAAGTTCATTTTTACCATTTTTTTAGGTTCCACATATAAGCAATATCATATGATATTTGTCTTTTTCTGTCTGACTTACTTCAGTCAGTATGACTATCTCTAGGTCTCTATATTTTTGAGGTAAGGAATTTGTGAGCCCTGACATAAAAGCAAAAAAAAAAAAAAAAAAAAAAGACATCAGGAAGTCAGCAAGACGACACCATAGTCATGGCTAAGGTGGAATATGTGAGAGCCTGAAGGTGACTTAACCAACGAGCTGAGTTATCCACCGAGGGGCGCAGGCCTGGCCCTCTGCTCAGTCCAGCCTCGCTAACAAGCACCAAGACCAGACTTGAGGAGAGACGTCAGGCCTTACATGCAGAAACATGCTGAGAAGACACAGCTGCAAAGGCTGCTGGTTCATCAGAGGACACGAGGAACAGCAGGTTTGACAGGAATGGCATTCGTGCTGCTGACAGCTCTGTTCTGCTCTGGGCCCCTGCAAGGCTCTAAGGGAAGTGGGACAAAAGGGCATTGATGTTCTTTGGCGCTGCCTGATTGAGACAAAGTTGTGTAAGGGCCCAGCGGGTGGGGAGCATGAATGGCATGATAGAGAGCCGAAGCCCAGGAGAAGGGATGGGGCAGGAACGTTTCCTTACACCCCACCACACAGTCCCTATAATTGTTCCCCATATACTCGGGGACCCAGTCAATATTAATGAGGAAGAAGGAAAAAGAACACTTAGAAGCATGAAGCACCACTGAAAAAGACTGAACGTGGGGAGAGAGAGACAAAAAAAAAAAAAGAAAAAAAGGGAAGCAGACATTTGGAAAGTTGGGGTCAAATATGTAAGCCTTCAGCCTAACTGCAAAGCAGAATCCGAGCTTCTTGCATAAATTCTGTTTTAAGATCTTAAAGCAGACAGGACTGAGTCAGCAACTGCAGCAAATAAAATTTTTCCTTTGTGTTGCTTGTTTGTTTTCTCATGGAAGGAAAGGGAAAAGATAAGGTCTGGAACGTAGGACGTGGCTGAAATTCTGTTATTAATGAACTGGGGGCCTGAAAAGCAAGAAGCTCATTAGTGGCTTCTGTGGAGAAGTCTGGGGCCCTGGATGCTAGAAGGAAATGGAAAAGCTGCCAGTTAACAGCAGGAACATCTAAATCATCACACTTAGGAGGAGAACTGGAAAAACAAGACAGCATTTTACCCTCCACAGAAAGTTAATACTGAAAGAAAGCCTTCATTGAGTATATGCATAGATTGTCTTAAGTCAGACTCCTAGATAAATAGATGCTGTTGATGGAGGCAAGAAGATAAACAGGCATTCACGACAGTCAGAAGGGCAGGGAGCATGGAGCATTGAAGGTGTGGTAGAGAGCACCTTCAATTCTAGATCACAAATCTAGATCCCTGGGTAGGACTGACTCGGAAACAACCAGCTGTTTGCCCCCTCGGTCTGTGGCAGATACTAGGTTCAGCCTATTTAACTAGGACACAGTGTGGTGGTCTGGGTCATATCACAAAACCAACCAACCAACAGTTATTAAACATTTACCGGGGCTTCCCTGGTGGCGCAGTGGTTGAGAGTCCGCCTGCCGATGCAGGGGACACGGGTTCGTGCCCCGGTCTGGGAAGATCCCACATGCCACGGAACGGCTGGGCCCGTCAGCCATGGCCGCTGGGCCTGCGTGTCCGGAGCCTGTGCTCCGCAACGGGAGAGGCCACAACAGTGAGAGGGCCGCATACCACAAAAAAAAAACCAAAAAACAAACAAAGAAATCATTTACCATGTGCCAGGTACCATGCTAGTTACTGGGGGGAGAGGGGCGATGCAGGGAATCATCCCTCTTCAACAGCATTTCCCATGCATTTGGAGAATCAGGATCTAAAACATAAAAGGATACTCAGCAGTGCAGTTCCTAGCACAGCACTGAATGGTCAAATTATGATAAATATTCCAGGGGTTGAAAGGAGGGCAAGACTGCCGGGGTGTGAGGTATTTAAATGGACTGTTCAGAGACTAAAGTCCATCTGAGGTGAAAGGGAGTTTAGAAGGCAATGCAGGCCAAAGCTTTTCAGAAATGAGAAAATGGAGAAGTAGTAGTTTGTCCACAGTATCACAGTAGCTAGTAGTCTTACAGAGGGATTTAGTATTTGAATGTCAGATCCACCATGTATTTCTTGCAAGATATTTAACCTATCTGCACTCATGCATTTCTCCCAAGATATTTAACTTAACTGCACTCAGTTCATGAATAAAACAGGGATAATAATACCCAGCACAAAATAAAGGGAGAATAAAATACAGTTAGTATTATGATTACAGCTGTTATTCAGCTACAATATTCTTTCCCTCTGATCCAGACTCAGCCTCAGAATCCTTCTCAACACAGAGCACCAGGCAGTCAGACATTCCTAGTTGAACAGAGTTTCCAGTGATAGTAAACATATTGTTTTCAATATATCAATGAGGTTTTTACTGCTATTTGATGACAAAGCTCTATAGACAGATTAAAAACCATTTTTTTTCAAGTTAGCACTCTAACTCCTTTCTTAATCATACATTATTTCTTGGTTTGATTTGCAGTTTCCAAGCCCCACTAGATTACCTCCGTTAGTACAAGCCAATTACTCAGAGATTTTGCAAAATATTCAAAACCTGATTGTTCCCATAAAGTCTGCTTCGAAATGCAATTTACTTTTTTGTTTTCATGGGTGACCAGCAGCAGTGGGGTGGAAGTTGATTGTGTGGCATGTCATGAGGGGGGTTGGTTAGCTCTTTTGTACGGAGAAAAGCCGAGTTCCCCCACTTCCGCCTTTCAGAGGAGGAGGCTGAGGAGGGTTACCGTCAGGCGCAGCTGCTTTAGATGCTTCCCTCCACCATCACTCAGCTACTTTGCATTGAATGGGCAGAGTCAACCTAGGAGTCACCAAGTGTTCCGCGTGGCAAAGGACCTCAGAAGGATTTAGGTCACTCTCCCAGCTAATGCACAGTTCCCTGTCACTGAAGATTGTCTTCCGAGGGAACATGGAAGCTACTCACCCTGTTTATTCAGCAAGAATGAATTAAAGACACATTCATCCCATGAAGAGAAGTCTAAACAGCTGGAGCAGGGGCACCTGTGCAAGAGAGAGAAGCCACCTAATCAGCAGACTCTCATAGAGCAGCCATCGGCTGTCTGCCCAGTGCAGTGCACTATTATATGGGTCCAGTACTGTGGTACTCTGAGAAGCAGGACAAGAAGAAACTCTAATTCTGAATGACCAACAGTGTCCTAAGTAAAAGGAAGGAGAAATGTGAAAATAGCTGAGACTAAACATGCCTGCCCCACACAGTTCAAAGGGCATGTTTGCAATGCAGGAACACCCAAGTCCAGAAATGGGAGGATGCCAGGATGGAAGCTGGCATGAATGATGGTTCCCTCCAGACTGTTTAATGGGAAGATTATGTGTTGTACCCAGCTCCATAACGGAGGGAATCTAAAGGGCTTGCTGGTGAGATGCTGACGGAAGTGCTAGGCTGCAGCCCATTATTTACCTCCTTTGATTCACTGAAGTATAAATAATCAAAATGATACATAAATTTAATTGCCGGTGCCATGTAGTTATTTTTGAGGAATAGCCACAAATCTGAGATCTGGTATTTAACAAACAACTCAGGCTACCTACTCAGACTAAACACATAGTGTGTTTTCCAGGCTGTAATTTTATAAAAACAAAATGTCTTTAGAGAGAGAACAAGCTAGTACTATTGCTTTAAAAATCACTTTAGGAAAAGTTTCCTTACTAAACTAAAGTAAAACATAGACAATCTCATCCATATTGCTGGCTGGCCCTGATCCGCCCTGTTGTGCCATGTTATTACCTTCATTTCGTTGACATCCCACACGAATGTCTTCCCTCTAACAGTCTCTGGGGGCAGATAAACTCCTATCTCTTGTGGGGCTTTGTTTCCCCAAGAGCAGAGGTTTGCAGATGTTTGGTTCTGGACTCCTTTACACCCTCAAAATTTAAGGAGAACCTAAAGATCTTTTGTTATGTGCATTATATTTATTGATATTTAATGTATCAATTGGAAATTAAACATTTTTATAAAAATAACTGCTTCAAAACAAAAAATTTAGTAAGAAGAGTGGCGTTGTTTCACATTTTTGCAAATCTCTCACATCTGGATTCACAGAAGAAAACTGGATTCTCATATTTACATCTATGTTCACTCTCCTGGAATGTTATTTTAGCTGATACTTCATAAGTATAAGAAAATCCAGCCTCATACAGATATGTAGATTGAAAAGGGAAAAGTATTCTAATAGCCTTTTCAAAGAATTATGGCTATTCTCCTACTATTCTACTCAAACTCAGCTAGTAGTAATTTCTTAAAGATTACTTGCAATGTAGAATCTGAAATATTATCAATAAACTTTTCATATTCTGTTGCACTAAAATCCATTGATCTATCTTGTACTTTGAATGGCTTTTACTCATGTATGATTTCATAAAATCATGCACTCGTCATTTACAGTCATTATTATACAACATCTAAAAATCAGATGCATCAATGAGATCACAGTTTCATAGAAAAGTCTTAAAGTCTTAGGAAGATTTCAGTTCACTGTGGTGGATATATTTTCCAAAATTCTGGGTTTTGCTTTAAAACTTGCATTTCATCATTGATGACAAGTAATGTCGGTGATTTTCCTTGAAGAGACAGGCACACTTTGTTCATTTTTGAGAAAATGTGTAACCAAGTCTGAATAACCATGATTTTCTACCATGCATTCTTTCATATAAAAATAGTATTCCATGAAAAAGTAGCTAGGTCAGCCCACAACCTAAATAATTGCACACGTACTCTCCCTGGAAATAACCACCATACTTTGATATGTAACAGATCTGATTTACATGTACTTCCCATAGAATATTAAAAACGTGTACTCAAGGGTCAAGACAATAGGTTTACTAATTTCTGCTGCTTCAGCAAAGACAATTTAAGTGAAGCTACTTTTTTAAAATTTATTTATTTATTGTGACTATTTGGTGGTGATGAATACAATGACCACTAGTACCCTTTGAGCCACTGCTTTGATTTGTGCTAAGGGACCAACAGTTTTACTCACCATTGTGTTTGCTCTATCAGAGCAAATGTAACACAGTGAAAATTGAAAATAATAATCTTAGTATTGTTATGGAAAGAATTTTGGCCCGGCAGACACCATAAAAGGATCTCAAGGACCCTCAGGGGACCAAGGAACAAAGTTTGAAAATTCCTGTCCTAGAGGACTTCAACAAACTTTGCAAGCCAACCTCATTAACTTGAAAAGGAAGAATATCCAAATAGATAGCAATCATTTAAAAAATTTCTTCATACGTGCTTTCTAATAAAGCCAATGAAGCATCTCAAGATACAAAAATGCTGTGATCTCAAAACAAAACCTGTTCTTCTTACCCCACAATTTTTTTCCATAACTCTTGATTACTTAAATTTATCTGTGCCTCAGAGCTCGCAACTGTAAACTGGAAATAATAATGGCACTTATCTCAGAGGATTGTTAGGAAGATGAGATATTTTCAAGTCAGAAGAGTACTAACACAGGGCCTGGCATGTAGTCAGTGCAAAATAAGTGTTAATGGCTATAATTTTTTCTATAATCCTTCATTAGCCTACTTTCTCTCACTGCTGTTAAAAATGGATATCTTCGTGGGCACTACAGACATTTCATACTTCCACAACTGCAAGCTCTTCATTGAGGACATCTCTGACTCATGAATGTGAAGTTATTTACAATACTTTTCTGTGATAAAAATATAACTGTGCTTCTTCTTATACTGTCCTCACATCACAATGCTGTTTGATAGTTTCTTCCTGAAAGATGGTTAAAAATAAACTGAACTCTGCCAAGGCAAAATTTGAAACAAAATGTTAAGAGCCAATACAATAAATACTCTATTTTATCTGTAAGTAAAAGACAAAGGGTAGCTCTCAGAGCTTGTACAGTATGATGGTTAACGCAGAATAATGCAAGTTACGGTGAAGGAGTTTGGGAGTTTTATTATACAACTCAAGAGTTTAATGGCTCAATGGCATAAAATGTTACTCGACATGACTTGACAATTTCCTTTATTAGAAAATATATTTTCAATAGCTAAGGAACAACACCATTAGCCAAAATTTTGCAGAATATTACTCTGGGCGCTGGCTGGCAAAGGGTGAGACATACATCTGCTCAGGACAAATACCTCAGGCTGAATGAAGGCTTTGAATTTGAATGAATGTTCACATACTTCACAAAAATGCTGCCTCGCATCTGGCAGACTTTGAGAAATACCTCTGTCAGTGTTTACACAGTTTTAGGACGGCTCCATAGTTTATGATCAGATTAGCGTATTTTCCTCCTCGTGCAGGGCTCCTGAGTCAACACGTGGAAGTGTTTCTCCAAGAGCAGTAATAAGTTAAGCCTGTGCTTCAGGAGTTCCTGCTGTCATGAATCATCAGTCTAGTAAAGGCAATCAGTATGAGAAGTACTAGATTTCAAACGGAGTCTTGTTATAGCTAGATGATAAAAGAAAGTCCTTGGTTCTTATACTTCAACAATATTTGAAAATAAATCCTTCCTACCCCGCTCCCCTGAAAATAAGTAAAACATCTCTATGACTTTCAGGCAGCAACTACCATGTTAAAAATGAAAGGTAAGGAGGCCTTCAAGATGGCGGAGGAGTAAGACGCGGAGATCACCTTCCTCCCCACAGATACACCAGAAATACATCTACACGTGGAACAACTCCTACAGAACACCTACTGAACGCTGACAGAAGACCTCAGACCTCCCAAAAGGCAAGAAACTCCCCACATACCTGGGTAGGGCAAAAGAAAAAAGAATGAACAGAGACAAAAGGATAGGGATGGGACCCTCACCAGTGGGAGGGAGCCGTGAAGGAGGAAAGGTTCCCACACACTAGGAGCCCCTTCGCGGGCGGAGACTGCGGGTGGCGGAGGGGGAAGCTTCGGAGCCGCAGAGGAGAGCACAGCAACAGGGGTGCGGAGGGCAAAGCAGAGAGATTCCCGCACAGAGGATCGGGGCCGACCGGCACTCACCAGCCCAAGAGGCTCGTCTGCTCACCCGCCGGGGCGGGCGGGGCTGGGAGCTGAGGCTCGGGCTTCGGTCGGAGCGCAGGGAGAGGACTGGGGTTGGCGGCGTGAACACAGCCTGCAGGGGTTAGTGCGCCACGGCTGGCCGGGAGGGAGTCCGGGAAAAGTCTGGACCTGTCGAAGAGGAAAGAGACTTTTTCTTCCCTCTTTGTTTCCTGGTGCGGGAGGAGAGGCGATTAAGAGCGCCGCTTCAAGGAGCTGCAGAGATGGGTGCGAGATGCTAAGGCCGCTGCTGCCGCCACCAAGAAGCCTGTGTGCGAGCGCAGGTCACTGTCCACACCTCCCCTCCCGGGAGCCTGTGCAGCCCACCACTGCCAGGGTCCCGGGATCCAGGTACAACTTCCCCGGGAGAACACACGGCGCGCCTCAGGCTGGTGCAACGTCACACCAGCCTCTGCCGCCATGGGTTCGCCCCGCACCTGTACCCATCCCTCCCCCCGGCGTGAGTGAGCCAGAGCCCCCTAATCAGCTGCTCCTTTAACCCCGTCCTGTCTGAGCGAAGAACAGACGCCCTCAGGCGACCTACACGCAGAGACGGGGCCAAATCCAAAGCTGAGCCCCGGGAGCTGTGCGAACAAAGAAGAGAAAGGGAAATCTCTCCCAGCAGCCTCAGAAGCAGCGGATTAAATCTCCACAATCAACTTGAGGTACCCTGCATCTGTGGAATACCTGAATAGACAACAAATCATCCCAAATTGAGGAGGTGGACTTTGGGAGCAACGATACTTTCTCTTTTTTCCCCCTTTTTCTCCTTTTGTGAGTGTGCATGTGTATGTGTCTATGTGTGATTTTTCTCTGTATAGCTTTTCTTTTACCATTTGTCTTAGGGTTCTGTCTGTCTATTTATTTTTTTCTTTTTCTTTTTTTTACTATAGTTTTTAGCACTTGTTATCATTGGTAGATTGGTTTTTTAGTTTGGTTGCTCTCCTCCTTCTTTCTTTGTTTTTTTTTTTAATTAGTTTAAAAATTTGTTTAATAGTTATTTTTATTTTAATAACTTTATTTTATTTATTTATTTATTTTTCTTTCTTTCTCCCTTATATCCTGAGCCATGTGGATGACAGGATCTTGGTGCTCTGGCCCGGTGTCAGGCCTGTGCCTCTGAGGTGGGAGAGCCAAGTTCAGGACATTGGTCCACCAGAGACCTCCCAGATCCAGCTAACATCTAATGGCGAAAGTCTCCCAGAGATCTCCATCTCAACACCAAGACCCAGCTCCACTCAATGAGCAACAAAACACAGTGCTGGACACCCTATGCCAAACAACTAGCAAGAGAGGAACACAACCCCACCCATTAGCAGAGAGGCTGCCTAAATTAATACTAAGTTCACAGACACCCTGAAACACACCACCAGACGTGGACCTGCCCACCAGAAACACAAGATCTAGCCTCATTCACCAGAACACAGGCACTAGTCCCCTCCACCAGGAAGACTACACAACCCACTGAACCAACCTTAGCCACTGGGGACAGACACCAAAAACAATGAGGACTACGAACCTGCAGCCTGCGAAAAGGAGACCCCAAACACAGTAAGTTAAGCAAAATGAGAAGACAGAGAAACACACAGCAGATGAAGGAGTAAGGTAAAAACCCACTAGACCAAATAAATGAAGAGGAAATAGGCAGTCTACCTGAAAAAGAATTCAGAGTAATGATAGTAAACATGATCCACAATCTTGGAAATAGAATGGAGAAAATACAAGAAACGTTTAATAAGGACCTAGAAGAACTAAAGAGCAAACAAACAATAATGAACAACACAATAAATGAAATTAAAAATTCTCTGGAAGGAATCAATAGCAGATTAACTGAGGCAGAAGAACGGATAAGTGACCTGGAAGATAAAATAGTGAAAATAACTACTGCAGAGCAGAATAAATAAAAAAGAATGAAAAGAATTGAGGACAGTCTCAGAGACCTCTGGGACAACATTAAATGCACCAACATTAGAATTATAGCTGTCCCAGAAGAAGAAGAGAGAAAGAAAGGGACTGAGAAAATATTTGAATAGCTTATAGTTGAAAACTTCCCTAATATGGTAAAGGAAATAGTTAATCAAGTCCAGAAAGTGCAGAGACTTCAATACAGGATAAATCCAAGGAGAAACATGCCAAGACACATATTAATCAAACTATCCAGAATAAAATACAAACAAAACATATTAAAAGCAACAAGGGAAAAACAACAAATAACATACAAGGGAATCCCCATAAGGTTAATATCTGGTCTTTCAGCAGAAACTCTGCAAGCCAGAAGGGAGTGACAGCACATATTTAAAGTGATGAAAGGGGGCTTCCCTGGTGGCGCAGTGGTTGAGAGTCCGCCTGTCAATGCAGGGGACATGGGTTCATGCCCTGGTCCAGGAAGATCCCACATGCCACGGAGCAGCTGGGCCCGTGAGCCATGCCCGCTGAGCCTGCATGTTCGGAGCCTGTACTCCACACCGGGAGAGGCCACAAGAGTGAGAGGCCCGCATATCACAAAAAAAAAAAAAAAAAAAAAAGTGATGAAAGGGAAAAACAGACAACCAAGATTACTTTACCCAGCAAGGATCTCATTCAGATTCAACTGAGAAATTAAAACCTTTACAGACAGGCAAAAGCTAAGAGAATTCAGCACCACCAAAATAGCTTTAAAACAAATGCTAAAGGAACTTCTGTAGGCAGGAAACACAAGAGAAGGAAAAGACCTACAATAACAAACCTCAAACAATTAAGAAGATGGTAATAGGAACATACGTATTGATAATTACCTTAAATGTAAATGGATTAAATGCTCCAACCAAAAGACATAGACTGACTGAATGGATACAGAAACAAGATCCGTATACATGCTGTCTACAAGAGACATGCTTCAGACCTAGGGACACATACAGACAAAGTGAGGGGATGGGAAAAGATATTCCATGCAAATGCAAATCAAAAGAAAGCTGGAGTAGCAATTCTCATACCAGATAAAATACACTTTACAATAAAGAATGTTACAAGAGACAAAGAAGGACACTACATAATGATCAAGGGATAATCCAAAAAGAAGATATAACACTTGAAAATATCTATGCACACAGCATAGGAGCACCTCAATACATAAGGCAAATACTAACAGCCATAAAAGGGAAAATCAACAGTAACACAGTCATAGTAGAGGCCTTTAACACCCCACTTTCACCAATGGACAGATCATCCAAAATGAAAATAAATAAGGAAACAGAAGGTTTAAATGACACATTTAACAAGATGCACTTAATTGATATTTATAGGACATTCCATCCAAAAACAACAGAATACACTTTTGTCTCAAGTGCTCATGGAACATTCTGCAGGATAGATCATATCTTGGGTCACAAATCGAGCCTTGGTAAATTTAAGAAAATTGAAATCGTATAAAGTATCTTTTCCAACCGCAATGCTATGAGTCTAGAAATCAATTACAGGAAAAAATCTGTAAAAAATACAAACAATGGAGGCTAAACAATAGACTACTAAGTAACCAAGAGGTCACTGAAGAAATCAAAGAGGAAATCAAAAAATACCTAGAAACAAATGACAATGAAAACAAGACAGAGCTTCCCTGGTGGCGCAGTGGTTGACAGTCCGCCTGCCGATGCAGGGGACATGGGTTTGTGCCCAGTTCCGGGAAGATCCCACATGCCACAGAGCAGCTAGGCCCGTGAGCCATGGCCACTTAGCCTGCACCTCTGGAGGCTGCACTCCGCACTGGGAGAGGCCACAACAGTGAAAGACCCACGTACTGCAAAAAAAAAAAAAAAAAGAAAAAGAAAACAGGATGACCCAAAACCTATGATATGCAGCAAAAGTAGTTCTAAGAGGGAAATTTATAGCAATAAAATCCTTCCTTAAAAAACAAGAAACATCTCAAATAACAACCTAACCTTATACATAAAACAATTATAGAAAGAAGAACAAAAAAAATTCAAAGTTAGCAGAAGGAAAGAAATCATAAATATCAGATTAGAAATAAATGAAAAAGAAATGAAGGAAACAATAGAAAAATCCATAAAACTAAAAGCTGATTCTTTGAGAAGATAAACAAAACTGATAAACAATTATCCAGACTCATCAAGAAAAAAGGTAGAAGACTGAAATCAATAGAATTAGCAATGAAAAAGCAGAAGTAACAACTGACACTGCAGAAATACAAAGGATCATGAGAGATTACTACAAGCAACTATATGCCAATAAAATGGACAATCTTGAAGAAATGGATACATTCTTAGAAAAGCACAACCTTCTGAGAGTGAACCAGGAAGAAATAGAAAATATAAACAGACCAATCACAAGCACTGAAATTGAAACTGTGATTAAAAATCTTCCAACAAACAAAAGCCCAGGACCAAATGGCTTCACAGGCAAATTCTATGAAACATTTAGAGAAGAGCTAACACCTATCCTTCTCAAACTCTTCCAAAATATAGCAGAGGGAGGAACACTCCCAAACTCCTTCTATGAGGCCACCATCACCCTGATACCAAAACCAGACAAAGATGTCACAAAGAAAGAAAACTACAGGCCAATATCACTAATGAACATAGATGCAAAAATCCTCAACAAAATACTAGCAAATCCAAAAGCACATTAAAAGGATCATACACCATGATCAAGCGGGGTTTATCTCAGGAATGCAAGGATTCTTCAATATACACAAATCAATCAATGTGATAAACCATGTTAACAAATTGAAAGAGAAAAACAATATGATCATCTCAATAGATGCAGAAAAAGCTTTCAACCAAATTCAACACCGATTTATGATAAAAAACCCTCCAGAAAGTAGGCATGGGGGAACTTTCCTCAACATAATAAAGGCCATATATGACAAACCCACAGCCAACATCGTCCTCAGTGATGAAAAAGTGAAACCATTTCCATGAAGATCAGGAACAAGACAGGGTTGCCCACTTTCACCACTGTTATTCAACATAGTTTTGTAAGTTTTAGCTACAGCAATGAGAGAAGAAAAGGAAATAAAAGAATCCAAATCAGAAAAGAAGAAGTAAAGCTGTCACTGTTTGCAGATGATGATACTATACATGGAGAACCCTAAGGATGCTACCCGAAAACTACTAGAGCTAATCAATGAATTTGGATCTGCTACATACTTCTGAGCCACTGCTAGCCTCAGGGGCAAAACTAAGCCAGTGGAAGCCAAAAGTAAACCCAGAGGCTGAGGGGTCTTGGTCATGTATGAGCATGGACGTGTTATCTTATCACTTCTTGGCTGTTGAGCCAATGAGGAAGACCTTTGATTGGGCAATAGGAAGGAGAGCTATACATCATGGAGATTAATGCCTGGAAAACAAAGATGAGAACACATCCAAGCTTAGCCTATCAATCCAAAAGGCTTAAGAGGCACTTGGCTGTGTTCAATGCACTTATCCCCCGATCATTGGATGATGATGTTCATTTCAACATCAATGCTTTGTGCAGACCATGAGGCTAAGAGCAAGCCACCACAAGGGGGAAGATGTACTACAAGACAAATGACCAATGGGCAGGATGCTTTTGGATACAGGAAAAAAGAATATGAAGCTTTGCCATCCATCTTAGCAGCAACAACATGACTTCATATATATACATGAAGACAAGTGAGTGAGTGAGTGAGTGAGTAGATAAATAGACAAAGAGATCACAAGTAATCCATCAGTAGGAAAAAAAAAAAAAAACCCAGCATCTTCTGCAACTTGAATAGGTACTGTAATGAATAATTCACTTTCTTTATTTAGTTTCTGCAGTCCCTTGAGCTCAACTTAATCCTTGCATAAAGTGACAGCTGGAAGTAGTATTTCAGTTTTATAACTTGCAGAACATTTCTTGCAGTCAAGTGTTTGGTTTTGTGCCCATGTTTGTTTCTGCACCTCCTTGGGCAACACAGCAACCCTGCCTTCTCCAAGCCAAGGCCAGACAGAGTCTGGGAGGCAGGTTCCAAGTGGCTGACAGTGCTGGGTTTCAGATATAAGAAGGCATTTCTCCACTGTCTCTCTCTTTTCTTTCTTGGTGACAGGGAAAGTGATTTCTCTGCAATATGACATTTGAAATGATGCCTAGCTTTTGCTAAAGATGAGCAAGCTGCCAGCCCTGAAAGAATTGGGAGGACACAGGATTCCAGAGCTCAAGAAGTGTTGGAAGGCTTATTTGTCACCACTTGTGTGGTTCTAGTAGGAACTGACCATCTCAATCACCATTGCTCCATCTCCAGGACCTCTGGACATTCCAGTGAGGGGGGAAAAGAGGCAGAAGTAAAGTAAAATAGCCGAGGGTTGTTGATAGAATAAGAGAAGAAGTTAAACTTCCTAGTAAAGAGTGTAAGAAAGAAAACCATAGAAAGACATATAAGATATAGGCTAAGTATCTTAGATCATTTCATGGATGTCAAAATTAAGACAATATTATTGTTAAAACTGTGGAAGACTTTGTGAAGATTAAAATTTAAGGCTTCAGTGTTTACCTTTTCAAAGGAGTTGGTTTCCCTTCTGTTGAATTTACAAAGTGGTTAATAATTCTGCCTTCAACACTTTATACCAACATTAACCATAGCAGGCGTGAGCTACAGTGATTCTGTAAAAAATGAAATTCCAGGGAATCGAAAGTCATAGGTCTACAACTTCTCATTTCCTCCCCATTCTTACCATCAACACTTCACACCATCTCTGAAAGATTTCAAATGCCTACTCCCTTCTACTCTAACCCTCTGCAAGTATCATTTGGGTATTATCTCCTACTTAAATGTCTGTAATATCTCTGCCAAATTCTTCAGTTAAAAGCAAAGCTCACAATCATGGCCTTCCAGATCCATCAGCTATTCATTCATCAAACATTTATTGCATACCTAATGGACATCAGGCATTTAAGAGGTGTGGGGAATAGAGAGATGAAGTGTGGGTTTATAGTGTTGAGAAACACACAGTTTTGGAGGAGAAACTGGTACGTCCACAGCCTTCCACCAGTCAGTGTATGAGTGTGATGGAACATGGAGACAAGACCTCTAAAACCCAAACCTGTAAAGTATGGGAGGCTTTCCAGGAAAGATGATGAGTAGGTGGCTTTTAAAATAAAAAATAGACATTATCCAGGTGAATAAAGTCCACGTCCAGGGGACAGCATGTACAAGGGCACAGAGGTAGGAAAAACATGGTCCAGAGGACTGAAAGAGGAACAGCATGGCAGGAAGGGAAAACATATGCAGCCGGTGATGAAGCCAGTCTGCTAGGTAGGGCCCACTAAGAGCCCTGAAAAGAATTTGGATTTCAACTCCAGTGTAATGAGGTGACATCAAACATTTCAAGTAAGAGGACATAAACATGATAATTTTTGTATTTTAGAAAGATATCTCCAAAAGGTCCATGGAGAATGGATTGGTGTAGGAAGACCAATCCAGAAGCTATTAAAGAAGCTAGTAGATAAATAGTAAGGACTTGGATTATAGCCTTGATGATAGAGAGTATAGAAAGAAAATATGGGGAGATAAAACTTAGCAACAGAACTGATAATATCTGGTCACAAATGATATTGGGAAGCTACCTTTAAAGGAGAGAGAGAAATCCAGGAAGATCCCCAGTTAACCAGTTTGTGACTTTGAAGAATGACCAGATCTGGGAGCAGAGACAGACTCAGCTGTAGACATGTTGTTTTTGAATGACCTTTGTATGTACAAGTCTATGCTGTAGGGTACATACTAGAGCAGGATGTACATATTTGTTATCAGCATATTAGTTACATACATATTAGTTAAAAACTGGGCAAGTAGATGAGATTCATTTAAGTTTTATTCCTAAAACACATAATCAATGATCTAAAAGTTGAGTTGAAAGAGTTATATCATGGAAGCCAAAGGAAAAAAGAATTTTAAGAAAGAAGTGGTCCACAGTATTAAATACAGCAAAGGTGCCCCATAAGATAAAGCCCAAAACTATCATATATGGCAACTCTGTGAACTTTCCACAATAGTTTCATTCAAATGTTAGAGAAATCAGAGTGTAGAGAGCTGAGGAGCGAAAGAAAGGCCAGACATAGTGAAAATGTAAGTACAACTGAATCGTCTAGCAAGGACTATGTTATGCTGCATCAGCAAGCAATTCTCAAATCTCAGCGGCTTAACACAACAGAGGTTTATTTATTTATTGTGCTATGTGTCCAGTGCAGGTCACCAGGGGCCTCTGTTCAACACAAGAGGCTCTCCCAACACAGGCATTTATCATTGTTGCCCCAAGAAAAAGAGAACAGCTGTGTCCCATAATGGCAACTAAGTGCTTTCTCCTGGAAGCAATACCTGACACTTCATTCTTATTTTACGGGCCAAGGCAAATCAACATGGCCACACAAGGTAGAGAAGTACAATGCTACTGCACATCCAGAGAGAGAACTAGGATATCTGTGCAGAGTCTTCATGAGGGGATATGGGCACCAGTAGCTACAAAGGGCTGTTAAGTTAGAGGAGAGATTTTTGTCTGGTTAAGATGGGACAGACAATGGCACTGGTGAAATGTGTGTCCACAGCTCACACTCTGTGCTCTCGTGTGCAACCCACCCAGTAAACCCCATTCATGTCTAATATCTCTGCAGGAATATCCTTCCTATGATGCTGTATTGGGCACATCTTCAAAACTCTGCTCAAGAATCACTTCATTCAAGAACCTGTCCATTGATAAGCTTGATACTTACATAACATTGATAACCTTGGTTACTTGTGTTCAACTTCATTTAGGTAAGTATATTTTCTTATGTTTCTATTGTTGACTTCTTTGTATTTTTTTCACGTGTTTTGAAGTCCTTTCCCCAAACCCTGTAAAACACAGAACTTTCACTTTTGGTTCCTTTCTTTTTTTTTTTTTTTTTTTGCGGTACGCGGGCCTCTCACTGTTGTGGCCTCTCCTGTTGCAGAGCACAGGCCCTGGACGCACAGGCTCAGCGGCCATGGCTCACGGGCCCAGCCGCTCCACGGCATGTGGGATCTTCCCGGACTGGGGCACGAACCCGCGGCCCCTGCATCGGCAGGCGGACTCTCAACCACTGCGCCACCAGGGAAGCCCCTGGTTCCTTTCTTTCGATGGGGTAACTGGCCACAAGGTATGTACTCAGTCCATGATGTTGGTTAAACAACTGGTTTCTCATTGGCCAGAGAAGACCTTTCTGCAAAGTTCTTTGCACCCGGTCACCCTTAAGCACATAGAGTCATTTATACAATGGTTTATGAAGAAAACTGCAGCTGGTTTTTTCCATGGCTGAAGAGGCAGGAAATTGAGCAGCAGTGTCCTAACTCTTATGGAAACTCCACCCCATGTACTGGCACCATCGTAATTTTGCTTAGTCTGCTTCCTGGGACTAGCCCAAACCTGTCAAGTTCTCACTTTAAAAACTCGCAGGTGCATTTACCACATATTTATACCCTCAAAGTCATATGCAAAGGAGTTGCTACTGAGCTGAGACACCTCCTCAAGAAGGCTCACAAAGGAGTTGTTTTTATGATGACCAATTTATTCAGATTTGCCTTCAGTCTCTGCTCTGGTCCTACAGGACCATGGCCACACATGTGCAGGGCACCTCTCTGGGTCCCGAGTACAGGCTGATCTGTGGGATGGGTGCTAACTGTCCCCTACGCATCAAAACCATAACCTTGGCCTCATCAGCAGTATCCAAGCTACTGAGCTCAACAGCCACAGATAAGCAAATTTCAGAGGGCTTTGGAAGTGAAACAGGTGCATGTGCATTGGGGTAAGGATTTCCATGATGCTCAGAGCTGAAAATGTAGATTCAGTCATCACATTTTTGAGCCAGGGAGAGTCACAGAAACAACCCACACACAAAATAAATAGTTCAATACATAACCCAACAGACCAGGAGAGGCTTTTAAAAGAAAAGGGAAAATCTGTCAAGTAGTGGGTTTAATGGGAGGATGAGTGAGACTGCAAAGACACTGTATGATTAGGGAAAAGCTAAGCAACAGCCATTTTGATGTATCCTGAGGACAATTAACGATTGTGTTCCAACGAAGCTACTAAATATCTTTTCCACAGAAGTGAGAAAATGCAGTTTGGGGGTCTTGCTAATTTCAGCTCTTGATTCAGGGTAGCAGAAATACTCACGAAGCCTTGCAGCCAAATTGTAATCATAAATAATTTTCCTCTCAAGTGGGTTGACTCCAGTTGGCACTTATCGGCTTACAGATCAGCACAAATATTTTTATAATGAGCCATAAAAGGGGGAAAGTATAGTCTAGACTGGCAGTCAGAAATCCCGCTGCTTTCTCTCAGCAACTCGACTGAATCTGATTTGGATGACTGGCCCAAACTGATAATATCAGCTCCCTGACTTTTTACATGAGAACAGGATCTTACCTTTCAAGCAGCGTAAAATGTTATAAGAATGGGCAGCATGTACTTCAGGGCTGGGTGGTCGGGACCATTGACTGATTCCCAACACAATCCCTGATGCCTCCCTCCCTACCCCTACCTCTATTCACTACAGCACACATTTCTTTTTATTCTTTTTCCTCCTCCACTCCCACCCTCCTCCTATATTCTTCTTCTTTTTATATATATATAAATTTATTTATTTATTTATTTATTGGCTGCATTGGGTCTTCGTTGCTGCGTGCGGTCTCTCTAGTTGTGGCGAGCAGGGGCTACTCTTTGTCGCGGTGTGTGGGCTTCTCATTGCAGTGGCTTCTCATTGTTGCAGAGCATAGGCTCTAGGCACACGAGCTGCAGTAGTTGTGGCACGCAGGCTCAGTAGTTGTGGCTCGCGGGCTTAGTTGCTCCGCGGCATGTGGGATATTCCCAGACCAGGACTCGAACCTGTGTCCCCTGCATTGGCAGGCAGAATCTTAACCACTGCACCACCAGGGAAGTCCTATATTATTCTTATTGTCTCAGTGTTTCTCCATTTTGATACTGATGTCCTGATACAGCCTGATGTTTCAGTCCTGCTAGTGACACCCACTACCAAGCTTCACGGAAGGAATGGTTGAAGAGGCAACCGTCCCTTTATTTACAGTGAAGATGCTGCTAAAATAGAAGTTCCATGAGGGCAAACATAGTGTCTGTCTTGTACAGAGTAGGCGCTTAATAAATATAAACATGTAGTGTTTAATATTTTTTTAGTAATTAAAACACATTTCTCTTGATTTTTCTGATAAAATTACACCTGAACGTTGTCAAGGTACTGTATCCCATCCCCATTCCCCAAACATTCTAAAGCACAGGAGCAGAAAGCTGCTTGTTTTGGATTGAATGTGTCCCCCCCAAATTCATATGTTGAAATTTAATCTCCAACGTGGTGGTTTTAGAAGTGGAGCTTTGGGGAAGTGATGGCTTCATGAGAGTGGAGCCCTCATGCATGGGATTGGTGTCCTTATAAGAAGAGGTCAGAGAACTAGCTGGCTCTCTTTGTACCACAGGAGGCTATGAGAAGTTAGCAGTCTGCATCCTGGAAGACGGCCCTTGCCAAAACCAGTCAATGGGGCACTCTGATCTCAGACTTCAGCCTCTAGAACCGAGATAAATAAATTTCTGTTGTTTATAAGCCAGCCAGTCTATGGGACTTCATTATAACAACCTGAACAGACTGAGACACTGTTTATGGAGTATCCAGTCTCTGAATATTTCCAGCCAGCCTCTCAATCAGTGGTTCTATTTCAGTAAAAGCAAGAGAATAGAAACAGAAATAGAACCAGGAAATAGCTTGGATGTCCCAAACTCATTTGTTCATTTAGGACCAGACTTTCATGAGGATTTTGGAAATTCCTGTTGACATTGTTGTCTTCTAACATTTTCCCTAGCAGCTAAGAATCTCAGGCCATTAAAAAGAAACAAAACAAAAAAACACTGTGAGGTAACTATAATATGAAGTCTGTAGGAAACTCTGAGAAACATGAGTGTTTTATCAGAGAGGTGCTGGGTTACAGCTCAGCAGACTTGTTGAAAGAGGGTAGGTCCAAAATGTAATAATAGAAGGAAGCAGGCAATGTTCAGCACTTCTGGTCTAATAAATCAGGGGAGATGTTTTTTTATTTTACTCTTCCAGGACTGAATGTCCTGACCTAGCCTCCAAATTCCATTGACTGGTAACCAGCACAGGCCAGTTAACAACTACTTACTAAGTACTACTGTGACCAGCGAAGCCCTCCAAGTCATTATGCAACTTGTTTATTCCATGACGTGTTTTGAATTTAGAGACTAAAATCACATTCTATAAACTCAGACTGCTATTTTAAATTTAAGGCAATTTTTGCCAAGGCAAATGGAAATTTAGAATAAAATATCATCATTAGGACAGTCAGCATCCTACCTTCCAAATCATATTTAGGAAAACCAGAATTCTACAACCTTGCTGTTCTTTGAAAACTAAAACACAAACTACTTTTACCCAAGAGGGTCTTTGCAGATATGCGCTATCCCTACAATTTTAATCTAGATAGAAGGAAATGACTTAGGAAATACAAAGATATGTAATGTCTTATAGTCCAACCAGGTGAAACCAAGTCACTCCATTTACCAGTGGGATGACAGAATATTTTAGCTTAATGTCACAATTTGATTTTGTGACATATACTTTGACTACTTCATATTAACACTGGTGGTCCTGTGGTGCCTTTCTCAGTCCCTGTGTTAACCCAGAAATGCCCATCAGACCCTGTCCCTCAGGAAGGGAAGCTAATATTTTCCAAGGAAATAGAGCCCAACAGAATGATGTTGTGATAATATTACCAAACCAAACTTGGGTCTGCTAACCCAAGCAAAGCCAACCTACTGACACCAGGTTGTGGTGAAGGGAAGTACAGTGTTTATTGCAGGGCCAAGCAGGGAGAACAGGCAGCTCATGCTCAAAAGACCCAAATTCCCGAACACTTTCAGGGAAGGGTTTTGTTTAAAACATCTTTATTGAAGTATAATTGCTTTACAGTGTTGTGTTAGTTTCTGCTGTATAACAAAGTGAATCAGCTACATGCATACGTATATCCCCATATCCCCTCCCTCTTGCATCTGCCTCCCACCCTCCTTATCCCATCACTCTAGGTGGTCGTAAAGCACTGAGCTGATCTCCCTGTGCCGTGCAGCTGCTTCCCACTAGCTAACTATTTTACATTTGGTAGTGTATATATGTCAATGCTACTCTGTAACTTCGTCCCAGCTTACCCTTCCCCCTCCCCGAGTCCTCAAGTCCATTCTCTACATCTGTGTCTTTATTCCTCTCGTGCCATTAGGTTCTTCACAAACTTTTTTTTTTTAGATTCCATATATATGTGTTAGCATACGGTATTTGTTTTCCTCTTTCTGACTTACAGACTTACTTCATTCTGTATAACAGACTCTAGATCCATCCACCTCACTACAAATAACTCAATTTCATTTCTTTTTATGGCTGAGTAATATTCCATTGTATATATGTGCCATATCTTCTTTATCCATTCATCTGTTGATGGACATGTAGGTTGCTTCCATGTCCTGGCTACTGTAAATAAAGCTGCAATGAACATTGTGGTACATGACTCTTTTTGATTTATGGTTTTCTCAGGGTATATGCTCAGTAGTGGGATTGCTGGGTCACATGGTAGTTCTATTTTCAGTTTTCTAAAGAACCTCCATACTGTTCTCCATAGTGGGTGTATCAGTTTACATTCACACCAACAGTGCAAGAGGGTTCCCTTTTCTCCACACCCTTTGCAGCATTTATTGTTTGTAGATTTTTTGATGATGACCATTCTGACCAGAGTGAGGTGATATCTCACTGTAGTTTTGATTTGCATTTCTCTAAAGATTAGTGATGTTGAGCATCTTTTCATGTGTTTGTTGGCAATCTGTATATCCTCATTGGAGAAATGTCTATTTAGGTTTCCTGCCCATTTTTGGATTGGGTTTTTTGTTTCTTTGATATTGAGCTGCTTGTATATTTTGGAGATTAGTCCTGTGTCAGTTGCTTCCTTTGCAAATATTTTCTCCCATTTGAGGGTTGTCTTTTTGTCTTCTTTATGGTTTCCTTTGCTGTGCAAAAGCTTTGTAGTTTCATTAGGTGTTATTTGTCTATTTTTGGTTTTATTTCCATTTCTCTAGGAGGTGAGTCAAAAAGGATCTTGCTGTGATTTATGTCATAGAGTGTTCTGTCTGTTTTCCTCTGAGAGTTTCATAGTGTCTTGCCTTACGTTTAGGTCTTTAATCCATTTTGAGTTTATTTTTGTGTTTGGTGTTAGGGAGTGTTCTAATTTCATTCTTTTAAATGTATCTGTACAGTTTTCCCAGCACCACTTAGTGAGGAGGCTGTCTTTTCTCCATTGTATATTCTTGTCTCCTTTGTCAAAGATAAGGTGACCATATGTGTGTGGGATTATCTTTGGGTTTTCTATCCTGTTCCATTGATCTATATTTCTGTTTTTGTGCCAGTACCATACTGTCTTGATTATTGTAGCTTTGTAGTATAGTCTGAAGTCCAGGAGCCTGATTCCTCCAGCTCTGTTTTCTTTCTCAAGATTGTTTTGGATATTTGGAGTCTTTCTGTTTCCATACAAATTGTGAAATTTTTTGCTCTAGTTCTGTGAAAAATGCCATTGGTAGTTTAATAGGGATTGCACTGAATCTTTAGATTGCTTTGGGTAGTATAGTCATTTACACAATATTGATTCTTCCAATCCAAGAACATAGTATATCTCTCCAACTATTTGTATCATCTTTAATTTCTTTCATCAGTGTCTTATAGTTTTCTTCATACAAGTATTTTGTCTCCTTAGGTAGGTATATTCCTAGGTATTTTATTCTCTTTATTGCAGTGGTAAATAGGAGTATTTCCTTAATTTCTCTTTCAGACTTTTCGTCATTAGCATATAGGAATGCAAGAGATTTCTGTGCATTCATTTTGTATCCTGCTAGTCTACCAGATTCATTGATTTGCTGTAGTAGTTTTCAGGTAGCATCTTTAGGATTCTCTACGTATAGTATCATGTTATCTGCAAACAGTGACAGCTTTACTTCTTTTCTAATTTGGATTCCTTTTATCTCTTTTTCTTCTCTGATTGCTGTGGCTAAAACTTCCAAAACTATGTTGAATAACAGTGGTGAAAGTAGGCAACGTTGTCTTATTCCTGATCTTCATGGCAATGGTTTCACTTTTTCACCTCTGAGGATGACGTTGGCTGTGGGTTTTTCATATATGGCCTTTATTATGTTGAGGAAAGTTCCCTCTATGCCTACTCTCTGGAGGGGTTTTATGATAAATGGGTGTCGAATTTTGTCAAAAGCTTTCTCTGCATCTATTGAGATGATCATATGGTTTTTCTCTTTCAATTTGTTAATATGGTGTATCACATTGATTGATTTGTGCATATTAAAGAATCCTTGCATTCCTGGGATAAACCCCACTTGATCACGGTGTATGATCCTTTAAATGTTCTGTTGGATTCTGTTTGCTAGTATTTTGTTGAGGATTTTTGCATCTAAATTCATCAGTGATATAGGCCTGTAGTTTTCTTTCTTTGTGACATCTTTGTCTGGTTTTGGTATCAGGGTGATGGTGGCCTCATAGAATGCATTTGGGAGTGTTCCTCCCTCTGCTATATTTTGGAAGAGTTTGAGAAGGATAGGTGTTAGCTCTTCTTTAAATGTTTGATAGAATTTGCCTGTGAAGCCATCTGGTCCTGGGCTTTTGTTTGTTGGAAAAATTTTAATCATAGTTTCAATTTCAGTGCTTGTGATCAGTCTGTTTATATTTTCTATTTCTTCCTGGTTCACTCTCAGAAGGTTGTGCTTTTCTAAGAATGTGTCCATTTCTTCAAGGCTGTCCATTTTATTGGCATATAGTTGCTTGTAGTAATCTCTCATGATCCTTTGTATTTCTGCAGTGTCAGTTGTTCCTTCTCCTTTTTCATTTCTAATTCTATTGATTTCAGTCTTCTCCCTTTTTTTCTTGATGAGTCTGGCTAATGGTTTATCAACTTTGTTTATCTTCTCAAAGAACAAGCTTTTAATTTTATGGATCTTTCTATTGTTTCCTTCATTTCTTTTTCATTTATTTCTGATCTGATCTTTATGATTTCTTTCCTTCTGCTAACTTTGTGGGGTTTTTTGTTCTTGTTTCTCTAATTGCCTTCGGTGTAAAGTTAGGTTTTTTATTTGAGATTTTTCTTGTGTCTTGAGGTCGGATTGTATTGCTATAAAGTTCCCTCTTAGAACTGCTTTTGCTGCATCCCATAGGTTTCCTTTTTTTTTAAGTTTATTTTTTTTTACAGCAGGTTCTTATTAGTTATCTATTTTATACATATTACTGTATATATGTCAATCCCAATCTCCCAATTCATCCCACCACCAACTCCCCCCCCCCCGCTAGTTTCTCCCCTTGGTGTCCATACATTTCTTCTCTACATCTGTGTCTCTATTTCTGCCCTGCAAACCAGTTGATCCATACCTTTTTCTAGGTTCCACATATATGCGTTAATATACAATATTTGTTTTTCTCTTTCTGACTTACTACACTCTGTGTGTCCATCTCTAGATCCATCCACATCTCTACCAATGACCCAATTTTGTTCCTTTACATGGCTGAGTAATATTCCATGTGTACCACATCTTCTTTATCCATTCATCTGCCGATGGGCATTTTCATTGCTTCCATGACCTGGCTATTGTAAATAGTGCTGTAATGGACATTGGGGTGCATGTGTCTTTTTGAATTATGTTTTTCTCTGGGTATATGCCCAGTAGTGGGATTGCTGGGTCATATGGCAATTCTATTTTTAGTTTTTAAGGAACCTCCATACTGTTCTCCATAGTGGGTGTATCAGTTTACATTCCCACCAACAGTGCACGAGGGTTCCCTTTTCTCCACACCGTCTCCAGCATTTGTTGTTTGTAGATTTTCTGATGATGTCCATTCTAGCTGGTGTGAGGTGATACCTCACTGTAGTTTTGATTTGCATTTCTCTAATAATTAATGATGTTGAGTAGCTCTTCATGTGCTTCTTGGCCATCTGTATGTCTTCTTTGGAGAAATGTCTATTTAGGTCTTCTGCCCATTTTTTGATTGGATCATTTGTTTTTTTAGTATTAAACTGCATGAGCTGTTTATATATTTTGGAGATCCCATAGGTTTTGGGTTGTCCTGTTTTCATTGTCATTTGTTTCTAGGTATTTTTTGATTTCCTCTTTGATTTCTTCAGTGACCTCTTGGTTATTTAGTAGTGTATTGTTTAGCCTCCATGTGTTTGTATTTTTTACAGATCTTTTCCTGTAATTGATATCTAATCTCATAGCATTGTGGTCAGAAAAGATACTTCATATGATTTCAATTTTCTTAAATTTATCAAGGCTTGATTTGTGACCCAAGATATGGTCTATCCTGGAAAATGTTCTATGAGCACTTGAGAAGAAAGTGTATTCTGTTGTTTTTGGATGGAATGTCCTATAAATATCAGTTAAGTCCATCTTGTTCAATGTGTCATTTAAACCTTGTGTCTCCTTATTTATTTTCATTTTGGATGATCTGTCCATTGGTGAAATTGGGGTGTTAAAGTCCCCTACTACGATTGTGTTACTGTTGATTTCCCCTTTTATGGCTGTTAGCATTTGTCTT
Organism: Hyperoodon ampullatus; assembly: GCF_949752795.1. Lineage (NCBI taxonomy): Eukaryota > Metazoa > Chordata > Mammalia > Artiodactyla > Ziphiidae > Hyperoodon > Hyperoodon ampullatus. Next base: position 2,240,202 of record NC_136925.1, on the reverse strand, counting down.
ATGTAATTAGGTGCTCCTCTGTTGGGTGCTTAAATACTTACAATTGTTTTATCTTCTTCTTGGATTGATCCCTTAATCATTATGTGGTGTCCTTCTTTGTCTCTTGTAATAGTCTTTATTGTAAAGTCTATTTTGTCTGATATGAGAATTGCTACTGCAACTGTCTTTTGATTTGCATTTGCATGGAATATCTTTTTTCCTTCCCCTCACATTCAGTCTCTAAGTGTCCCTAGGTCTGAAGTGGGTCTCTTGTAGACAGCATATGTACGGGTCTGTTTTTGTATCCATTCAACCAGTGTGTATCTTTTGGTTGGAGCATTTAATCCTTTTACATTTAAGGTAATTATCGATATTTATGTTCCTGTTACCATTTTCTTAATTGTTTTGGATTTGTATTTGTAGGTCTTTTCCTTCTCTTGTGTTTCCTGCCTAGAGAAGTTTCTTTAATATTTGTTGTAAAGCTGATTTGGTAGTGCTGAATTCTCTTAACTTTTGCTTATCTGTAAAGATTTTAATTTCTCCATCAAATCTGAATGAGATCCTTGCTGGGCAGAGAATACTGGCTGTAGGTTTTTCCCTTTCATCACTTTAAATGTGTCCTGCCACCCCCTTCTGGCTTGAAGAGTGTCTGCTGAAAAATCAGCTGTCAGTCTTATGGGGATTCCCTTATATGTTATCTGTTGCTTTTCCCTTGCTGCTTTTAATATGTTTTCTTTGTATTTAATTTTTGATAGTTTGATTAATATGTGTCTCAGTGTGTTTCTCTTTGGGTTTATCCTGTATGGTGCTCTCTGTGCTTCCTGGAGTTGACTATTTCCTTTCCCATGTTAGGGAAGTTTTCGACTATAATCTCTTCAAATATTCTCTCAGACCCTTTCTTTTTCTCTTCTTCTTTTGGGACCCCTATAATTCAAATGTTGGTGCATTTAATGTTGTCCCAGAGGTCTCTGAGACTGTCTTCAATTCTTTTCATTCTTTTTTCTTTATTCTGCTCCCTGGCAGTTGTTTCCACCATTTTATCTTCCATCTCACTTATCCGTTCTTCTGCATCAGTTATTCTGTTTTTGATTCCTTCTAGAGTATTTTTAATTTCAGTAATTGTGTTATTCATCACTGTTTGCTCTTTAGTTCTTCTAGATCCTTGTTAAATGTTTCTTGTATTTTCTCCATTCTGTTTCCGAGATTTTGGATCATGTTTACTGTCATTACTCTGAATTCTTTTTAAGGTAGGTTGCCTATTTCATCCTCCTTTATTTGGTCTTGTAGGTTTTTACCTTACTTCTTCGACTGTAACAAATTGTTTTGTCATTTCATTTTTTTTTTTTTTGATGGGTGTTGCTGTATTCCTGTCTTACTGGTGGTTTGGCCTGAGACTTTCAGCACTGGAGTTTACAGGCAGTTGTCTAGAGCTGGGTCTTGTTGCTGAGATGAGGACCTCTGGGAGGCCTCACTCCAATTGATATTCACTGGGGTCTGAGGTTCTTTGTTAGTCCAGCGGTTTGGACTCAGAGCTCCCACCACAGAAACTCAGGCCCGATCTCTGGCCTGGGAACCAAGATCCCGCAAGCTGCATGGCACATTAAAAAAAAAAAAGAGGGAAGAAACAAAGAAGAAAAGGAGCAGTACAATATCAAAGAATAAAAAGCAAAATAAAATTAGAAAGATAAAACATATATTAGCAAACATAAAACTATCATTGAAACAACTGCAACAATGTAAATTAAAACCACAAGAGAAAAAAGAAAAAAAAGAGTGGGGGGGGGAATCAAGCCAAAAGTGGAGATCACTAACAAAGTATAAAGAATAAAATTAAATTAGAAAAATAAAAGATTTATTAAGAAAAATAAAAATATAAAAGAATCAACAAAGAAGGTTAAATAGAACCCCAATCTAAAAGAGGAAAAAAGAAAAGAAAAGAAAAAAAAAAGTCTTGGCTCTGGTGCAGAGTTTGGGGGGGTGGAACTTAGGTAGGGTCAGAGTTTAGGGTGGGACGGGACCTTGTCGTGTGGGTGGCTGATGTTTGAGTGTGGGGCGGGGTGTAGGCGGGGTGACGTTCAAGCGTGGGGCGGAACCTCTGCTTAGGACCTGCGTGGAAGGGGAGAGGCAACATGTTTATAGGAGGGCCTCTGGAGTGTGGATTTCTGGAGTTTGGAGGTAAGGCCCTGAGTAAGGGTGTGTGGGTGGGGTTTAGACCCAGCCCGTTGGAGGGCGTGTCGAGTGTACAGGTGGGGCCCTGGGTGGGAGTGCAGGGGTGGGTCTTGGGCTCTGCGCAGCAGGAGGGAGGCTCCAAGGGCAGAGGATTTGGCCCCAGAGCCCAATAGGCTTCCCGCTGCCTAAGTAGACAGGGAAAGTGCTGGCCGCATTCTCTTCCATTCCTTCGTGCCCCTCCCCCCACTGTCTCCCCTGTAGCCACTGGACCCCTAACCATGGGTGGGTCCCGCTGGGTGTAGGAACTCCTCCCCTCCCCCAGCTGCCCCTCAGTGGTGCCCATCCTGGAGGTCTGGCCTTTACTTTTGCTCCCCCTTCCGTCCCTCCCACTTCCTCAGTATCTGCGTGCCTGGAGGGTGTTTCAGTGGGCAGAGGATCAGGCCAGGGATCTCAACAGGTTCCTGGGGGTCCGAGTGGGCAGGAGAATGCTGGCCACGCTTCCTTTTGATCCTCTGCCCTCCCAGTGGTTCCCCAATTTCCCCCTTCTGGCATGGGATCCCTTCCCCTCCCCCAGCCCCCCCTCAGGTGTGCCAGTCCCGTCCTGTCTCCACTTCTCCTCCCCCCATGCCCCATGTCCTACCATGTCACTGGGGGTTCCTCTCATCCCCTTAGCTCTCTGTGGCCCCCTACCAGTGCCTGGTAGGTGCCCTCATTGTGAGATGTGAATTCTGCGTCCTCCTAGTACGCCATCTTGACTCCGCCCACACCCCCCAGGGAAGGGTTTTTAAAGACAGTGTGAGGGAGAGGGTCATGGGTTGTGTGACCAACTTGTACACAATTCTCTGATTGGTAAATGGTGAAGTAACAAGGTGATGTTCCAACAAGTCTGGGGTCTACATGCTGTTGGTCAGCTTTCAGTTTACTTCTTCCACCTGGTGGGGGTTTTAGTATCTGCAAAATTACTCAAAGATATGGCTTAGGATATTATCTGTAGCCCTTGAGGAAAAACTAAAGGTCCTTGACTTTGTTCTGTGGCTAAACTATTATTGTTTTTTCTTGCTTGACTGCTTTTCTTTGTTTCTGCATTTTCTCACTTCTCTGATTAAATTTACTCTTTGGAACTCAGGGAAGACCTAGGAGGCTTAAGTTTTTCTACAAACAAGAAGCAGGGGACATGGGAGAGTCTGGTCCTGGGAAACCCCCACAGGGTCCTGCTTGGTTTCAATAACTTCACCCAATCACATCATACCCCCCTATTCAACATTAGATAAACCTTTTAAATCTAGAAATGTAATGAATACTTTGTACCTTAGCATATTCAGGAATCCCTAAATCCCAAGAGCTAAAATTACAAGGCAAAAAGTAATCTTGAGTACAATAACTTGAAACCAAATTTTATCTCCTTTGAGGCACTATAATTTGAAAAGGAAAAAACCTTGAAGAGTAATGAAATACTCTAATCCACAGATAAAACATCCCCTAAATCATTAGACTTTTTTACAAGTAGACATAACATACCCTGAACGATATAACTAAAAAAAAAATCTTTTTAGAAAACAGATATACTGACTCTTCTATTTTGGTATCTAAACTATTCACTCTGAGAAAGAATATGGAAATGCCACTTTCTATTTTTTAAAAAATGAGTTCTCTGACTTGCATAACCTGGAAAACACCAGCTCTCATTCCTAAAAATCCTTTGTTTATTTTCTTGAAGATTAAAAGGTTATAATTTTCATTATTAAAACACTTTTTGTTATCATTGGTAGATGGAATAAAGTACATGTAAAATTGTTTTTTGAAAAATTTCAGAAAAAATAAATTGTATCTAAGTGGTATACTTTTCAACAAAAGGGAGAACAGTTTTAAAAAAATGTAGGCTTCCATATTTTTATTAAAGATATTCCTGCTGAATTTTTGAAATTCTAAAAAATCATGACACCCAATTATTAATTCAGGCTTATTAACAGCCACATATGGTTCATAGCAACATCCTGGTCTACTCTAGACAACCTTGTGGTTTCAAATAATAAACAGTAAGGAATGAAGGAGACAATAATTGCCATTCACCACAGTGAAGCCTGCGGAACTTTCATCCACATTCAGGCAAGCCACGTGATGGTGGCTGAAAAAGAAAGAAGGAAATGAACAATCTTGGAAGGCTTAATATGAATTAGGAACACTCTTGAAAAGTATCTCACTTAATCTTCACAACAAACTTTAAACATGGATTATTATTCCCATGCAAAATGGGAGGAAATCAAAGCTCAAAGACGTAAGTAATTTGCCCAGAGTCTGTGAGTGCGTGATCAGAGGGGCCTTCAGGTATGCGCGCTTGAACTGCACTGGACAGGCTCACCATGACAGGTCTCTTTGTTTTAAGATCCCACTTTATTTCTGAGCCCTCCCTGGAGACACTGATGGCTCTGTTAGCAGGCCTGGCCTGCAGCAGGAGAGCTCAGTTGAGTTTGCATCCAGATTATGAGGCTCAGCGTTGCCTATGTGAGTAATAAAGCCGGTCAGGGGCAAAACTGTGAAGTTGGCAGCGATGGTCTTTACCGCCTCCACCCTACTTTCCTCTGAGATACCCTCATGCCTTGAAGATGTGTGGCCCCTCCAGCCTTGCCTTCCCCTACAGACCACAGACGGTCTGGAGTTACAACCACCTGAGCGCCTGCCTCACCCCACTCTCCACAAGACAGTCAACTCCTGAAGGACACAGAGCATCTCACTTCCCTATTCTCTAGGGTACTTACCCCAGAGTGGGTGCTCAGTGAATATTTGTAGAAAAAAAATATGAATTAGGAAATGGACCTCCCTCCCAACACTAATCAAAATATTCTAGGCTGGTATTTCCCCCCTACGATTTTTGTTTGTTAGGTTAACAAACAATTAATAATATGTGCTTTTAACTTATAAGGAATGACTTACTGCTTGACTCTCTCAGATCCTTTCTATCAGTATTGTGTGTGTGTGTGTGTGTGTGTGTGTGTGTGTGTGTGTGTGTGTGTTGAAGACTAAATACCTGGTCCTTGTAGTATATCCACTGGCTGCTTTAAACATGGGCATTTTGGCACAGGTTCTTAGAGAGGGCAGTACCTCTGTGAAATGGAATTTGGAACAGTCACAATGTCTGTGGGCAAGGCCAGTGCACTAGTGCCTAGCGTGGTCTAGTTAACAAGAACAGCAGGCAGAAAGTGGAGTGAATGCTCATACTACACACTTGCCATACATATTATTTCATTGAATCCTCATAACATTCTTTGAGACCAGTACTATTCTAATTTTATCTAAGAAAAAATCAGGGCTAGAGAATTTATCAATTTTGCCAAGACTAGAGATGGAATAACTGGTAGAGATAGGATTCAGATCTGGCCTGGTGGTAGCCCTCTTCCTCTCTTTTTTTTTTTTCTTGTTCTTTTTCTTTTTTTTTTTTACTATGCCTGAATCCCCTGCTCCTCAAAGTTATTATCCAAGCAGCAGCCAGAGGACCGAAGAGTTAGTCTAATGCAAGGAAGCATAGTATGAGGACTAGAGCAGTCAGCCCTCTATTCATACGACCAGAGAGAGAAATCTTGGGGTAGAGGAGAAATGAAATTTGGGGCACAACTGCCAACGCCTTGGCAAGGACCCCACCTGATACCCCACCAAGAGCACCCCTCCTCTTGCCATAGAAGCTCTTGCCCATGGTGATCACAAGACTGTCTGGGAATCTGCACCAACCAGGTATCCCCAAGACACCCTCCCCAATGAGGACCTGGGGGATTTCTACAGCAAAATCTCAGTAAAGATTCCATTTAATAAGAAGTTCATTTCATACGCCCTCAAGATATTTCAATTCTATCTAAATGTCACAACATAAAAATAAAAATTCAAAACAATAGTGTGGCTGATTAAATGGATAGTGGAAAGAATGGAAGCCTGAAAGACAGAAGAAAGACCTAAGTCTTGTCTCTAAAACGCCAACTCTGAAATCTTGTGTCAACCCCTAATCCTTCTGAACCTGTTTTCTCAGCAATAAGATTGTGATGATGACACCTAATTTTTAAGATACTTGTGAATATTAGATGAGATAATGTATATAAAACATATAGTAGAGGTTCAATGAATTATGGTTCTTATTATAATAGAGACCCCTATATATTAAAAAGAGGTTGTTGTCATTTTAAAAGAAAGTCTTGAATACTGACAACCAGCCTGAGACTCACTAAGAGGAATTCATAATAAACTACCCTCAATTATCTTCTGGGTGATCAAAATGTAGTTGGATCCTGTGAGGAATTTTGCAGAGTTTGTAAAATTGTCCTGTGGGCACGAAGGCAATAGAGCTTGTACAGTTAGGTGGACTCACGGCTGTTCAAATACCATACTAAAGATTATTATATATCAGTCTTATGGTAAATTTCTAGTGCTTTGCTCCACTTTTAGAAATGTATTTTTTTAATGATTGCAAATAATACATGTTCATTCTAAGAATTTGAAAATCTTAAACATTATGAAGAAGAAATGAAAATCACCCAAACCCCAATATTATCATTGATTTTAGATCCTTCCAGTCTCTTTATAATTTCGGTCTCCAAATGCAAGTTTGCATATATATGTACAACCACAAATTGGTTATGCATTATACACAAATTTTTATAACTTGCTGTACACACAAAATATTTTATGACTATTAAACATTTTTCTAAAATGGCTTCTAGTGGCTGCCTCATGTTGCATCTTATGAATTTATTATATTTTATTTAACCAATTCTTAACTGGAATTTTAATCTTGTTTTTAATATTTTATCATTTTAAATATCAGTGATGAATATAATTGTAGACAGCCTTTGTGTATATTTATTATTTATAAAATAACTTTATTTTCTATGACACATTTGTAAATTTGCTGAGGTAAACAAAATGCACATTTTCATAGCTTTTGATATTTATCTCAATAATGTCCCTCACTGTTTCAATTTTGCTTATTAAACTACCCATTTTACTCAAATCCACAAACTCTGGGTATTAGGATATAAAATGCTACTAACTTATTACTTTAATTTATACTTTCTTTCTCAAACTTGGGCTTTTGAGCACTTTCCATATATTTATTGAATATCTGTTTTTCCTTTTTAAAGAATTGTCTATTCATAAACTTTTCCCATAATTCAATTGGTCTTTATCATAATTTCAAATGATTTGGAAGAGCTCTTGAAAGACTAAGGGTATAAATCTTTGGGAGCTACCATCTATTGTAAATATTTTTCTTAGTTAATCACTTGTGTTTTATTTTTGTTTAAGGTGTTTTGATTTTTGACATCTATGTTGAGACATTTTTCATTAGTCAAATCTACAAATCCTCAAAAGAAAAGAGAGAACAAGACCCATATAAAACAGATAACCTAAAAATGTGGCAGAAATAAATATTCTTTGGTTATGACAAAAAATGTAAATTGTTTAAATTTCTTATTAAAAAATAATCTCAAAGTGATTCAAAAAATCTAAATCCAAATTTATAGGAGGCAGCCATCAAAAGTGCTATCTGTTTAAGGTAACAGGATAGTAAAAAAATGCATCAGTTAAGGGCCGATAACAAACAAATAATGCTTGCAATGTTGTCGTAAGAAAAATTAGAATTCAAGGCAAAAAAAAAAAAAAGAAAGAACCATTAAGAGGACAGAGAAGCACATTTTCTACCAATAAGGGAACAATCTATTAGAAATACATAGTAGTAACAAAACTCTATGAGTTGAATAGTTAAGAATCAAAATATATAAATCAAACACTATTAGAAATTCAAATCAACAGAAACATAATTTTATTGTAATAACAGAACTTACCACTCAGTCTTTGACAGTTCAAGTAGGTGAATGACAATAGCAATTTTTTAAAAAAGATAAAATTGATCTGGTTGATCTTATTAATAAAAATTAACAAGTAGACATATATCAAACTCTGTGGCCAAAATAAAGCCCATATGGTCCCCAACTTATGGTGTTTCAATTTAACAATTTTTAACTTTATGATGGTGTGAAAGTGATATGCATTCAGTAGAAACTGTAATTTGAATTTTGATCTGTTCTCAGGCTGGTGATATGCTGTATAGCCAGCCAGGAGATCATGAGAGTAAGCAACTGATAAACTCACAACCATTCTGTAACCATATAGTCATTTTGTTTTTCATGTTAGTACAGTGTTCTATAAATTAAAGGATATATTTAACACTTTATTATAAAATAAGCTTTCTGTTAGATGATTCTGATCAACTGTAGGCTAACATAATTGTTCTGAGCATGTTTAAGGTAGGCTGGGCTAAGCTATGATGTTCTATACTGTAAGTGTATCAAATACATTTTCAACTTATGATATTTTCAATTTATGATGGACTTATCAGGACATAATCCCATGTAAGTCAAGGAAGATCTGTACCTCTTTTTTTTAAGCACCCACTTAAAACTTATGAAAATTACATTGTACTCACAAAGGCAACATAACTTCAATAAAGTAGTTATACTGTGTACAGTCTGATCACAAAGCAATGACACTAGACATTACTAACAAAGAATAAACAAATAGAATAAAATGAACTAGAGGATTTTTTTACATAAACACTTCTCAACAACTTGTGTCAAGTAATAAATTTAAACTTTGTTTACTAATTAGATCCAAATTGTTGACAGAGTCAAATACAAGACTTTAAATGCTTTAATTACTAGCAAGCTATATTGAGTAAAAAGATAAATTTGAATCCTGAATGTGTGCTTCAAATGGTAATTGCACAAGCATAGAAAGGGGGATATTTCACGAGCACAAGCTCAGTAAGTACCTGCACTGTCTCATGGAGGATGAAGAAACCAATGCAATCTTGGACTATGTTAATAGGCATTAAATGACTGGATAAATGCCAGAGATGATCCCTATTCTACTATGTATGGTGTCAGCCTCCACTTCTCTCCCATATCCCACCTCAGGTGTAGAAAACATCATATAGCTCAGTGGAAGGAGAAATAAAGAGGAAATACTAAAAATATTGGAAAGAGTAAAGCAATCTCTCATTTTCCTTTTTCTGCCCCACTTCCAGGGTCAAGACGGTATAAACTGTGGTGGGATGAAGCAAAGATGATGGCTATCTTGTCAAAAGAGAGCAATGCTTTTGTCATCTCTTACTTTCATTTCTCCCAGGTATGGTGATTTTGCAAAAATGTGCATTTGGGGCTGGAGGATTCCTTTTCATTAGGAAGCTTTTTTTTTTTTAACTTTAAATATTTCATTTATTTTTCTTTTAATTTTTATTGAAGTATCATTGATCTACAATGTTGTGTTAGTTTCACTTGTGCAGCAAAGTGAATCAGTTATACATATACATACATCCACTCTTTTTTTTTTTTTAAGATTCTTTTCCCATGTAGGCCATTACAGAGTATTGAGTAGAGTTCCTTGTGCTATACAGCAGGTTATTATTAGTTATCTATTTTATATATAGTAGTTTAGGCAGAGAAGACCAGCAGGGTAGAGACCCAGGAGAGATGGCTACGTGTGAAACCTCGTAGACCTGTTTTTTTTTTTTTTTTTTGGCTGTGTTGGGTCTTCATTGCTGCGCGTGGGCTTTCTCTAGTTGTGGCGAGCGGGGGCTGCTCTTCGTTGCAGTGCGTGGGCTTTTCATTGCGGTGGCTTCTCTTGTTGCAGAGCACGGGCTCTAGGCGCACAGGCTCAGTAGTTGTGGCACACGGGCTCAGTAGTTGTGGCACACGGGCTTAGTTGCTCCGCGGCATGGGGGATCTTCTCGGACCAGGGCTCGAACCCGTGTCCCCTGCATTGTCAGGTGGATTCTTAACCACTGTGCCACCAGGGAAGCCCTAGACCTGTTTTTAAGAGTGGCAAGAAAAGGGCATGCTCAAGTTTCCTCCTAACTAGCTTATCATAGTGAGAAAGTTAAGAAGGGATTCAGGACAGGAGCATGATCACAGAAGGAAGAAAGTGCATGTGGCCGAGATGACCTCCAGCTGCATTTTCTGGGTATCTTGAGCTCAGTAGGCAGCAGGACAGCAGACAGATGCAGAAAATGAGAATACCAAAGTCATTGATCAGGCTAGGTCAAAGGAATGTATTCGGGGTTAAGTGCCACATTTTAAGTAGAGAAGGTGAAAAATCAGAGAACTTCTAGAAAAAGAGAACTGGGGCTGAGAAAGGGTCTGAACACCACATTCTATGAGGAAAGGTTAATGGTTAGCCTGCAAAAAGGTGTCTCTATTGTTTCAAAAGAGTAAAACAAGGTGGGAAATGGTCCAGATTATAAGGTGGCCAAATATGCCTCCAAATTAGGAATGGTATAATAATTCTAAGATGAAAGGGTTGCCTTATGGAGCTAATGGCTGTGTCTAAAATAAAAGATTATCTTATAATTCATAAAAGGAACTTATGACATCCCTGCTCTCATTCATTCATCATGCATTCATTTTATTAAGCATCTAGTGTGAGCCAGGCCTATGCTAGGTGCTGGGGAGACCAAGAAGAATAAAACATGGTCTGGCAAACAAGGAGTTCTCATCCTCTGGGGGATACTGATATTATTTTAAAAAAAAGGTGATAGGAAGGAAACCAACAGAAGGGGAACCCACCCAGACTGGCAGGACTTGACTTAGGTAATTCTAGGAGAAGAGGTGTTGGAAAAGATGCACCAGACCTCAGAACCTGCCTCTGCAATGTATTAGCAACCACACAGGTGAAGACTGAGGGGACAAGGCCCTCTGGAGGGAGGGCTCCCCAGGTCCAGGAGGGTGAGCTTGTAGGCCTGGAACCTTAATCGAGGTCTCCCTCTGAGCCCTCAGGATTATCAACATATAAATAACCAACTTAGTCATGTCAAGGCTGATGGCCTTGTGAAAAGTTGAAAATAATATACACTGCCATAAATATAATCTCTACTAGATGCTCATACAGTTTACACTCACCAAAGTGCCTGGTTGCCATCCCAATAAGAGCATCTGCATGAGGACAAAAGGGAAAACAAAGCCCTAATTTTTTTTTTTTTTGTGGTACGCGGGCCTCTCACTGTTGTGGCCTCTCCCATTGCGGAGCACAGGCTCCGGACGCGCAGGCCCAGCAGCCATGGCTCACGGGCCCAGCCGCTCCGCGGCATATGGGATCCTCCCAGACCGGGGCACGAACCCGTATCCCCTGCATCGGCAGGCGGACTCTCAACCACTGCGCCACCAGGGAGGCCCCGAGCCCTAATTTTTTTTGACCTTTGACTAGCATAAGGAGGGTAGGCTTTGCCAGCATCAGCCTCATAAAACTAACTGTGGTCATGGGAAGAGGAAAAGGAAAAAAAGTGGGCAGAATGATAAAGGAAGATAAAGTTAAGTACTGTACATATAACCAACATCTACTTCAAGTCAGTACAATATATCACAATTGTTTTTCATTACCTACCATTTTCTGGCAGTACCCACAGGGGAAGGTCACCAATGTGGGTAGATGGCATTAAGGCCCACTGAGTGAGGACACTTCAGCACCCTGAGTTCTCTCTCTCTCTCTCTCTCCTTCTCTCTAGATAAATAGATGATAGATAGATATATAAATAGATAGATAGGTGAGACATTACTCAGTAAGAGTTTGTGGCCTCACACCTTTACTCCACTTCTTTGGTCACCATTCAAATGCATATTCTTTGGAAAAATAACATATTATTCTAGTAGACATTGACAGTCTCTAGGACTGGGGTACTATGGGGTATCACAGCACTTCAAAGCTTGACTTGAGAGGGGTTGAGGAAATGAAATGAGAATCTGCGTAAACCTAAACCAATGAGCATGGTGTTGCCCATATAGGAGGTGAAGGCTGGTTTCCACCTTCCACAGCTCTGCCTCCTGTGTCTTGCTGCTCCCCTCAAAAGCGTAAAAGCATCACATTGCTGGAGTCATGCTAATTCTCTAACTAAGTGGTCCAGGCTTGGGGTGTTGACAAGAATACATTCCTCGTCTGCCTCTCTCCTTTACTGTAACATGTTATCCTGACAACTATGTACTGCTCCCTTCCTCTTGGCAAAGGATAATACCCCCTAAAGAGCTGATTCCCTCTGTTCCTCCTCCTTCCAGAGAAAATGAGCTTTCAAGCCTTGGTTTCTCTTCCATTTCACTCAACTACATTAAATTCAACTCAACACCTCTTTAGTGTCTTTTAAATAGTATATGCTACACTGGGATCAGCTACCTAAAGTTACAAAGTGCACAACCATGGTGTTCCTGGACACCTAATAAATTCTGAGAGACTCAGGCCAGGCTAAGTGTGGTTGGAGGGCTTCTCGTAGATGGGTCTCACTTCACTCCTCGCTTTTAACCCAAGGTCCAGGGGGAATGCTGTAAGTCAGCCTTCACACATAGGCCTTACAGAGTTCTGCACATGCTCAATTCTTTTTTGGTTTTATCACAATTCTAGATTTGAATGAAACAGCCACATTGCTGCCTTTGAAGCCCAGATTAACTCAGTTTGCTGAGGCCATGATGACGTTTATCTGATATCAAGGATTTGGCAATGGAGGCATTAAAAGGTAGGCACATATTTTCCTGTGACCGTAGGGCATGGCTAAAGCAATAAACCTACTTTATTTCCATACACAACTAGCATTGTGGCAAATTGGCTCATGCTTACAAAATTACCAGCTCAAGGAAAATTCTTGCCATCCAGCCATCTTTTCCTCTGGTCCTCCCAATGTGTTTTGATTAATGCTCAGTACACATCTCTTGTTTTGAAATGGCTTAAAACGATGACGGTGTGATCAGAAAAGAGATAAAAGACATATTATCTATGGAAGTTCCAGAGTTTTCAAAGGTATCAAGGGTGTATATATTCTAGTCCAACCTGTAGAGAAGTTAAGAGGTAACTGGTACACAGGCAGGTGGACTTGGCCCTCATGTGACCACAGCCTTCTTTGACATCACCTAAGTTTCCTAGCCTCTCATTCTTGCAGAGAATTTTCAGGAAGACAGTACAACACTGATGCCCAGTCCTTAGGGTGACACATCCGTGCCTGTTAAGGGGAGGCTACCTTATTAGTTCAAAGATTTTAACTCCTAATACCTAACCCTCACTGAGTCTGTACCATGTGGAACTACATATGCAATGCACTTTACATGAATTGTCTTATACTAGATAATATTATTATATCTACCTTATGAGGTCAGAAAACTTGGGCTTAGAAAGTCATTGAAACAATACCCCCAGTAAAAGGCAGTGACCAAGCCTCACTGAACCCAGAGCCACACTCTTAATGGCTGTGCTGGGCTTCCACGGGCAGAAGAAACACTTTAGAGTCAGGACAGCCTGACCACTATGATCCCCTACAAGACCAATCTCTCTCTTCTTGTGCCATAAGCCAGATTTTTTTGATCAAGCAGAATATAATGTACTCACACCCCTACACATATACTTTTCACATAGGAAGTCCTCATGAATGTATACAGAAAGTAAGGATATTTATTAACCATCACATCTGTGGGAAAAATGTACATCACTATAGGGCTCGTCTCAATGTAAAGTGATAACATGATTACCAATTTCTTGCAATTTGAAGAATTCTGTTAAGTCTTTTCTCCCTTCTCAGAAAATATGACATACTGATGTTGGAAAGCATATTGTATACAGTCCACTCTTTTGCTGAAGACTGCCCTTTCTGTGGTATCCCTCTTCTAAAATGCAAACATTACTGAAGAGTAACATATGAAGTCATGAACAACTTCGTATGAATAGTTTTATTAAAACCCTCAGTGCCTATGAGCCAGAGAAAGCGTTTGCAGTGTTTGAATACACAGTGGGTCTCAGCAAAACCCAGATCGAAAAAATCCAATAGGTATCTAGGATTCATCTCAAAACCAGTGAACAAGTTTGCAGACTGACCAGCATACAAGGGGTGATGGTACATCTTCTGTTTTAAGGGGGAGCTAGATGTTTCTGTTTTCTAACATAGCAGTAACTTTCTTAATGCAATTTTGATATCTGGATTATTTCCAGATGTTATCTGTGGCCTCTAGGCATTTTCAACATTCTCACAGTCTATGCCTAAAAATTAATTTACTTACAATAAAACACACTGGGATATTTTCTAAACTTTCCTACTGAATAAAAAGATAGACCTGGACATCCATTTCTGGGAAGATGGAGTAGACATGTCTTTCTCCATTCTTCCTACTAAGTACAACTAAAAACCATGGACGTTATATATAAAACAAACAGAAGAAGACTCTGAAAGGCAGAGAGAAGATGGCAGATTGGCTATGAAATCAGGACCCAAGGAAAAACACAGCAGTGAGTTCTCTGGATTTTCTTTTTACTTCCTATATCCGAAACCGAAAGCTGGAAAAGTCGAAAACAACAAAATGCCAATGGGTTCAGATTAAAAAGCCCCCCAAAAGTTTGCTCTCTCCCTAGCCAAAGGGTCATAAAAGGGAAGAAAGGAAGAAAGGAAGGAAGGAAGGAAGGAAAGAAGGAAGGAAGAAAAAGAAGGAGGGTGGGAGGGAACACATTTATACACGTGCTCTATCCAAGCCAAACATCAGAGAAAACCTGTAGCACCACCTACGCATGCCAGCAAAGGCTTGGTGGGAGCCTAGACTTCCACCCTCATGAAGCTGTAACAGGGCACCTCAGCAGCCTCACTAGGATGCTGTCAGAGAAGGCTAAATATGGAATGGAGTTTTCCTCCCCACCTGGTGGTAATAAGCCATTTGGCCCATACAGTGTCCGTGGAGACCATGTGCGAAGTGTGGACTGCCGCCCTCACCTACCAGAATGAAGGGCTCCCTCCCCATTGGGGTGGTGTCAGAGGACACATCATGGAGAGTTGGGTCTTTCCAGGGGTAACAAAGCCCCAAAACACAGCCACAAAAACTCAAGCAGTCCTATTAGAAAGTAGGCAAAGGACGTGAAGAGATATTTTATCAAGAATATAGAGATGGGGCTTCCCTGGTGGCGCAGTGGTTGAGAGTCCGCCTGCCGATGCAGGGGACACGGGTTCGTGCCCCGGTCCGGGAAGATCCCACATGCCGCGGAGCGGCTGGGCCTGTGAGCCATGGCCGCTGAGACTGCGCATCCAGAGCCTGTGCTCTGCAAAGGGAGAGGCCACAGAAATGAGAGGCCCATGTACCGCAAAAAAAAAAAAAAAAGAAGAAGAATATAGAGATGGCAAATAAGTACATGAAAAAGTGGTCAACATCATCAGCCATTAGAGAAATACAAACTGAAACCGCAATAAGATATCACTTCACAGCTCTGAGAACAGCTAAAATTAAATATAGTGACAATATCAAATGCTGGCGAGGATTCAGAGAAACTGGATCTCTCTCATTGCTGCTGAGAATGTAAAATCCTACAACCATTCTGCAAAACTTTGGAGTTTTCTTTAAGAAATTAAACACGCAGCTACCATGTGGCCCAGCAATTGTACTCTGGGTACATCTTTCTTTCCCCAGGGAAAAAAGGCATGTTCACATAAAGACCTATACACATATTTTTATAGCAGCTTTGTTTGTGAAAGCTCCAAACACGAAACAACCCAGAAGTCCTTCAACAGGTGAATGATTAAACAAACTGAGGTACATCCATACCATGAAGCAATAAAACAAACTGTTGCTCTACAGACCAGCTTGGGTGACTCTCCAGAGAACTATGCTATGCGGAAAAAGCCAGTCAGAAACACTTGCATCCTGCAAGATTCCATTTTTATAATGTTCTTGAAACAACAAAATTATAGAAATGGAGAACAGATTTGTAGTTCCCAGGGGTTAAAGGAAGGATGGGGACAGGTGAGAAGTGGGTGTGGCTATCAAGGGCGACAGGAGAGATCTTTGCGGTGATGGGCATGTTCCGTATTTGACTGTATCACTGTCAACACCCTGGTTGTGATACTGTACTCTAGTTCTGCAAGATGTTACCCTTGGGAGAAACCGGGAAATGGGTACATGGATATCTAGGTATTATTTCTCACAGTTGCATGTGAATCTAAAATTTTCTCAAAATAAAAAGCTTCATTAAAAAAATAATACCCAGAAGTCTCCAAATAAAATAATCACAGGTTATTTGAAAAAAATACATATATTTTTTTAACATCTTTATTGGAGTATAATTGCTTTACAATGGTGTGTTAGTTGCTGCTGTATAACAAAGTGAATCAGCTATTCGTATACATATAACCCCATATCCCCTCCCTCCTGCGTCTCCCTCCCTCCTGCCCTCCCTATCCCACCCCTCTAGGTGGTCACAAAGCACCGAGCTGATCTCCCTGTGTAATGCGGCTGCTTCCCACTAGTTATCTATTTTACATTTGTTAGTGTATAGAAAGATATATATTTTTTGAGTTGTATGCTACTTGACATCTTCTAGCAGATATTTGGAAACTGTGAGGAATTTGATCATGGAAATGAAAAGACCTGGAAGAGGGATGGCAAATAGAATGGAACTCGGAGGCATTCTTGACAGGACGTGTGATAGTGAAAAAGCATGGTCTGTCATCATGGGCCTTGGGACTGGGGGAGGTACAGCCAATGTGCCACATAATTGCCATTCCTGACTCAAGGTTTATCAGTAGGGTCTCTGACAGCTTGGGAGCTCCAGAGACTGAAACTTTCCAAAACAGTACCCATTTTACTTTCACTCAAACCCCCAAGTTTAAAAACAAGTGTCTAAATCCCCTGGGCTGTCTCTCTCGCTGTGTCCAGTGAAATCCTGGGCTACAGAGTTGGCTGTTTGACTGATGTTCCATTCTGATCATTTGCTGGCCCACAAATACATTATGCAATTCATTGCTCAGGAAAATTTTCTGTTTGAGTTACAGGGATTAAAAGCATTACAGCTTAATCCCTTTGATGCATCCAGGCCATTTTGAAACTGGATGTTTTTCTATTAACTCTCCTACTGGGAACCAATTCACTGCCACTGTAGCAGCAGAGCCAGGCAATGCTGATTAATTACAGAATTTCTTCCCTTCTGCCTTTCTGACTCTTTTTAAAATATGTAATAACAAAAACACTTAGCTAAATCTATGGGGTTAATCAATGTTTCATGTAATTTGGAATAAGAAACTTCAGAGCCTTTCTCAATAAAAAGAGTAGAGGAAAGAGATAAGAACTAGTAGATTAAAGAAACAGTGTTTAAGAATTCATATGAGTTAAAGGCGCAAGCCACATCAACTCTCAATTTACCGAAAAACAAATCCATGTTAGAAAATCAGCACACACTCGGTTTATTACAGTTCTGGAAATGGAGAACATGAGTTCATAAATTAAATTATGCATTCGATTCAGAGGCTGTAATGCTGCTGTCAGATTTATAGCTCCAATTTACAGACAAATAATAACCTGTCAAGAAAGGAGGCTGACTGCTCATCAGATGGGCTTTGGGTAGATGGTTTACACTGAACGGCCTCCATATGGGAGCCAAGAGAAAAATAAAGACCTTGACTTTGCTTCCTTTTGTCAGTGGTGCCTAGGGAGAGAGGTCTATCAGAAGGACGTCTGCTGTAGTAAAAATGAATATTATACTTCATTTTCTGCACTACAGAAAATGGAAGAAAGCAGTGTCAGGGAAATTTTAAGCAATTCAAATGTAGGCTAGCGCATGTTGAGAAATAACTCTGCCCACTGAATAATAAAAGAAAAAGTGGTGACCGCAGAAGAATTAGCATCACGGGAAGACCACAGGATAGAACGTGTGCTTTTATACTTAAAAACCAGAATTTGTACAAACTTAAAATTCACAACCATTTCAACATATTATTTTTCACTGGCAACCTTGTTACTATTTGGCAAAATATTTATTTCATACATCAACAAGGATCAGCTCTACGCATGACTGTTTTTTTACTGTATTATCTTATTTTCTTACACTCGAAGATGTGATTCATTTCTTGAGGGCTACTTTATAGATTTATGCTAAAGAAGGACAGCAATGCCGGGGGATTGTTTGTAGTTGCTTAAGGACAAAGCAGTATGCTAAATAAATTGTGAAATTATTACATGATGCCTACACGTACACAGTCCTTAGAAATGAATTTAGCCATTTTCATGTGTGCAGTGAAATACGCCTCTTTGAAATATGAAAGATGAAGTTCCTTTAAAAGGTGTCACTTGTCAGTCTCATAAGAAAATCATCATCTCTGCTTTTCCCTAAATATTTTCCTGGGTGTTGTATTATTTCCTTAAGATCATATGTGCATTCAAACATTGTAAAATCTTTTCTTTTACTTAGCAAAATTGATTCACTTGGGATATCATAGTCTATTCACAGGTTTTCCATTTTTATTTTCTAATAAATATTTTCTTCCCCTTTTCCTTCTGTATTTGCAGTTTACTTTTTGTAATTTCAGTTTAATCATTGTTACCAGTATACTTGGGCTTCTACATTTGCACGGGCATTATGCTAGATGCTGGGAGAGATACATAGTTATGAGTCCTAGTTTCTGCCATCCAGGTAGCGTGCATTCTGATGGGAGAAAAGAACACATAAATCAAACCCAGAAGGAGCATGACTGAGGGCCTCACTGCTCAGAGGGTTCTCAGACAGGAATTCCCATCTGGGAGTTGTTTAGAAATGCAAAGTCTGAGGCCCTCCCCAGTCCTGTTGAAGCAGAAGCTGCATTTTAACAAAATTCCCAGCTGATTAGAATTCTCAGTACCGTATGAGGATGGAGCAATGGGGCTGGTGTTGAAGGTGGATTGAGTGTGCTAAAAAAACAGTTCCACACAGTAGAATTGGCAAAACAGTTTCAAAAGAGCTGCTTCTCCGTCACTTTCCAGTGTTATCTTTAGATTTTGAACTTACCTGGGTCCGAGGATAGTTGAACAAGGTAAATGGATGCAGATCCATTTAAAACAAGTACTTTAAAGGCTTTTAAAATCTCTCAAGTTAAAAGATGCCCCAGTTCTGCTTATAATTTTATGTATCAGATTTTTTAATGTAATTCAGAATTCTTCTGACATCACTAGCTTAGTAAGTGAAAATAAGGTCAGATTTGCTTAAATACTCAAATTGCATAGATTTCTGGCTCCCTGGTGATCAGAGGAACAAAAAAATGCAGTTATTCACCAACCCAACCTCTAACACCTTACTCTTTAAATTTTAGTTTTATTGTTGTAAAATATAGTCAACATTAAATTTACCATTTTAGCCATTTTTAAGTATATGATACAGTGGCATTAAGTATTAATACATTCACATTGTTGTGAAACCATGACCACTATCCATTTCCAGAATTTTCTTCACTTCAGACAGAACCTCTATATCCATTAAATAATAATTTCCTCCTGCCCCTTCCTCCAGCCCCTGGTAACCATCATTCTACTTTCTGTCGCTATGAATTTGACTAAGTACCTCATATAAATGGAATCATACAATATTTATCCTTTCATGACTGGATCATTTCACTTAGTATAATACCTTCAAGGTTCATCTGTGTCGTAGCATGTTTCAGAATTTCATTCATTTTTAAGGGCTGAATAATACTCTGTTGTCTGTATATAACACATTTTGTTTATCCACTTATCTGTTAGTGGACATTTAGGCTGTTTCCACCTTTTGGCTATTGTGAATAATGCTGCTCTAGCAGCTTACTATTTTATGTTACTGAGTGGAAAGCTATTGAAAGCTACCCTTGCCTCGCTGTTAAGCTGGACAATGCAGGCACCTTTCATGGAAGCCGTCGGCACATGTGTATTGGAGTCACTGGGGGGAAATGTACCCCATCCCACTGTATCATTGCTGAGGTGCAGCATCACTGCCAAAACCAAGGCACTCCACTGAAGATTCTAACCACCATTGCTGCTGATACTTTTCACCAATACACAGAATTCCTAGGGGGAAGGAGAACACATCCTCCCCCAATGATAAGCTTATACTCAAAATTGACCTGGCTGTCACATGTACAGTACTGTCAGCTGTATCCCATCGTTCAGAGGCACCCACTTCCCCCAAAGCACCTGATAGCAGTCCTAGGTGGGTTAGAGGTGATCCTAGTACCAGTCGAACATTCCAGAACCAGTTCTCCCTGCCAACAATCCATGCCCTGGGGTGCCATCTAAGGAGCCAGTTTGGATCTCTTTCTTCCAACGTCTCTCGACTACCTCTCGATGACTTTAATTTCAGAGCAGCTCATTAGTCTTTTCTTTCCATCTCACCTCTGTGAAGGTTACTACCTCCCTTGGAGGTGTTTTTAAAACTTTGAATCACAGAGTGAAAGAACTGAGATCTTGTGTGTCAACTTGAATGCATACTTAATTATAAAAATTTTTATTTACAATGTCGGAAATTCAGAAGGAAATGTTCTTTTGTAAGCACTAAAGAAGTATGATAGAAACTTATCCTAGCAAGGCTTTACAAGGTAGGGTCGAATTCTAATGGAGTTGAGGCAGTTTCTTATTCTAAATGTTTCCTCCCTTTTTACCATCTCTGTCCAGCAACTCTGGGTTAAATAACATATGATCTGAGACATGAAATTAAAACAGACCTAAGAAATAAATTATTTTAAAAGCAGAAAAAAAAATAACTGTTTCCATCTCATGAGCCTCTGTGTAGCAAGCACTTTCTTAGAATGTGTACCCCATAACCTCCAAGATCTATAGAGCCCTAGGTTTCGTGGAGGGGCTTGAGGACTCCATCCACCTACAGAACCAGAGCCAGGCCCCGCTAATCAAGAAGTCCCATTATATTCTCTTCCAGAATAGAGGTGAGTACGTGTTTCACACCTCCATGTAACAAAAAGATGTCATTCAAGTGGTTCTTCCCAGACCAAGGAATCCACCCAAACGAGAATAGACGCTCTTATTCAAGACATGGGGAAGGAAAACTTATTTTAAATGATTTTCCAACCCACAAAAGAATTTAAATCTGATTTTTTCTGGACACTCTATTTATACTCATGTGCACTCATCTTTGGACGTCTGCTGGGATGGGCCCACAGAACTCCAATTAAATCAAGGAGTAGCCCTCTGAAAGAAGAACTCATCCTGGAGGGAAAGAGAATCAGGCAAATGAGCTTGACCCAATAACGAAGCTTCAGGTGTCCGAGGGTCATGGCAGTTCTGAATCCCATATGGCACCTATCTCTCCAGTCCAACCCCACACACAAACCGCTGAGTGCTAGAGAGCAGAGGTATTCTGATAAAACCTGGAAGGGCTGTCTTCACTCAGGACTCTGTAAGACACTGAAGCTAGTGACGCCCTAGTGACAGCATATGACACAACAGAGTGGTTGGTGGGGAGTGATGGCTCCAGTTCTGCAGGGAACACGATGGCGCTTGGATGCCTGCATGATGGGAGTGCCGTGATGGCCCAGCTCGGGCTGCAGTCGAGGGAGCGTGCCGGTGGAGGCCGTGTGCCTGGCATGAGAGAGCAGCACTGGGGTGATTGGAGTGACCTCGATGCCTGCACAGGTGTTGGTGCCCACAGAGATGCTGGCACCAGTTGGCGTCATCATGTTTAGAAAAGGCTGTGGGGAGACCCTGGGGAGGCAATTCCATGCAGCTTTGCTAGCCACGGGCTTTTGCTTAAGTGGACTGGGGCAGGAGAGTAGGAAATGGCAAAAGCTGTGGTGCGTCTGGTAGGTTCTGTGCCTGAGCATGTGGGATTCACTCCTGAGGACTCCCAGCGGCACCCGGATGGACACCCTCAATGTGGGTGAGATGAAACTCTGACTCAGGCTGTCAGAGGGCTCCCATTACTTTTACCCTGGACTTCCTTGGACTTTTCACAGTGCCTTCAACTAGGTACATATATGCAAATTAGAGAATGTTTCTTTAGGATAATCAGAGAATCAGAGTTTCACTTCTTACCTCATTTCCAAACAGGATTTTTTTTTCACTATGCTGTTTGTTTCTGTGTCTTTGATGTTTTTAAGAGTGAGGAACATTTCACCAATCTCTGTTTTCTGTCTTCTTATAATGGATAGCAGGGCTCACAACTTCAAGGACAATAAGGTGATCAAAAAGTAAACATGTGTGAACGTATGACGTGATGGCTATAAAACAATACGGAGTGGATGGAGAGGGTGTGGTCCCCGTCTAAAGGCACACTAGTTCACCAAAAACAAAAACAAAACCAAATCCCCTGCTGGGCCAGACAAAACATATCTTTGGGCCATATTAAGCCAAGAGGTCACCAGGATTATCACTTTACCCATTCTTCTAATTCCCACCATGTGGACAGTTATCTTGCTCCCACAGAGCTGGGATAAACCATCTGAAGATGGTTAACACGGATGGAAACCAAGAGAAGCATATTATAGCATCCCTCCAATTACCCCAGGAGCAGGGCAAAAGCAAGGACCATACTGCTTTATCTTTGTATTTTGTGTATCAAGTCCTTTTGCAAATACTAGGCACCGTGATCTCATGGGGAAATCACATCAGACAAATGGGAATGTTAATATTTAATGATCACTGGGGCTCATGCCTTGCTAGGCACTATCCTGAGAGTTTTCTGTCTGCTGCTTTCATTTGCTCTTCCCAACTCACCTGTGACGTCAGTACTAGCATTTTCTCAATTTTACAGGTGAAGGAATGGAGGCTAGAGTCACACAAGTGGCGAAGGGGGGCATTCCATGGCTCCAAAGTCCATGATTGTAACCCAAATGCAAATACTTCAGATAAAGCAAGAGTGAGTCAGTGGTTCCAAGATTGTGCAAGAGGGTGGAGGGAAGAAACTGACCATAGGTAATATTTAACAGGGGATCACTGCTGGCAGAGACAGGCCCTGGGAGAGGGCCTTATTCTTATTATTTTTATTCTTATTCTTATCTTATCTCTTATTCTAGAGAGGATAAGAGCAGCAGGTTCAGGGGAGCTTGGACAGGAGCTTGGTGGTGAGAGAGGGCAGGTGGGTAGGGGTGGAGTGTGGTCTGATGGGGCAGGTGGAGACAGTGTTGAGACCACACTTTCTCCCTCTCCCCCACCTCCTCCATCCCCATCTGTCCACTGACACAAGTCCCAATGAGAAGAACTAAAAGTAAACTTAGAAAAAATACTGTATTTCATATATTGGGAGCACATTTGATTTTCTCTCCATCTCCCACCCCACCCCCGGGGGTCTGGCCTCTATCAAGTCAGGAAAACAGAAATGTAAACATTAATAATGTGGAGAAAAGGACAGAGCCTCTTCCATTCACAGCTCACCAGAGGTGTGCTCTGGGGGTGGGTTTGATTATATTGCAGATGTTTCCCTCAGGGGGAAGGGCCAGAAGAGATCAGAAAGGGTAAACCCCAGCCCACAAAAAAGCCTAGAGAGGTAGAGCCAAGCACTGCTCTCCCTGTGTCTGCACACTGTGACAGGGTGAGTTCTAGTGCTAAGGCTTCCCACAATGAACAGAATCTTCCCACACTTCCCAATGTCCTTCTGCCGTGGTCAGTTTTATATGCCATCTTGGCTAGGCTACAGGGCCCATATAATTTGGTCAAACATTAGCCTAGACGTTTCTGTGAAGGTAATTTTTAGATGAAATTAACATTGAATTCAGTAGACTTTGAGTAAAGCAGATTGCTCTTCATAATGTGGGTGGTGATGGGCCTCATTCAATCAGTTGAAGACTGACCTTTTTTCGGTAAGGAAAAAGACTGACCTCCCTGGAAGGAGAGGGGATTCTGCTAGAAGGCCACCTTTGAACTTGAACTGTAACTCTTCTAACTCTTCCCTGGTTCTGCAGTCTGCCATCCTACTCAGATTTTGGACTTTCTAAGCCTATACAATTGTATGAGCCAATTTCTTAAAATCTCTCAATAGATAGATAGATATTGATAGATATAGATATATGACGTATACATATCCTGTTGTATTTTCTGTTTCTCTGGAGAACCTTGACTAATACACAGCCTATTTTATCAGTTCTAAGATGTACATATTTTCACATTTTAACATCCCTGAAATCATAAGATATCTTAAGTTAATTTTGTTTTAAATGAAATATGATTGTTCTTAGTATTTAACAGAGTATTGAACATTGCCCCAGCTAGATCTAAATTTAGAACATGAAGGTCAATAGTTCGCTGTGTTGAGTCACCTGATTGTAGTATAATCACTGTCCATGGTTTGGGTCACCGTGCAGTGACCTCTCTCCAAAGATCCAGGAACTCTGTGCAGCTTTAACTAATTATTTCTCTATAACCCTTCATTCAGATGCCATCTGTAAGCTCTGAGAAATATATATTATATATATTATATAAATATATATATATATATATATATATATTTAGGGGATGCAAAATATGAACCTTATGAGGGAGATAGAGCCTAAAAGGAATGTTTTGAAAGAGGGGAAGAGGAAAAGAAAATGGTCAATAGTTCTCCTCAAATAAGCCTCATTGCATTACTTAAGCCCCACTTTTCTTTCAGCCCAAGTTTATAGCATTTTAATCAATAACTGTGCCTTCTATATTCTGTTGCACGTAGCATTTTGTTTTTCTACCTGGTACATTTTCAAAAGAACTGGAAAAAGGGCCAATATTATAACACTTTTTTGACACGTCAACTCTTATACAAAACTAGGAGCTCCTTGAAGTCAGGACTAGATCTGAGGTATGTGTGCATCTCTAGTACTTAGCATGTGCACTCAGAGTACATGGACAGTTGTCAGTACATGCATGTCATTGAATGTGTAGACTACACTGTGAAGTGCTGACAAATGTCCAGGCATCCAAGAGAGCCCTCAGAATCTAGGTACTCAAATGTGAGTATTTGCCTCTCTTTTAGATATTTATATATATCACATTCTCTCTCTTATATTAGACGAGTGTGTGTGTGTGACAGAGAGAGAGAGAGAAAAAGAAGTTGAGCAAATGAGAGAGAAAATCTCTTCTAGGTTGTGAATACCTTGAAGGTGGCTTAGTCAAAATAGCATGGGTGTGGCACCATCAAAACATTGGTTTAAATACCGGTTCTGCCACGTATAGGCTGTTTGACTTTGGAATATTACTGAACCTTTCTAATCTTCAGTTTTTATACTTGGAAGGAAAGTGAACATTATAGTTATCTATGTTGAAGAGTTTCGTGAGACTTAAACATAACTTCTGAAAGAAACAGGCACGTCACATGCTCATAGAAATGGTAGCTCTCATTGTTCTGCCACCATCTCCAGCTGTTTCTGCTGTCACACTAGATACAGGGCCTTGCACTTGGAAGAGAGTCATGTTTGTTGAATGAGTCACAAAGAGGTGTCTGAAAAAAACACACACTACTTTTGGCTCTCTATACAACATGTAATAAATTTTACAGCCTGACTCATATAGGTACAAAGAAAAGAATCATTCATGATGTGATTCTTTTTTCACCCCCAATTTTCAATATTTTCAACTGAGGAATCATCAGCTTCATTGTATTATTCATGTTCTAATCTCTCTCTCATTTAGAAATATCATCTTCACTTAAATGAAAGCAACAACCAACCAACCAACAGAACTCCAGATACTTTAGTTAAACCACAGAAATTACCCCAAGTTCATGGTTTTACTAGTTTGAATTTTCACATGGGGAGCCAAAATGCTTATTTCTAGTTTTTAAGAGATAATCACAATATAGACATCCTAGTGTCAAAATTATTTCCTCTCTCATTTCCTCCTTCCCCTTTTTTTTCCTGTCTTCTCCCCTACCCACCATCTGTTTGTTCGGGAGATCAATGAATGAATCACCCAACAGGCAAATGAAATCTGGATGACATGTTACTTTAAGCCACATCTGAAATGAATTGAAAGTTGAAAAGGCCACATAACATCAATCAGGGTGCGTGCTATTCTTGCTAAAACATGGTCAGACGCCAGAAGGGCCTTTTGTAACGCACTGTCCCAGGAACCATCAATTTCAACGTTCACACGTGTATTCCTCGTGTCAAACGTTGGCAGCCACCTTGTACTTACTGGTGTACCTCCATCCTTCTTCAGATTAATGATTCACCACACTATGGCAGCATTAAGTCAGAGAATAACAACTAATAGCTGGAAGAAAGTGTCAAAACCGAGTTTCAGGTGGCTATGGGAAGAGCAAAGCCTAGACAGACCAGAAGCTGATAGCTGATGGATGGAAAGAAGGTAGGAAGGAAGGAACTATGGGTTGGTAATTGGATTTAGGGTCAGATTAGTTCAAAAGCCTGAGTCAAATTTCAACTCTAAGCTGTGGAAATGGAGTGGAAGCTGGAGTCCAAACAGAAACTTCACTTATCCAGTGGAATCATTTCGCAAATGCTCTGTGTTGGAGATGTTTTAGACACTGAGGATGTATCACTGAATAAAATAGAAATCTGTGAACTCAGAGATTTTATTCTGGTGGGGAAAGATACAAAAAACAATTAATGTAACCATAAATCAGTTATAAAGTATATCAAAGGAGAGAAAGAAGGGCTATAGAGGAAGGAAAAAATCAGAGTAAAGAGAAGTCTAAATGCCAGTGTGCCAAAGTGGAAGTTTCCATTTAAATGATGTAGGTTTAACATGAGGATTACTAAAATAGCAATTATTCACCAGAAAATGGCAGAATCACAAAAGTAAAAAGAATCCATTTTGTAACGTGACACAAAGAGAAGAATTTTATGACATATATTAAAAGACTCACAATTTTCCTCAAACTTAAATAAAATATATACTATGCATGTCACACCAGAGAAGCTCTGAAAACATTCTAGAGAAAGCTTGTCCAAATTCCTTTATAATGAAACACTGTACTAGTAAAATAAAGAACATAAGTATGTGGATTTTACTTACAAGAGCAAAGTCCTTTCAAACCAGTTTCATCTCATAACATTGTCCATGTGAACAGTACTTTCATCCCTATTTTACAAGTAGGGACATTGAGGTTCAAATAATGTTTATGACTAAACACAATGAGTCAGTGGTAAGGGTCATGGAAAATACATGTCCTAGGCAGCATGCAAATGACTTCATCTTATGTGGGTTTGGCCATGTCAGAAGTGAAACTATTTCAGTAATTTTGTGAACACAATTTTCTTCATGTTTATCGCTTTTCCTATCTGGCTATCCCTAAAGACCTAATTATTGAGTAAAGCTCGTTGAGAGCTAAGGGTGAGTGCAAATGCCTGAGAAACAAAATAACAATATACAGAAAGTGCCATGTGACAGAGTTTCTCTATTGAAGGAATTCAGGAAAAGACTAAATACTGCCAAAAAGTTTAAGTTCCAAAGTATTGGGGTTTTTTTTCTCCTAGAAAAGTGCCTTTTTGGCTCTCACTTCATAAGAGAATGACAAAGTCTTTACAGTAAGTCCCTTATCTCCTTTCACTTTTTGAATCTTAAGAACATGGTTAATACCACGTATTTGTGATTCAGCTAATGAATTCACTGATTACACTTGGCAAGTGACGTCCATGCCAACAGCCCCACAAAACTTAGGTACTAATGATGCTTTCTTTAAATTTGGAATTCAAGATAAAATTGGGAAATCCGTCAAGGATGAGTATGCTTTTTAGGTTGTCCTATCACGTGAATTTGAAATCTGTGACGAAGAGCATGCAGCGAAGTATTTATTTTATATCACTTGTTCATTTTGAAAGTTTTCCAAGTAACTGCAGACTAAACTGAAAGCAGGATGTTGTGTTAATCAGTTCTTAAACATGAATATGGCCCTGCCAAACTGGCTTCCTTGAAACCTCTTTCATTTGCGTTCCTCTCCTATTTTCTCATGTAAGAGATGAAGA
Organism: Hyperoodon ampullatus; assembly: GCF_949752795.1. NCBI lineage: Eukaryota > Metazoa > Chordata > Mammalia > Artiodactyla > Ziphiidae > Hyperoodon > Hyperoodon ampullatus. The sequence continues at coordinate 2,212,394 of NC_136925.1, read as the reverse complement.
TAAATGTGCAGTGCCCTTAACCCATTTTGCTACTTGGATTATTATGTTCACACATTTACACACACACACACACACGCACACACACAGAGGGTATACCTAATTATCCAGGAAAAAGACCACTAAATATTCAAACTATTTTTGCCCAAAGCTCTTTTTTCCCCCCCAAGGCTCTTTAATTTATCTGCCCGTCACTCTGTGAGTGGCCCTTTTCCTTCCCTAAAAATGTGTAAGGGGACTTCCCTGGTGGTCCAGTGGCTAAGACTCTGTGCTTCCACTGGAGGAGCACGGGTTCGATCATCGGTCCGGGCACTAAGATCCCACATGCCAAGTGGAGCGGTATGGCCACAAAAAAAAAACCACACAATTTTGTCAGGATGACAACCCCAGGAATTTAAAAATAAACAACTCCTCCTTCTCTCTGGGACCTTGCCCTGCTTCTTCCGACCTTTACCCTAAAGCCCAGTCAGTGACCTTATCAGCCAGTCAAGCTGACTTGGGTTAGGGTTGACCTAATGAGAACTTGAGCGTGCCATTGGCTATGTGAATATTCCTCCTCTCCAGAAAGAGACCAGAATCATGAGAATGGAGCCCTCAGTGGTGGCCTGGTCTGCTGCAGAGAAATCAACTGGCTTCTAAGGACCATTGTGATGTCTTGTCATCAAATCTCTCAGCTGGATTACAGCTCAGTGCCTTCCATGCGGCACTCTCAATAAAAATGCAAGGCTATCAGAGGGAAACTTGAACTGGCGAGAATGTGGTAATTATGCTGGAGCTGCAGCTGTGCAGGAAACTGGGCACAGGGTGACACGCACTGGGCTCCAGAAGGGCCGAGGCCTTCCATGTGGATTCCAGGAACAATTCAAGGGTGTTGATTCTGATTTATAAAACTGGCTGTGTTTTGGATTCTAGTTACTTTAGCAATCAGCTCTGAGGTTATGGTTAAAGAGTTCCCAAATTTACACCTCAGACACCCAGAAGCAACACCCTCGCTGGGAGAGCCAAGATGGCGAGAACTAATGGCTGCCTTCATCTGACAGAATCTTACTTTGTAAATACAGACATTTCCCCCTGGCTTGCCTCACTGAGCACAAATACTAGTGTGGAGGAGGTACCACTTGGAAAACTTTGCCCTTCACACCTTAGTAGTGCTGAGTGTTAACACATTTAAAATCCAATTTTTAAAAAGCGTAACAACAAATCCCAGTGTATATTTTAATAAGATACCTGTTTATGACTCCATACCACATATTTAATTGTATTAGATTATATATTTGAACCATGGTCTTCTCACCAGCAAGCACATATTCCCATGACCAATAAGATTTGAATAAATTAGGTGTAGTACCCTGTAAATACATTTTTTAAATCTGCCTTTTATTTATACCAAGTTTTTAAGAGGATTTGGAAGATTTGTTTGTGTGTGTTTGAGATTGATTTAACCTGCATACGCTTATATGCTTATTCTTTGAATGATCCAGTGAACTACTGGGGTTGTCTGATAATTGACCATAAGGATTCCCTGGAACCAGCAGCATCATTGACAGTCAGTGATGCTCTTTTTCTGTAGTCTACAGAGTGCTTTAGGACCATTCTGTAACATTCTTTTCACCTGCAGGTCGTCTTCCTAATATTTTCTTCACAAAGAATAAAACAGAAGCAGAATATTTAAGAGCTTTGCCCAAGGCCGTCCAACAGATTAATAACAGAAGTAAGATTGGCATACTGTATCTCCTTGAAGAAAGCTTTTTATGTGTGTGCATTTCTCTACCAACTAAATTACCCTGTAACCTATCAGCAAAGTCAGTCTCAAGGTAAATTGTTCTTGTTGTCCTGTTAAAATATGGATATGGAGCACACATATCTGAGAAAGCCACATGTAAGAAATACGTAGAGTGAGAGCCAATTCAAAAAAAGCACATAACTAATTATGTACAACTGAAGATACATAGCTTTGAAACTGAACAATTATCAACAGCTTCAAATATTCTGGCATTGGTGTAAAATGCTGGGGAGACCCAAAGTTAGTCATTCCCTTTCACAAACTTACCAGTACAGTCATTAGCCTAAAAAATAAAGATTGTTAGCAATGCCTAACCACTTAATTGCCCAAGTAACCGTCTTTTCTTTGACAGTTCTCATTGTCTTGAGCAGGAAGGAAGTGGCAAACCAGTAGGACTGTAATCTATTATCTCTT